>NC_041389.1:54088516-54112546 GCF_002162155.2 Triticum dicoccoides
CAGCGCCGCCCCGTCCACACCACCGTCGCCAGCGCCGCCCCGACACCACCGTCGCCCCGCCGCCCTCGACGCCGCCCCGACACCAGCGCCGCCCCGTCCAGCGACGTCGTGCCTGTTTTAGCAGCCACTGTTTGTTAATTTCAGTCAGATTCAGACAAATTGAAGAAATTATCTCTGAATCAGCATATTAAACAGTAACTAGACTAGTATGTATATGTTGTTTTCTAATTTTTGCTATGTCTACATTATGGTCAATTTAAAAGCAAAAGCTCAGCCTAGGCAGACTGTATATGTCGTTTGCGATGAACTTCCGGTGTCCCTGAAGCCGCTGTTATTGACAGTGAACCATGGCACTCTCAAATGGCAAAACAATAAGCATGCATTCTCGATGAACTGTGAAGCTCTTAATTAGCGACAATATCGAGATAACGTCCACCTATAGGTTTCCATGTTTAAGAACAAGCTATGATTTATCTTCAGAGAAACACATAGCTTGTCCTGAGAGACAACGGGCATGTTTTTTTCTTTCTTTGAGAAATGTTCATTCCTTGGGACAGGGGGGGTTTAGGAGCACAAGCATTCAAATGATGCACATCGATGACAAAAAAGAAGTTCAGATTGTAAAATGTTCATTTTGCTGCTAGTGCCCATTTAGCAGGTTCTTACTTTGTTTGTACCAAGATGATTCAGCCATTTGCTCCTTTGTTCCTGTAGCGAAGTCGAGCTGGCCGACCGAGGCTGCCATCCTGCCTTGGTTTGCACTGCACACATAGAGTTCCTGGAGTACTACCACCACCCGGACCTCGTCGCCTCCTCCCCTACGTGGTGAGCACAAAGCAAACTGTTCTTTCGCCACAATAGATTACTAGGTTGTTTCCTGATGTAGGGTTCAGTGTTTCCTCGTCACCATGCAAGTTATTATATATGAAAAGAAGGCACTTTGTCTATGCAGAGTATGTGTACAAAGTTGTGAATTAACGAAAGAATTCTGTACTTATTTTGCTGCACTCCACTGTGCTTATAGTTGGACAAAGCACCTGGATAATTGGGCTTGGTCATCATCAGCAGCATCACGCATGCAATTTGTTTTAGTGTTTGTTTCATAACATATGTGGACCCATATATCAATGACTGATATTCTCTAATGCATAAACTTTGATCAATTTTGAGTAATTGCTTAGAGGGATGATCAAGTTGGCAGCAAATGTATGGTAGATTGGACATGAACTGTACTGGGGAGACTACAATAGAAGCACCACTTTGTGTGCAAACATAGAAAAAAAATCAACGACAGCCGTCAAATCTTGGGTGAATGTCTTTGATGGATCCCGTGTGAGCTGGTGGAGTGATTTGTTTTCTACATAAAGCTCTTTAGTCAGGCTGGTTTTCGTGAAATACACATGAAGCTTCACCAGCTCCTGTTGGTGTGGGATCCATGTGACATGTGACATTGCATCCATGTCCACCTGGGATAATGATTTTGCAGGTACCCCGAGAGGCCCTTGAGTTTGCCGGAATGTCGATTAACTTCCGTTCCGGCAAATTCGGGTACTCCATATGTCCTATTTTCAGCAAAGGTCATGCTGAAATTTTCCATGAATTTTAGCATGACTTTGCTAAAAATAGGACATATGGGGTACTTGTGACTAATGCATGGGCCGGGGTATCGTAGTAGTTAATTAAGTAGGATCAAGTGCCCCGGCGTACTTGTGACTAATGCATGGCTTTTAGGGTGCCTCGGTGTCGATAAAAACCGAAATGATGAAAGCTTAGGCTTTTAGGGTGCCTCGGCGTCGAAAAACCCTCAATGATAAAAGCTTAGATTTTAGGATGCCTCGGTGTCGACAAACCCTAAATGATGAGACCATGATCTTGTTCCTTGAGAATAACCAACTTTTTGACCAAACTTTGTTTCTATTTAGAGAGAAACATGGCCCACAACGATGAGGCCGGGGGTTCGGGCGGCAAGGCATTCTGGGAGCTGTCCCAGGAGATGGAGGAACAACCTCACTTGTATGAGGACGCCGCCTTCCCCACCGATCCTGAGACCACTGATGGTGCCGCCGAGGATGACCACACTGATGCCACCACTGATGGTGCCACCGAGGTTGCCACCACTGATGATGGCGGCGCACGCACAGATGGCAGCCAACCAAAGAGGCAACGGAAGGACCGGCGCCCGATCGTGCTCCTCACCCTCAAGGAGGAAGTTACTGAAGTGGACTCCAACGGGAATCCAATGGCGCCTGAACGAATAGTCAAGGGGTACTCGCTTCAGCTCGGGTGCATTGTCCGGAGCACCGTCTCGATCAACACCGAGAACCTGAGGTATCCTGACCGAGGGAATTTGCGCAACCTCCTCTTCACGAAGCTGCACGAACGATACAAGTTCCCCGCTGAATTTGCAAACACAAGCCTCAAAGGGAATAAAGTGAACAATGCTGCCCTCACGAAGATGAGCAAGGCCCTGTCTACTTGGAAAAGCAATGTGAAGAGAATGATCGAGAAAGGTGAGAGTTATCAGAAAATCAAGGAGAAAAATCCTTCGATCACCGAAGATGACTACAACGACTTCAAGATCAATTGCTCGAGCACCGCAAACTCCCAATCAAGTGAGTGGGGGAAACAAATTTGGGAGCTGAACATAGGGGAACACACACTCGGTCCCGGCGGTTACAGAGTGGCGGAGCCTATATGGGACAAGTAGGAGGCGGACCGTGCCGAGCAAGGCCTACCGCCCCTCTTCGATAAATACAGTGACAAGCAGACCAGGAACTTTGTCAGGGCCCGATACAAGAAGGACCCGACAACAAAGGAGCTTACCACGGATCCGAAGACCAGGCAGCTTGAGCTTGTTCTGGTAAGGAATACACCCCCGCGTAATTAGCTCCATATGGTTGCATTCTAATTAATGAAGCCAAATTTCTAAATGGTTCACATTCCTTCCGCAGGCGACTGAAAGCAGTAGCGCGGGGTCGACTAAGAGTAACCCTTGGGACACCACTCTAAATAGGGCGTTGAATGTAATGAAGAACAAGGATAAGCTCAGTAAGCCGACGTCAGCTGGTCGTGTGGCCGGCAAAGGCTTGTCGACAAAATGGGGGCAATACTATACCGCTGGTGTGCGGAAGGAGAAAAAGACCAGCTCGGAAAGCCAGGCGCGAGAGGTTCAAGAACTCAAGGCACAGGTGGCGCGGATTCCGGAGATTGTCCAAGAGCAAGTGGAACAACGACTCGGAGCGACGATCACCGCCATTGTGCCTACCTTGATCTCGGGGTTGAGTGCGTGGATTGCGGGCGGCCAACAGGGGCCGCCCCCGATTCCTAGCTTCACGGCCAGCAACTCGCATAATGCGATGGCGGGGCCATTGGTGCCTCCGGCGGAGGCGGCATTGGTGTCTCCGACGCCGGCACGGGAGCTTAATGCACCCGGGTGTATGCCGGCCGGCACCTCTGCATCAAGCGGCCCCTCCGTCAACTGCACGCCCACCGTTGGCGGTGCCTCGACATTAGCCGAGCTCGACGCCATCATCACGGTAACTAATTAAGCCTCTCTCGGCCGAGGACTTCATCTCCTTGCCTTTGACTGGGCATCCCTGACGCCCTACATGTTTTCGCAGGGCGCCGCCGACGTTCCGTGCACTCTCCTCCACTTCGTGAATAACGAGTTGGTCGATGTCGCCAAGGGAAAAATCGTTCAACCGGGCAACCCCTTGTTCCACGGTACCCAGATGCCACCCAACTTGTTTAGGGTTCAACTGGTTCGGGTGCTGCCAGGCTGCGACGAGTTGTTACCTCCGATTCGAGCCGTCGGGGCCGACGATGATGACGTGATGACCCTCAGCGCCTGCCTGAGCTGGCCCCTGCTTTGGCCGAAGAGCCAGATTCGTTTGGGGGCGGGGGACACCACCCCAAAGACAACACCGCCAGTCGTGCCGGCGCCAAGTCGGCCCCATGGCAAGACCGCCGCAACGGTGCCGGACATCCCTATGCCACTGGATCCAAACATGCATATGGCACAGGATCAGAACGACGACGACGACGACGATGATACAT
This sequence comes from Triticum dicoccoides, assembly GCF_002162155.2. Lineage (NCBI taxonomy): Eukaryota > Viridiplantae > Streptophyta > Magnoliopsida > Poales > Poaceae > Triticum > Triticum dicoccoides. The sequence continues at coordinate 54,092,573 of NC_041389.1, forward strand.
TTGGCAACGTTGATCAGTACTTTGCCGATCATGGGTACGATGGCGACTTCATGGGGCCTCCTTCTCAAGAACCAAACCCAACAAAAGACGTGTGCGATCTAGCTGGTACCGCGGAGAAGCCAATTTGCAATAGGCGCCGTCTGGCGTTCAGCTCTCAGGAGACGCCTCCAGCTGCCGACTTCACCGAGCCTTAGATAGGCGAGGTGCGAAATATTATCAGCCCCAACACACTCAAGAAGGCGGTCTGTGAGCAGAACTCGGTCCCATTACAGGAGAAGAAGAAGGCACGCAAAAGAAAGACTAAGAAGGGTGTGAGCCAGCCGGCACCGATTATGATCCGTGCTCAGGACGGGCCACCTTCACCGCAGGATATCTCGAGGAGGGTGCATGTGGCGGGTAGGGCGATGCTACCGACAAATATGCTCAATGCTGCAACCGGTGCTATGCGGAGTCTGCATGACAGTGTTCTTTCTTTGGAGAAGCGGCATCTCAGAGAGAAGGATGTGGAATACCCGGTTTTCGCGGCCAAGGTGCCAGAGGGCAAGGGCTTTGTGGATAACTCCATCGGGCGTATGATCGTCCTGCGTTTTGATGACATCCACGCTATGTTGAACCTTCATCCGCTGCACTACACCTTCGTTCGGCTATTTTCGCTGAGTATGGAGATGCGGATCATTCGCGACAAGACCCTGGACATCGTGATAGTCGACCCCTTCTACATGCGTGCCAAGATCTTGGGCAGCGCTGGGGACCGGCAAGTCGCGAGTTCTTTCCTCGAAGGCGTCATTCTGGCAAACCAAGATAAGGATAACTTCCTCGTGCCTTACTTTCCCGAGTAAGTCCTCCCCTCAACCGGCCCGTAACATATGAATTCTTACATTTCGATCATTTTTATTTTAACATTCCGTGTTTTCTACAGTGACACACGTTGCACGCTCATCATCCTATGCCCAAAATATTCCATGGCCACGTATTTCGACCCGGACCGTCAGTCGAACGTAGACTACACAAATATCAAGAAGGTTCTTGATGATGTTCTCCCCGGCTATGCCAAATCTGGAGGCACCTTCACCAAGCCTATTCGTAAGTACGGCAAGCACGTGTTCTCCCACAATACGACGTTCTGCTGCGTCAAGCAGCCGCCTGGCGGTCAGAAGGGTGCCTACTATGCCATCCATCACATGCGGGCGATCGTACGGGAGCATCATCAACTTCTGCTACCGAGTAAACTCAAAGATTGGGCAAAGAGCGTGTCGGCAATCCAGGACGCGGACCTCCGACAAGAATTCTTTCGCATCCAGTCGGAGTTTGCGGAAATCATCCATCAAGCTGTCCTTCATACCTCGGGGCAGTTCTACCTCAACAATCAACCGTCCAACAGTGACATCGACACAATGCTACAAATGCAGGCTGACAACGACCATTATTTCATGACTCCCACGATAGACGGCGGCTTCATCCATGCTCCGGTCCCTTGAGTCGAGTCGAAAGCAGTGATGCTGTGTCTAGTTCTGAAACATCGATTGGCTCATGTTGTAATTAAACTTTAATGAACTTGTAGTATGTCTCTTTGGTTTTGAGAGTCGTTCAACTTAGATGTAATCGATGCTATTAATGTCTTGCTTTTCTCTTCCGATCGTTCTGTTGCATACTTATATATTGCTTATGTATTGTCTGTGAATTGGTACTAACGTTTCATTTGGCTAGTGCATAGCGATGCCGACGTATGTCGTGTACAAGGGTAAGGTTCCCGGAGTCTACGATGACTGGGAGGAGTGTCGGAGACAAGTTCACCGATTCAGCGGTAACAGTTACAAAGGGTACACCACTAGGGCTGAGGCCGAATCTAGATACGCCCGCTATCTAGCGGGAGAGGGGAGGGAGCGTTGGAGGAACCGGATGAATACGGGTTTCATCGTGATGATGCTCATCGTGATGACCGCAGCTCTCTTCTATGTGATGGTAGTTTATATGATCGATATCGACTTGTAATGTGAAGACAAACTCGCTACTCGCGGTCTCGAGACTTGTAATATAATGTTCTATCTTTGTTCGGTCTTTTCAATTCGGAGACTAATATGATGAATTGTATTCGGAGACTAATATGATGAATTGTATTCAAAGACTAATCTTCTATTGTATTCGATGAATCTGTTGTTGATGTGTGCTGTCTATATGTTGTCAAATTATACATTTTGTAACCTGTGCAAAAACAGAAAATAAAAAATAAAAAAACCTAATATTCATACTAATGGTGCATCACATGATAGTGTGCCATTAGTATGACAAAGCATACTAATGGCGCATCCCTGAATAGTGCGCCATTAGTATGCCGAGGTTATTAATGGTGCATCTTGTTGCTGTGCGCCATTAGTATGCCAGAGCACCTGGGTATACATGGCCCCTTGGAGGCATACTAATGGCGCACTTTTGCGTACACTAATGGCGCATCAGTGGTGTGCCATTAGTATATCAGATACTAATGGCGCACCAGGGGGTGCTCCATTAGTAAAATATACTAATGGCGTGGCACTAATGGCGCACCCCTAATGCGCCATTAATGGCCAAATTAGGTGCGCCATTACTAGGACTTTTCCTAGTAGTGCTAGGTTTGACCAGGGGCTGGGCCCACATGGTCAAATGGGTGACGCACACCGGCGACATGACGCCGGCGAGGCCCAAGACGGCGGCGCGGTTCGAAAACGCAGCACAGGCGATGAAACGAGCAGCGGTTTGGCTTGGCGAGAAGCTGGTGCTCGTCCGCATCCAACCGAGCCATCAGCTCGCGCCGGAGTGGACCGTAACGACGCCGGCGATGGCAAGCGCGGCAGCCGGAGCTCAAACAAGCTCGGCAACGACGCTGCGGTGCACGGGAGGACTAGAGGATGGTGGTGTTGGGTTCCTGGGAACATGCTGAGCACGTAGCAATGCTCGTACGCGAGGGTGGCTAGCCTATTCGCCGGCGACGACGAGCGCGGCGGCGGTGAGCTCTCGGTTCTGGTGGCTAGCATGGCTAGAGCACGCAAATGATCGCGGGAGAGGGAGGGGAGATGGAGGGGCTCACGGGGAGTCTTCTGGTGCGGTCGTTGAGCTCGGGGAGGCACGGACGGCGTTAGAGCATCTCCGGCGATCTCCGAGCCGAAGGTTGAAGACGACGGCGTACGCGAGGAAGAAAGGCCTCCCGGCCTGCTTGGCTTGGTGGAGGCGACCAGGACGATGCGCCGGAGCTCGTGGTTATGGGCAGAGGGCGAGGGGGTGGCTGTGGGCGCCGAGTTACGGCGGCGTGTCCATGGAGGCTTCGGCCATGGCGGGGGAACGGGCGAGGGGAAGAGCGAGGGAGGGAGAGATCGATCCGTACGGGTCTGGGGGGTGGCGTGGCGCTACGGTAGGCTCAGGGCGCCTCGGGGAAGCAGGAGCTGGCTCGCGCGTGGGCGCGCGCGGTGAGCATGCGCCTTCGTCCTCCTGGCAGGGGAGGAAGACGACAGGGAGGAGAGGGATGGGCTGGGCCAGCACAGGTGAGGCCCAGGTGGGCTTGGTGGGCGCCAGGTAAGTGCCCAGGTGAGTCTCTCTCTCTCTTATTTTAGTTTTTCTATTTCTGTTATTTTGTTTTGGTTTAGTTTGGAAACTAAACCATTTTAAAACTTTATGTAAATTTTTATGTGAGCTCAGAGAGCTAGTCCAAGGTCACATGCTAACTTACAAATTATTTGAACATTATTTCTTATATAGCAGAAATAATTCCAACCCAAATATATTATTGATTTAAATCAAGACCCAAAATAAATTATTTCTGTGACTCTGAAAATATTGGTTTGAATTTTACCTCACGCCAATATTTTCACAGAATAACAGGAACATTTTCTTGGACTCATTTGATGAGATTTAAATGTTGGTTATTTTTAGAGGATTTCTGAGGCTTTTGAAAATTCCTCAATTCAAGTTTCATTTGAATTTAAACATGATGCTCACATGGCAGGGCTAGCCTAGTGCATACCGGAACTAGGGATGTGACACTAAAAAGGCAAGGTGACTTAGAATTATAGTCGGTCATGAGGTATGACCCGACCTGGACTTTTGTAAGCCCAGAGCCTCGGCCTATGTATATAAGGGCGATACCCTACGGTGGGTAAACTTAAGTTACAATCAATCGATGGCTAGGTCAAGTGAATCCGCTCCTGTCTAATCGATACTCAAGCAATAATCAACGAGAGCAGGAGTAGGCTTTTAACTCCATCATGAGGGGCCAAACCTGGGTAAACCTGTGTCTTTCGTCCCATTCAACCCCTTCAAGCTAATCATCGTAGCGATGGCTCCACACCTAAGTCCTTTCACTAGGGGTATCTACCGTGTTAACCCCATGATAGTTGGCACCCACCATGGGGCCTGAGCGAGTCCTGGATTAAGGGGTATCCGGACAGCCGGACTATATACTTTATCCGGACTGTTGGACCATGAAGATACAAGACTCAAGACTTTGTCCCGTGTCCGGATGGGACTCTCCTTTGCGTGGAATACAAGCTTGGCGATCTGGATATTATATTTCCTTCTTTGTAAACAACTCAATGTAAACCCTAGCCCTCTTCGGTGTCTATATAAACCAGAGGGTTTAGTCCTTAGAGGGACGATCAGAATCATAATCATCATAGGCTAGCTTCTAGGGCTTAGCCTCTACAATCTCATGGTAGATCAACTCATGTAATACCCATATCATCAATATCAATCAAGCAGGAAGTAGGGTTTTACCTCCATTAAGAGGGCCCGAACCTGGGTAAACATTGTGTCCCTTACCTCCTATTACCATTAGCCTAAGACGCATAGATCGGGACCCCCTACCCGAGATCCGCCAGTTTTGACACCGACGTTGGTGCTTTCATTGAGATTTCCTCTGTGTCGTCGCCACAAGGCTCGATGGCTCCTTCAATCATCAACAACAATGCGGTCCAGGATGAGACTTTTCTCCCCGGACAGATCTTCATAATCGGCGGCTTTGCACTGCGGGCCAATTCGCTTGGCCATCTGGAGCAGATCGACAGCTACGCCCCTGGCCACCAGGTCAGGTTCGGAAACTTGAACTACACAGCCAATATCCGCGGAGACTTGATCTTGAACGGATTCGGGCCTGTGCCAGGAGCGCCAGATAGTCACGATGAGCACGGCTTAGACCTATTGTCGGACAATGCTCGGGATATCGCCCCTGCAGGAGCCCTGGACCTAAATCTGGAGCGGATTGCGTCGCCTGAGGACGGGCCCAGAGGCTGCACACTCATCGGCGGTAGAGCCGAACACAAGCCTCACCCCCAAAGAAGCTTGTGACACCAGACCCCCGGACTCGTATCCGGCTGTAGATTCTAGTCCGCACGCTCCCGAGCCCGCCGAACCTAGTTGGGCCCCGGTAATGGAGTTCACTGCTGCAGATATCTTCCAGCACCCGCCCTTTGGCGACATGCTGAACTCGTTAAAGTCACTCTCTTTTTCAGGAGACTCTTGGCCGAACTATGTCCGGCTCAAGTGGGAAGCAGACGACGAAGGAATTCGTTGCCCACCCACCACCCACTTCATTGCCACGGTCGATGATTTAACCGACATGCTTAACTTTGACTCCGAAGACATTGACGGCATGGACGACGATGTAGGAGAGGAACAGGAACCACCGCTCATGGGGCGGTGGACAGCCACCTCCTCATATGATATATATATATGGTGGACACTCCGAAGGAAACCAATGGCGACGAGGCAACGGAGGATAACCCCTCAGGGAAGAAAGCAAAGCATGGGCGTTCTCGGCGCCACTCCAAGACCCGCCACCACAATACCGGCACAGGAGACGAAAACAATCCGGATGGTGCCGAAGATGAATACAACCCTGATCAGCCCGCCTTCGAGCAGGCCGAGCAGGAAGATGGACAGGTCGGCCCAGACTAACAGGCGATGGACGGATATCCGGAGGAAGACAACTACATGCCCCTCTCCGAAGACCAGTTTAGCCTCGGCGACAATGAGTTCAGCATGCCCGAGGACCCCGTGGAGCAGGAGCGCTTTAAGCGCCGGCTCATGGCAACTGCGAGGAGCCTGAAAAAGAAGCAGCAGCAGCTCCAAGCTGATCAAGACCTGTTCACAGACAGATGGACTGAAGTCCTGGCAGCTGAGGAATATGGACTCGAGCGCCACATGGCTGACCGGCCACCTCTTGGCCGGGATAAAACGACATATCAACCCGAATACCAGCCCGCACCCCCATGCCAATACACTATGGCCCGGGGCAATAGGCAAGACCTGCAAGATATACTGGAAAACAAAGCAGGACAACCAAGATCGATCTACGGATCACGGGGGCGCGCCCCAACACGCGATGATGATTGTCACGCCGGATACACTATGAACAAGTCTGGCCGGGGCGAATACAGCCACCCAGACTCATTCGAACTGCGTAGCCACATAGCCCGGCATAGAGGCTCCGCACACCCCCTCTACTTCACTGACGAAGTGATGGATCATGAATTCCCAGAAGTGTTCAAACCCGTAAACATCGAATCATACGATGGCACAACAGACCCCGCAGTATGGATCGAAGATTTCCTTCTCCACATTCACATGGCCCATGGAGACGATCTACACGCCATCAAATATCTTCCCCTTAAGCTCAAAGGACCTGCCTGGCACTGGCTAAATAGCCTGCCGGCAAATTCCATTGGCAGTTGGGAAAACCTGGAAGACGCGTTCCTCGACAACTTCCAGGGCACATACGTGCGACCACCGAACGCCGATGACTTGAGACACATTACTCAACAGCCCGGAGAGTCAGCCAGGAAATTCTGGACTCGGTTCCTAACTAAAAAGAACCAAATAGTCGACTGCCCAGACGTAGAAGCCCTGGCGGCCTTCAAGCATAATATCCGTGATGAGTGGCTCGCCCGACACCTCGGCCAGGAAAAACCAAGTCAATGGCGGCCCTCACGACACTGATGACCCGCTTTTGCGTAGGCGAGGACAGCTGGTTAGCTCGCAGTAGCACCACGCCACATTCCGGCACCTCGGATGTCCGCGACAATAACGGCAAGCCATGGCGCAATAGACATAAGCGACGGAACAACGGCGGCAACACTGAAGACACGGCAGTCAACGCCGGATTCAGCGGATCCAAATCCGGTCAGCGGAAACAATCAGGGACCGTCCAGTCTGGACCGCATACTTGAACGCTCGTGCCAAATTCATGGCACCCCGAACAGGCCAGCAAACCACACTAATAGAGACTGCTGGGTGTTCAAACAGGCCGGTAAAATAAACACTGAAAACAAGGACAAGGGGCTGCACAGTGACGATGACGAGGAGCCCCGGCGTTTGAAGGGGGACAGAAGAAATTTCCTCCCCAGGTGAAAACGGTCAACATGATCTACGCCACCCACATTCCCAAACGGGAATGAAAGCGAGCACTACGGGATGTCTATGCGATGGAGCCAGTCACCCCAAAATTCAACCAATGGTCAGCCTGTCCGATCACCTTTGATCGTAGGGATCACCCTACCAGCATCCGTCATGGTGGTTCAGCCGCATTGGTCCTAGACCCAATCATCGACGGATTCCACCTCACGCGAGTCCTTATGGATGGCGGCAGCAGCCTGAACCTGCTTTATCAGGACACAGTGCGCAAAATGGGCATCGACCGTTCAATGATCAAGCCCACCAAAACCACCTTCAAAGGTGTAATTCCAGGAGTAGAGGCCCGTTGCACGGGCTCTATAACATTGGAAGTGGTCTTTGGATCTCCGGATAACTTCCGAAGTGAAGAGTTAATCTTCGGTATCGTCCCTTTCCGTAGTGGTTACCATGCACTGCTTGGACGAACCGCATTCGCTAGATTCAATGCGGTACCACACTATGCATACCTCAAGCTCAAGATGCTAGGACCTCGCGGGGTCATAACAGTCAATGGAAACATGGACCGCTCTCTCCGTATAGAAGAACATACTGCAGCCTTCGCGGCGGAAGTACAATGCGGCCTTCTTCGACAAACCACCAATCTGGCGACGACAACCTCGAAAACCGTCAAGCGAGTCCAGAGCACCCCGCAACAGGATCGCCAGGCATGCCAAGACCGCGACTAGCAGTCCAGCCTCCGCTCAAGCCCCCTCAAAGCAGCATTCGTGCTGCGCGTACACAATTACGCACTCAAAATACCATGGGCATAGGCGGAGGCGCAACAGTGACTCAGTCAACAGTGCGGTATTACCGCAACATACGTTAATAACCCCCCCTTTATCTTTCAGGACACTGCTTTAGGGCAGCCTCTTCAGAAGAGCCGGATTGTCGGACTTACACTGGAGAGAAAACCAAGTAGGCAACAGGCTTTGCGCACAAAGGAAATACCCAGGTGGAATCCGTTCATGATCGTTATACCTGTTTTATATACCTATATGCAGCCCGCCCTTCGATAGGACATGTTAAATAGTCCTATTTACTTCTGCTTAAACACACTCATTGTAAACATACGCTTAAACGTATTATTCATCAATGGGAGATAATATATAGCGTCAGCTTATTATTCCTATGTGCACATTTTTCCTATAATTTTTATTTAATATTGCATCCGTACACCTTGGTACGTTCAGTTTGCCAGGGGCTTCTTATGGCACCCCATAATACGGCAAGACAAGTCCGAACACTTTCAACAGTGCGGTACCCCGAACTTATAGCACTATATGCATCAGCTCCGAATCATGTCTTGGGTCAATAGTTGGGTTTGCCTGGGTCCCTTGTTTTGGTACCTTACGTTCCGTTATATCGGCTAAGGTAGCATAGGGAGAACTATTGCGATTGTGTCCCAGTTTTTTCCGGAGGAGCACCTCAGTAGAGAAAGCCGAAAACTGACCGGCATGAGGTGGCGAGAGCTGGTCGCTGTTCGAGAGGTCTTAAAATCCTTAAAGATTTTTTCTTCTTTAGGCGAGGAATCGGCTTCATCCGATTTAGGCATATATAGCGCCCTAATTCGGCTTTTCGAATTCTAGGGGCTTCACCAAAATTTAAAATTGTAGACTTCTATGGCTAAGTGAAAGTTATAAAGCCGCATAGTCCGATTGCCTTGTTCGCTGCGCCAGACACCTCCTTAAGGGACCAAAAAATTGGATAAAGAGTGTTCGGGTCTTTCCAGGAAAACCCTGGTACTAGTTACGAGGGGGCGGAAGACGACGACTAGCCTACTTTCAGAATTTTATAAACAACCGCACAGAAGGTAATAATTTAAATAAAAAAGCACTACATATCGCAAGTAGCTCCGCCTTTTTATTACAACAACGACAGAAGTACATTTACTCAAGGATCGTGTCCTTGGTACATTCATCGGCCACGAGATGAGCATCCTTCATAACGCCATCATAATATTTTTCGGGACAGCGATGCGCCTTGCCCTCTAGCGGCCCATCCTTCACCAGTTTCTCCGCATCCAGCTTGCCCCAGTGCACCTTCGCATGGGCAAAGGCCCGGCGGGCACCCTCAATGCAAACGGATCGCTTGATCACCTCAAGCCGCGGATAGGCGCTTACCATCCACTTTATCAGGCTGAAGTAGCAGGCAGGCAAGGGCTCACCAGGCCACATCCGGACTATGAAATCCTTCATAGCCACTTCGGCCGCCCTGTGGAGTTCAACCAACTGCTTCAGTTGATCACTCAGAGGCACTAGGTGTTCGGCTCCAGCATACTGGGACCAGAACAGCTTCTCCGTTGAGCTCCCCTCCTCGGCACGGTAGAACTCCGCAGCATTAGATACACTGCGTAGCAGATCTGCGAATGCCCCTAGAGAGGTCCGAATCCGGGTAAGTAAAAGAAATGTCCCCTCCACATGCTTGGTTTGCATAAAGAATGTCTTACCCGCCGCTATCTTCTTGGCCGCCTGGATTTCCTGCTGTGCCTTTTCGGCTTCGGCCTTTGCGCCTTTCATACTTGCAAGGGCCTTCGCAAGCTTAGACTCTTTCATCTTCAGATCATGCTCCAAGGACTCGAATTTCTTGCCGAGTTCCTGGAGCTCTTGCTGTACCTCGCCCACTCTAGCATCTTGCTTTTCGCGCTCTTTGCGCTCCACGGCCGCCTTGTCTTCGGCCTCGGACAGTGCGTTCTTCAGGGACGCCACTTCAGTTATGGCGCCTATCACAAAGTCACGACGCTTTGTCATTAGAATAACCAATTTTGTCTATTCGTTATAAATATGCGAACGGGGTATCACTTACCTTTGTTCTCTTCGAGCTACCTCTTCGTGAGGCCGAGCTCTCCTTGTACCTACTCCATGTCCCATTTAAGTCCGGCGATCTCGGCCGTGCGACAAGCAGCGGCAAGCAGCACCGCCTGCTTATTCACATGCAAACCTACTATTAGACTCCTGCGAATTATAATCAACCCTCCGTTTGGATTTTCGTTCCGAACATCAAACAGAGTATCAGGGGCTACTACCTATCGGGTGGTAATTTTACACATTTTTGATTACTTACCTCAAAGCCCGTCAGGAGGCTGGTGCAGGCTTCGGTTAGTCCGCTCTTGGCAGACAGAACCTTTTGAATCACCGAACTCATAAGAGTATGGTGCTCTTCATCCATGGAAGCGCCGCGAAGCGCTTCCAGCAGACTATCCGATGCACCTAGCGCAACGGAAGTCATCGGCACGGACGGCTCGCCCTCCCTAGCGAGGGGACGCCTGCCCGAGTCCGGAACCATGGGGGGTTTCGGTACAGTATCCGACTGAGAGCCCGGCTTGCTGCGACTTTCGTCGGCACGATCCACGGGGATCTTATACCCCGTGTGCCCGACGTTTGGAATTCCGCCTTGGGGCGTCTCCAGAGTCACCTCGCCCTGCTCTGGGAGCCTTTGGGACAACACCTCTGTGTCGTCCGAGGGGTAGTGGCTGTCGGAAGCGAGTTCATCGCCGAATCACTCAAGGACCCATCCGAAGATGATACCTTGGGATGGACCCTAGACGGACTACATAGTTCGGCATTGTAACAAGACTATGAAGTGAAGTCGCACTAAAGTACAATAGAGTGTGGATACTTACGATCTTACTAGCGGCTTTCCCCTAGGCAGCCACTCCTCGCTATAGGCGGCAGTGGTGGAGTAATCCGGAAGGGACGCCTTTCCCTTCTTGGGCGTCCTAGCCTCCCCCTCCGGGGCGGCTTTCCTCTTCTTCTCCTTCCCAGTGCGGGGAGGCAGAGTTTCTTCATGTTTCCCCCCGCCTCCGCGGGAGGAATCTGCCTTGTCGTCTTCGGACAACGAGGGTATGACGGCCTTGCGCCGGGGACCCTTCTCGGTCCCCTGGCCCGCCTTCTTAGGCCCCCATCCTCTCCGGATGGGGCGGCCCCTTCTTCTTCTTCCTCCCCTTCAGGGAAGGAGTGTGCCTCATCGTCCTCAGACGAGGCGTCCGGTACAACCTTACGCTGGAGACCCTTCTTGGTCCCCGGGGCCTTCTTTTCGGCCTTTTTTTCCGGTGCCTTGTATGGCGCCGGGACTAGCATCTCCGTTAGGAGAGCATCTGCTGGACCTTCTGGCAGTGGAGCCGGACAGTCAATCCGCTCCACCGTCTCCACATATTCCTGATCAAATACACACAATGACTTAAGATTCCCCCATGAGTACATTGGGTAAAACGACATCCGGTTGTAGTCAGAAAACTCACCGGACGGGGGAGCCGCGTGGCGTGAAGTCCGCGGTCCTCGGATGTGGGAGGAGGTAATTTGGAGGCCTTGAACAATGCCTTCCATGCGCCCTTGTGCGTAATGCCGTAGTGCTTTTGAAGCGTCTGGTGTTCGGCCGGAACGAACTCCCACAGATTAAGAGCCCGTCTTTGGCACGGAAGAATCCGGCGGACAAGCATGACCTGGACCCCGTTGACAAGCTTGATTTTCTTGTCCTTCATATTCTTGATGCAGTTCTGAAGTCTGGTCAGCTCTGCAGGTTCGCCCCAGGCCAGGCACTTCTTTTCCCAGGAGGTGAGCCGCATGGGGATTCCGCATCGGAATTCAGGGGCCGCCGCCCAGTTGGCGTCGCACGGCTCGGTGATGTAGAACCAACCCGATTGCCACCCTTTCACGGTCTCTGCGAAGGAGCCGTCAAGCCAGGTGACGTTGGGCATCTTTCCCACCATGGCGCCTCCGCACTCTTCTTGCTGGCCGCTCACGATCTTTGGCTTCACGCAGAAGATTCGTAGCCACAGGCCGAAGTGAGGCCTGATGCGGAGGAAGGCGTCACACACGATGATAAACGCCGAGATGTTGAGGAGGAAATTTGGGGCTAGATCATGGAAATCTAGCCCGTAGTAGAACATGAGCCGCGGACGAAGGGATGAAGTGGAAATCCCAGTCCACGGACGAAGTGGGCGAGAAACACGACCCTCTTGTGGGGTTCTGGAGTTGGAGTGACTTGCCCTTCGTCCGGTAGCCGGTGCGCGATGTCTGCGGCCAAGTATCCGGCCACCCGGAGCTTCACAACATGCTCCTCCTTCACGGTGGAGGCCACACATTTGCCTCCTGCTCCGGACATATTTGACTGTGCAGAGAAAGCGTGAACTAGGGCGCTGGAGCTCGAGGGTGTGAGAATGGGTAAGCAGAGGAGGAGGAAGGCGTGGGTGAAAATGGGGAATCCTTATCCCTTTATATAGGCGACGAAAATGGTGCGCCTCCCCACTTTCCCGTTGAGAATCGCTTATTTCCCAAGCGCCATGATTGATTGCGCGGTTTGGTTACCCATACCCATATTGATGGAGATCCCGTAATAAGGGGACATGATCTCTGCTGTGACAAGACGTGTCAAGGAAACCACCTCGCAATATGCGCTATGGCTGGTTGTGGGAAAACGGTTCAAATAATGGCCTGACCATAGTGTCATGTCACTTTGTCTAAAGTTGTCAGCAGATTACATTTTTGAAATATCATTCTCTCTATGGTGGTGTATGAAGATCATCTTGCAGATCCGGACACGGTTTAAGTGTTCGACAACTACTTTGGAGTATTCAGAAATGGAACCCGCCTTGCAATGCTGAAGACAGAACTGCGCGCCAGACTCCTCGTCATTGAAGCCTGGTTCAGGGGCTACTGAGGGAGTCCTGGATTAAGGGGGATCCGGACAGCCAGACTATATACTTTGTCCGGACTGTTGGACCGTGAAGATACAAGACTCAAGACTTCGTCCCGTGTCCGGATGAGACTCTCCTTTGCATGGAAGACAAGCTTGGCGATCCAGATATTATATTTCCTTCTTTGTAACCGATTCCATGTAAACCCTAGCCCTCTCCGGTGTCTACATAAACCGGAGAGTTTAGTCCTTAGAGGGACGATCAGAATCATAATCATCATAGGCTAGCTTCTAGGGTTTAGGCTCTACGATCTCATGGTAGATCAACTCTTGTAATACCCATATCATCAATATCAATCAAGCATGAAGTAGGGTTTTACCTCCATTAATAGGGCCCGAACCTGGGTAAACATGGTGTCCCTTGCCTCCTGTTACCATTAGCCTAAGACGCACAGACCAGGACCCCCTACCCAAGATCCACCGGTTTTGACACCGACAGGGCCAGCGCACGGTAGTTTCGAGTTCTTGAAGGGCTCTTTTTGAGGGATCGAGGGATACGCCATTGGCAATATGACCAAGAGTCGCTGCAGCAAGCTCTACATCGACGATGCTGGCTGGGGCCCCAAGGCCGACTCAATTGAGTGCAGATACCGGTTCCCCTTCGGCGGAATTCATGTCTTCATCGAAAAGATCGGCAGATCGGAGCCTGAGCTGGACACCTCCATCGACATCGTTGAGTCAGCTCGGCGCATGCAACCCGCCTAGATTCAACCCGGCCGGAAGTGTGTTTTCGTTGGTTTTGCACATGGCATGGATCTTGCGGAGGATTTTGTATCTACAGGAGAGACTCTCATCTACTCAGGTAATGAGTCCTTGATCCAATAGAAGAAGTCGATTTACCAGCTTCAAGATGGCAGGCTTGGGGGCTATTCCGATTGTAATAGTATTCCAGACCCCTATGAGCCATTGTGCAGAGCTGCTATATTCATGGCTGGCACGAAGCCGACCCTCAATTTTTCAACAACTGCAGCTATGAAATCTAACTCGACTGTAGCGACAGCTGGTGCTGGCGGCTCAGATAGGCTGCCGGCTCATCTTTTGTCAGATTTCTTGGGCACTTTGAAAACATTGCTAGCAACAGAGGTTACTGCAACAAATCAGGCGAAGTGCAATGCCGAGATTGCAAAGGTTCGGGATGAGATAACCAAGGCCCAATAGGATATTGCAGCTGAGAACATCCAGACGGCTGCATTGAGGGCTCGAATTGACATAGAGGCGGAACGTGTGAAGGCTGAAGCTTGGTGTCTTAATTTGAATTAGGATGCATCTAATGCAGTATTCTAGAGAAGGTACCAGAGTCATATGCCATCGATGTTTGACCCGAGGAGTATGTTTGATACACCTGGAGCGGGGCCAAATACTCCGGGCTCCCAGCCCAATTAATCCGGACGTGCCTGGAAGTCGGGCGGCGGCTCAACCTCGCCAACCTGAGACGACACAAAGGGAGGAGCCGCGCCCGAACCCGCCGCCCAATTAGACAGCACCACAACATTTTCTGATGCCACCACCAGGGTACTTTTCTAACCCCGTGGATAACATGTTAGCAGCAGCAACCCGGCTGGCAGCTATTCCGATCAATGGCGAATCATCGGTTGCGGTGGAGACCTGAAAGGCAGTCGAGCTCCTTCAGACGGTTGTTGCGTAGCAGGCGGCATACTCAGACGGCCATGATCGTCTTCACTCGACCCCTCGCCCAAGAAAAAGTTACAACCGGCGTATTGAGTCGCCCGCTGTCTCTAGCAGTGAGCACCATCGTAACCCGCCCCGTGATAATAACGTGCCCCTTAATCCGAGGACTGATGCTCAAGCAATCGTGGATGATGCCAGAGCCTTCCGTGAGGCAGCTGCGGCGGCTCACTAGAGGCTTCTCAGCAGCCTCCGGTGACTCCTTCAACCTCGGTAGGAGTTGGGACAATTTCCAGGGTGATTGGACTATCGTGTATAGTGTCAGCTTTGTGCAATGAATGTCTTCCCAAAGATTTTTAAGGGTCCTCGCAAGCTGCCCAATTATACAGCTAACCTCCCTCCTAAGGCTTGGGTTGAGAGTTATGAGTTAGCCATGGAGATGTTGGACGTCAATGATGTTGTCTATGCCAATTACTTCACTATGATGTTGGAGGGGCCGACTCATACGTGGTTAAAGGGCTTACCTCCTAATTCTATCAGTTCATGGGTAGAGTTGAAGGCGCGTTTCATCAAAAACTTCCAAGGGACTTGCAAGCATCCTCTGACGATTGTTGATTTGGATCACTACATGCAACGTGAAGATGAGTCGTCCCACCATTGGGTCCGGTGGGTCTTGACCATTATTCATTTCTCTGATAACATCACGGCGGCTCAGGCAGTCCTAATCTTGGAGAAGAAATTTTGTTTTTGCCTCTCAAGCAGAAGCTCGGGCAGCTTAAGCATTATTGCAATGACATGGGTGAGCTCATGGCAGCTCTCACTAAGTACGCAGACTCTGATAGTACAAAGGACCCTGGTTCTGATGATGAGGATAAATCTAGAAAGGGCAAGAAGAATGTCAATGGTAAAGGTAATGTAGCAGAGAGTAATGGCAACAACCAAGGTAATGGTAGTAAATGGAGGCACCCCGATTGCGGGTCAGATCTGGTGGCTAACACCAACACTGGATATAAAAACCAGTGCTGCAATGGTAATGGTAAGCCGTCGTTTGGTGGTGCACAACCTTTCAATCTTGAGGCAATGCTTAATGAACCTTGCCCAAAGAACAACCTTCCCAACATGCTATCCACTCGTGCCTAGAAGGATTGTTATCTTACGCGAGAGTTCAGGAATTACAGCTTGAGTCAGCATCATGGCAATAATAATGGGCTGCTCGGGGGGGGGTCAGGATCCGGTTCTCAGGGGTCCGATTTGGTGGTGGCAGCTCAAATTCTGGCTATCAAGGTCAAGGTAACCATGGTGGTCATAATCAACAGTCTCGTCAGGGTAACCAGCAGCAAGGTAATCAGTCAGGGTATCAAAGTAATCCAAAGCAGCTCAATGGTGGCCAATACCATGTTTTCACTACAAGTCTTAGCAAACGAGATCAAGGTTCATACGCGGGTGGTTCATATAGTAGAGACGGTTGTTCTGTTATATTTGCGATGGTCTGAGCACATGACATCGTGGAGTAGGGCGGATCACCCGTCATGGGTTGATAACCCGGGTCACTTAGCTCTTGCGGTGGCTCCCCAGGTTGGTGGATATAAATTCACTAAGGTACTTATGGATGGTAGCAGCAGTATTAACATCCTGTATTATGAAACTTTTCGATGGATGAATTTAACTGACAAGGATCTTAAGTCGTCTTCCATAGTGTTCCATGGTGTGGTGCCTGGTAAGTCGGCGTATACTGTGGGAAAAATTGCCCTGGAAGTAGCCTTTGGTGACGACTATGATTATAGAGGAGAGACACTGTGGTTTGAAGTGGTCAAAATCAAGAGCCCGTATCATGCTTTATTCGGACGGCCAACTTATGCTAAGTTCATGGCTCGCCCTTTCTATGTCTATTTACATCTCAAGGTGCATGGTGATCGGAAAGTCACCTTGGAATGTGAGGAAGGAGGTGCAGCTTATGCGGAGTTAGCTTCTGCTACTCAAGAGCTTAAGGTTTATAAAGATAATGTTGACCCGGCTGATGTGACCCCTATGAAGAAGCCCACTACTGAGCAGGACCCTCTGTTGAATTTTAAGTCAACTAGTGATACCAAGCAAGTGGATTTTGTTCCTGGCTACTGATCTCAATAGTTCACAGTGGGGGCTAATATGGATCCCAAATATGAAAGCCCTCTCATCGAATTCATCCGTGAGAATCGGGACATCTTTGCATGGAAACCTTCTGACATGCCGGCTGTACGAGAAAATTCACCGAGCACAACCTTAATGTGCACCCCAAGATTAAGTCGGTTAAACAATTCCTCCATCGTTTCAACGAAGAACAACATAAGGGTATTGGAGAAGAGGTAGCCCGGCTCTTGGCGGCTGGGTTTATCGTGGAAGTTTTTCACCCTGAGTGGTTGGCTAACCCTATGCTTGTACTTTAGAAAAAATGGCACATGGTGTATGTGTGTTGATTACATAGATCTTAACAAGGCTTGTCCGACTAATCTGTTTCTCTCCCCCGTATCGACCAGATCATTGATGCAATGGTGGATTGTGAGAGCTTATGCTTCCTGGATGCTTATTCTAGTTATCATCAGATCAAGATGGCAATCAAAGACCGAGAGAAGACGTCCTTTATCACACCTTTTGGGGCTTTCTGGCATGTTTCTATGCCTTTTAGACTCAAGATGCTTAAGCGACTTATCAGCGCTGTGTTTTTAATTGTTTTCACAGTCAGATTGGGCGCAACGTTCATGCTTATGTGGATGATATTGTGGTCAAGTCAAGGAAGAAGGAGACTCTACTTGATGATTTGGAGGAAACTTTTGACAATCGCCGGGTCTACAAAATGATGCTTAACCCGGCCAAGTGTTTCTTTGGCATGCCTGCAGGTAAACTTTTGGGGTTTCTGGTCTTAGAACGGGGCATCGAAGCTAACCCAGAGAAGATAAAGGCCAACACTTCGCTTATAAGCCGGCGTGTGTCAATGACGTCCAGCATTGGGCAGGTCGTATTGCAGCTTTAAGCCGGTTCATAAGTTGTCTGGGAGAGAAGGCAATCCCTTTATATCATATGATGAAGAAGACATACCACTTTTTCTGGAGTGTTTCCACTAATGAGGCATTTGAGACACTCAAAAAGCAACTGGTTGAGCCGCCCATCTTGGCTGCTCCTATAGACAAAGAGCATTTCCTCCTATACGTGGCGGCTAATAACAAGGCAGTCGGCATGGTAGTTGTTGTGGAGTGCAAGGAGGCAGGTAAAGAGTACCCAATATAGCGGTTGGTTTATTATGTCAGTGAGGTCTTGACTGAATCTAAACAACGATATCCACATTGGCAGAAACTGGTGTTTGGGGTGTTCATGGCGAGTCACAAATTGAAACAGAGCGGCAGACCCCTGAGGAGAAGTCTGACAACACATATTGGACGATCCACTTTGATGGGTCTAGACAGTTGGTGCGTTCGGGGCTGGAGTCATTTTGACTTCCCCACGAGGTGACAAATTCTGTTATGTTTTAAGATTAATGTTTCCTTGTACTAACAATGTAGTTGAGTATGAAGCTTTTCTCCATGGGCTTCGTATGGCCAAGGAGATGAATTTAAGCCGATTCAAGTGCCTGGGCGACTCAGACCTCGTGGCTCAGCAAGTCTGAGGCAAGTGGGACTCTAAATATCTGCTCATGGTGGCTTGTCGCCGGGCGATTGATAATATTGCTGGTCACTTTAAAGTCTATCGGGTAGATCACCTTGGTCAACGGAAAAACAAGGTGCCTGATGCGCTATCCTGGCTTGGATCTCAATGTAAGTCGGTGCCCCCAATCTGTTCCTTGATGTCTTACACAATCCTTCGGTCAAATTATCATCTGAGGAGGATCTTGGTATACCCGACCCGGAAGGACAGTTGGTGGTGGCTCTTCATGCTATTCCTAACTAGACGCTGCATTATCTAGCTTATCTCACTCATGGCGAGTTACCCGAGGATGAAAATTTGGCATGGCAGATTACACGGCGTTCTAATTCTATGACTATTATCAATGGCGAGTTACATCAATGCAGTGTGACTGGTGTTTAAAGTGTTTTGTCATGCAAGCAACTATGGTCATCATGCCGGCGACTATGGTCATCATGCCGGCTCACGATCATTGGTGGCTAAAGTTTTTTTTCATGGATTTTTCTGGCTGGCGGCTCATGCAGACATAGAGGATATTGTTAGTAAATGCAATGGATGTCAGAAATTCGCAATACAGGATCATGTGTCGGCTCAAGAATTGCGGATGGTCCCGATCGCTTGGCTGTTTGCGGTCTGGGAGCTTGATATGGTTTGACCATTCAAGAGGTATAAAGACAAGAAGACCCACCTTTTGTTGGTGATTGACAAGTTTGCCAAGTGGGTTGACACAGAGCCTATTAGTAATTGTGAGGCGTCGACTGCAGTTTCGATTGTTAAAAAGCTGATCTTCCGCTTTGGTTTTACTCATGCATAGATGCCCTTCTTGGGCTCCTGGGTGTGGCCCCCCTCCACGGACGGTCGTCACTTGGAGGGGGGAATTGTGCGTGTCGGGTTGAGCCGAAGCGAATCTAGTGGCTGGTTGGGTCGTCTGTGTTAGGGTTAGCCGGGCCGGGGTACCTGGGGTGCCCCCCTCCACGGATGGCACTACCTCCATCACTTGGAGGTGTGAATCATGCATGTCAGGCTAGAGTTAGTCCGGTCGGTGGGCTTAGACGTTTGAAAATGAGGCTCCGGGGTGTGGCCCCCTCCATAGACGGCAGTGTTGTCACTTGAATGGTGAATCATGTGCGTTGGCTAGGGTTTAGTCTAGTGGGGGGGTGTCTATGCCACAGAAATATCGGACTGGGTCTTCGGAGGGGAGGAAGGATAGTGTATGCATTAAAAAATGTAGCACATTTAAAAAAATTAAACTTAATGTAAATAAAAATAAAAAATGAAAAAACCTATGCCTACGGCTTGGCCATCGGCATAGGTGGCCATGTGACTCTACCGGATAAGGGCAGGGCTATTCCCACTCATTCTCAATAGCCTTGGTCACCGCTCACTCCCTCCCTTCTGCCCTATCGCCGCCGCCCCCTTCTACCTCGTCGCCGCCCCATTCCCGTCCCCACCCGGGCCGGCCGCCCCGTCCCCGGCCAGCGTCGCCGCCCTTAATCTCCCCCACCCGGGCCGCCCGCCCCATCCCCGCACCCGCCCAGGCTGTCCCGTGCCCGGCCACGCTCAGGCCGCCCGTCCCCACACCCGCCC
>NC_041389.1:54113125-54128222 GCF_002162155.2 Triticum dicoccoides
CAATTTTTTGTTAATTTAGTTATGTCATTAGATGGATGGTTAGATGGATGGATGCATTATGTATGATGATAGTTAGATGCTGATGATTTTCTTATGTATAAAAAAATTATGATGATAGTTAGATGATAGATGATAGATGATGTTGTTGATCGATGATGGTGATTTTTTTATCCCTTGATAATTTTTAGATGATGATGATGATAGGTGATGATTTTTTTGGCGGAAGAGATGATAATGATGATGATTGTTAGATGATGATAAATGATGATGATGATGATTTTTTTATGCTTCGATGATTGTAAGATGATGTTGATGATGATGATATTGCGATGTTCTTAATTTTTGTCACGGTGTAGGTTCTGTGGTGTTCCATCTCGGTGGAGAGATCTTCGTAGGACCTGTTGGTTCCCGATTGTCCCTCCGCTGTTCGACTACTTCCTCTACAGCCGAGGGTGAGCTATGAATCATGTCACTAGATTTCATTCTCAGGTCAAGTCGCGTAACCTAGGCGTCTCCCGTCCAAAGGGTTGCAGTGATAAATATGCATTCAATTGCATATTTATCACCGCAGCTCTTCCGAATTGTCCAGCGTTTTCCACGGACAGCCCGAGGATGTGTAGATTGGGTATGTTTCTCCATACTCTACCCCCTTTCGAGACAGGATTTCGGTGGTGCCTCCTCGTTGTTCTCCGGAGCACATTCTCTTGGCTATTAGCCGAGACGTGTATCTGGAGAACAGCGTGGAGGTGCTGCCGAAATTTTGTCTCGGAATGGGGTAGAGCATGGAGAACGTACTCAATCTACACATCCTCGGGTGGGATTAGGACCCATCTTTACCTATTAGAGATGTAGGTGGATTCAACATGGTATAAAATGAAAATTTGATGTGATTAATTTAAATGAATCCTTAATTTTGTTGTGTGTCTCCCAATAAAGCAGATGATTGCAGATAATCAATGGATGTACAGTGGTTTTATCTGTCGGAATCGAGTAACATCAGAGTGGATTGCGAAAACCGATGTGTATTTGAAGGAGATATTCCGCGGTCCAATGAGAATTATCCCACAATGCCCCTATGCGAGATGTGCCAGACATCACCGTAGAAATCAGAAAGACATGACTGACCACCTTCACACGCACGGATATATGCAAAACTTTGACATGCCGCTGATAAACTTAGCCGAGCAGGACCATGGTAGACAGGAGGTGAGGTGACTACGCATTGATGGTTATGCAGACGACGGGGTAAGGGACATGCTAGATGATGTCATTGTTGCAGAAACGATACATGCGACACCTTCAGAGAATGAACCGGAGGAGCTTGAGGCAACCGCAAAGGCCTTCTTGGAGGTCTTGGCCTCATCGAAGAAACCTCTTTATGCGGGTGCAAAAATATCTCAGCTGGATGCCATCTCGCAACTGATTGCAGTCAAGGCTGAGTACGGCTGTATCCAGAAATGCTTCTAAGCATTCCTGGGAGTATGGGCTAACAGCCTCCCTGAGGGTCATGAACTGTCAAAAAGCATGTATGCTACAAAGAAAAGCATGAAGGCACTCTCTATGGATTATGAGAAAATAGATGTTTGTCCGAAGAATTGCCTTTTGTTTAGGCACAAGTATGCGGATGACAAGTATTGTAGGGAGTGCGATTCGTCTCGGTACCTTGAGGTGGTCGGTAAGGATGGTGAGAAAAGGAAGTTATCCATCCCCGCTAAGGTTCTTCGGTATCTCCAGTTCATAGAAATAATGCAACGCCTTTTCATCACGGAGGAGTCTGCCAAAATGATGAAGTGGCACAAGGAAGGTATAAGGTACAATCCAAATAAAGTCGTACATCCATTGGAAGGCGAAGCATGGAAGTCATTCGATGAAGAATACCCCGAGGAAGCAGCCGAGGCTGGGAATGTCAGAATAGCCATATTAGGTGATGGGTTCAATCCATATGGTATGTCGTCCAATCCATACAGCTGTTGGCCTGTTTGTAATTCCGCTCAATCTCCCTCCTGCTGCCCTAATGCAACGCAAGACCATGTTCTTGTCGCTCATCATTCTGGGGCCTGGATACCCGGGGAAGCAATTGGGTGTGTTTATGCAGCCGTTGGTGGATGATTTGCACCATTCTTGGTACTTTCCGAGGTTGACATACGACCGGGATCTACAGAGAAATTTCTTGATGAAAGTTTGGTTGCACTATTGCATGCATGACTTTCTTGGCTATGATCTATTCTGCGGATGGTGTACAAGTGGGAAGATGCCATGCCCAGCGTGCATGCAGGCTCTGCGAATGATTTGGCTGAGTAAGGGTGGCAAGTATGTATTCTTCGACCTGCATCGAAAGTTCCTCCCTCCAGACCATCCAGACAGGGAAGACAAGAAGAACTTCACGAAAGGCCGGGTTGTCCATGAAGTAACTGAGATTCCAACATTTTCGAGGGCAGATGTTCTTGCTCAGCTAAATGCTCTCAAGCCTAAAGTCAAAGGCAAAGTGAAAGCCAAAGCCAAAGGCTTTGAGGGATATGGTGAGACGCACAGCTAGACTCACATTACCCCCTTCTCGAAGCTTCCCTATTTCAAGGACCTCAAACTTCCTTACAACATCGATGTGATGCACACCGAAAAGAATGTTGCAGAGTCCCTTTTCTGCACGATCCTCAACATTCCTGATAAGACGAAGGATAAAGTTAAAGATAGAGCCGATCAATAGAGAATTTGTGATAGACCACGTCTAAACATGAAGCCTCCCACAGGCGGTCGAAGAAACTGGTTCAAGCCAGATGCTGACTTTGTCCTTAAACCGCCAGAAAAGAAGTAATTACTTATCTGGCTGAAAGACATTTTGAAGTTCACGGATGGTTATGCATCAAATATAAGTAAGGAATTCAATCTTTCAATGGGCAAAATGACCGGCTTGAAGAGTCATGACTACCATGTAAGGATTGAGCGGATAATGCCAGTGATGGTTCGAGGCTATGTCCCCGAGCATGTCTGGCAAGTGCTTGCCGAGCTAAGCCATTTCTTCCGCATGCTCTGTGCTAAAGAAGTAAGTAAAGGTGTGATTGAACAATTGCATAAGAAGGCACCGGAGTTGATAGTCAAGCTAGAGAAGATCTTTCCGCCAGGCTTCTTTACTCCGCACCTCGTGAACGAGGTATTGTTGGGGAGGCCTATGCAAAATCGTTGGCAGTATGGCCCTGAGAGACAGTACAAGCATCTCCGATAGAAATGTGGAAACAAAGCTAAGATTGAGGCATCCATAGCTGAGGCAGTTATCCTAGAGGAGGTGTCTGACCTCAGGACATTGTACTATCTAGACCATGTTCCCCATCTGCATAATAAGGTGCCTTGATACAATATAGAAGAGCCCAAGTATCAACCCAAAGCTCCAGCTATTTAATGGGCAAGGTGGCAGGGCTGGGGCCTCTAAATCTTATAACATGCCACGACAAGAGTGGGAGGACCTCATGTTCTATATCTTGCACAACAACAAGGAAGTTGAGGAAGTGTGGATGAGGTAATACCACTACACCATTCCTTTATGTCTTGCACAACATCATGTTCTATGTTCACTTAGTCCCAGTCTAACACCGCTTTTCTTCTTTTAGTGATTTCGTTCAAGAGTAATGGACGGGAATGAATCCTCCTACTGAGGTGGAGGCACTTACTCTTCTCCGACATGGAAATCCTGGATGTAAAAATTTTGTTGCTTGGTTCATGGAGAAAGTAATTTCCCACATTCCCCTATTAAATACCTAGTTCAACATTTATTAGCTAACCAAACTAATGCACCCAGCAATTTCAATTATACTTGTAGGGAAAATATCTGAACATATCCATGGATGACGAATTCAGATGGGTTTCCATGGGTTTTGGCCCTGCCGTCATGACATGTAAAAAGTATGATGTGAATGGGCATCGCTTCCATATAGAGTAGCACCAGAACAGCTGGCCTGATCCCAAAACTATAAATACCGGAGTGTACACCCTCGGTCAAAATTCAGTAGACTACTACAGAAGGGTACAAAATATATATGAGATTACATTCTGTAGAGGGTGCGAAACCCTAAGTCTGCATGTGTTCAAATGCTGATGGTTCGATCCACAAGAGGGGGTAAAACATACGCCTTCCATTGCTTTGGTCGAAGTTAAACCATCAACCATCTATGTCGAAGCCAATCTCTTCATTGCGGCTACCCAAGCTACACAAGTTTATTATCTGCCTTAGCCATGCCAGAAAGAGTACCTAAAGGGTTGGGAAGTTGTGTTCAAGGTGTCGCCACATGGTAAGCTACCGGACCCGAACGAAGACGATTACTACAACATTAACCCCATGACATACGAGGGAGTGTTCTATGAAGAGCAACCTGATGATGATGTGGTCAGAAACAATGATGCTAGACCATTGGGTGATGATGATGTGGATCCAAACAACGATGATGCACGGAATGATGGTGAGACCATTCTCAATGAAAATGACATACTTCTGCTAGAAAAGTTAAAGGAAGACGCTGACGATGAATCCTCCACCTTCGCCAGGCAACGAAGATGATATGATTGATAGTGATGATGAGACCGACGGAGAAAGAGGTTACAACAGTGATGATTCGTATGTGTTCTAGCTAGCAGATGTATGTTTCAAGTCTTTTTTCTGTGGTTTAGGAATATGCCTTTTATGCTTTTTTATTAATGCGTTTATTGTTCCTTATTATTATGATTTTTCCTTCATTTTTAATGTACTAATTGTTTATTCTATTTTCAATGCAGGTTCATGGAACATGGGCAAGGGGAAGGCCGACGACGTGGGTTTCCTACGCAAGGTCGTCGGCATCCCTAGTTGGAGTGGTCGAGCACGTAATCTCTCGCCCCCCCCCCCCGACTACTTGACGATGACTCCTCACATGGAGGTCGAGGGAGAGGTTCCCCTAGAAGAGGAGGGGGCGGCAGGAGGGCCCCTAGAGGCTGAGGGGTGGGAGGAGAGCGACTACACGGGGTCACAGCCAGAAAGAGCGCACCCTCACCGACTTAGGGGTGTTGTCTTCGAGGCCCTCCTCTAGTGAGGTACCATCCTCTACTGAGGTACCCTATGACAAGGAGGAGGACGACGATGAGGAGGAGGTTCGGGATGGGGTCGAGGAGGAGGAGGAGGTTGGGGAGGGGGACGAGGAGGAGGAGGAGGCAGACGAGGAGGAGGGTGGTGGCGGGGATGATGGTGGTGGCAGGGAGGGGGTTGGCAACAAGGGGCGGCTGCGTGGTAACACAAAGCTACAAAAGCAATTTCCTACTACCGAGGAGTAGAGGTGGCTCACTGAGCCCATGGGGAAAGAGCAAGTGCCACTTTATAATAATTTCATCCTTTTGGTTGTCACATGCTTACATTTTTCTTTATTTTGCTTGTCACATGCTAATATTTCATTCTTCTGTAGAAAATAGATATATCCTAAAGGGGCCCGTATTCCCAACGGCCTCATCACCGTGTTGCTAAAGGTATACTGGCCGGGGTTGTACTGTCCGGGTCCAGTCAGGCACCCGGACCGTTGGGTTTTGGCCACGGGCTGGGACCACTGGGAAGCGGCCCCCCACACGGACCATGAGACCCATGCCAAGGCCGTGGTCACTAATTTTTGGGTGAGTTCTCTTCAGAAGCACAAGTCCATTCTGGTTTCAAGAATGATTTAACTCATGGCTTCTTCCATTCCGGTTTCATGAATGATTATAGAAATACTATCGAGTTCTTCCGGAGCACAAGGCCACTTCCGACCAGATCGTGCTGCGCCAAGCCAAGAAGAAGGCCCACCAGATGCAGTATGAGGTGCACTGGGTGGCCATCTCGACATACTATCACGACGCTCTTGGTGTGAAGATGACCAAGGAAGAAGTGCGGAGGATGGGCATTACCTTGGAGAGGCACGAGTACTTGGTGGTAAGTATAAAAGATTTTTCATTCCGATGTTTGTGGTACATTTCAACGTTTCGTGTTGACATGCCATTATGCATTCATTATGTAGGTGTCTCCTAATTGGTGTTATGGAAAAGACGAGTCCTAGGCAGCATTGGTGGATCTGTGGTGTGATAAGGATGGATCCTGGGCGGCTACGAGCATCAAAAACAAGGCTAACCAACGGAAGGAGGGAGTACATGCTTAGGGCAACCGACACTTCATGTATGACTAACCTCATTAAACATTCTTCTTCTTGTATTTACCGTCACTTTCTTATGTATGACTAACCTCTGTTTGGTGGTGCTGGATGAGAAACGGAAGCGGTCACTCTCACACACGGATGCGTGGGAGATCGCCCATATGCGGAGGAAGCCCAAGCCTGGCGAGGCCAAGTACTATGGCAAGACCGCGCAGAGGAAGAAGTCCTACTCCGAGGGGTATCTAAGGTTACATCCTGGCACACCTGACCCCATTGCGGCGGATCTGGACGAGAGGGTGGTGGTGGGCATGGGGTCCAAGGAGCACGGTCGCGAGGCACTTTTGGATTCTGTGATCACTCCTTCTATCTCCTACACACAACTTCGAGCTGCCGACCCAAGCCTGAGCCAGCACACGAGCACGCCTGACCAGTGCACACTCCCTCTTTGCTGAGTGGCAATCTGTAAGTACTTTCCCTCTTATCTTCATTGCTCACTTTATTTCCCGCATTGAGATGTTTTACGAGTTCCATCATGTCTTACCGTAGTCCTACATGGAGTACACATGCCAGGAGACCATGGCATGGCACGCGAGCCTTTTAGCAGTGCATGAGCACAACTCTCGCATGATGGCAGTTAGTTTAGCCCCCTTTTATTTCACTTCTATATTTGCATTTGCATTTCTTCTCACATTCTTGTTTGCTTGGTCAATTAACATGCAGCACGTTGTTGAGTCCATGGCGGCCGGCAGGGTTCCTTAGTTGCAACCAGAACCATCTCCTCCACCACAACCAGTGCTGCTTACCTTTGAGGAGTTTCTGGCACAGCACCCTGGCCCCTCGCTGGTTAGTACATCCCCAAACTATTCACCCCAAAGCATACCTTTTATTCAACACAATCATATATCCCCTTAACATGTCTTTTCAACATCCAGGGAACCGGTAGATCTACCTTTGGTGGTGGTGCTAGTCTTGGCACCACTTCCGAGTCACGGAGCCCGATCACTCTGATCCATGGAGGCGGTGGCGGTCTTGGCGGTAGTGCTGCCGCTAGCAGTGATGACCTGGGCTTCGGCGGACTTGGCGGTGACTCCCTTGGCGATGCTCGACGTCCTGGCACTTAAGCCTGTTGGTGACGGTGGTCCTAATGATAAACTTGTGTTATTTACATGACTTGTGGTCTTTTATGGTCCTTTAGATGACTTGTATGCTTCTTTATATGCTATTGTTGTTTGTGATGATGCTTATGTTTTGCGATGATGCCTATATTGTTGTGACGGTGGCAGATGATACTTATATGTGTTCTATATGTCTTTTTTGCATCATATATATCGGTTGTATATTTGAGTTGAATTGAACTGAAAACAAAGAGAAAAAAGAAAAAAAAATCAAACACAAACTATGCCAACGGCAAGGCCGTCGGCATAGGGCTGGCGCGAGCTACCAGTGGGCGCCACGTGGCACCTATGCCGACGGCCTAGCCATCATCATACATACGCCACATGGCGCCCCTTGATTGGGTAGCATTTCACGGCGGTGCCGTTAGGCGTGAGACGTTGAGGCCATCGGTGTAGATGTACGGACACCTTCGGGATATCATCTATGATGATGGCCTCCCGGGGTACACCGACGGATATGTTGCTGATGGCCCTATGTCGATGGTTTGGATCTTACTGAGGTACAATTACACCAAAGTACAAGCTAACAAGCTGAGGTACAACTATGCCTAAGTCAGTCTAACTAGATTAATAGTACCAATCCTAGTACGTATTTGGTTGCAATTCATGTTTGGATCTTACTGACAATGTCAATTCAACACAAATATCCATCCTACAGGCCTATGCCGATGGCCCCCGTCGGCGTAGGGCTCTATTCCGGTAGTGGTCGTGGTGGACATGCACAATGGGAAGCCGATTGAGGCCTCTCCGCTCAAAGACGAGTACTTTTCTGTCATACCATGCGTGCTTCCAGTGTGGCTTGGATCAAGTCAAATCCCCACGGCGGGTATATAATCACCTACCAATCTCCCTACCTTTCAGTTTTGCATTTGCTTTATTGGTTTGTGCTTGGACAAAAGATTTTGAATTGTTCATGGACAGATATTTGTATCGAATTGACATTGTTAGTAAGATCCAAACATGAATTGCAATCAAATACGTACTTTGATTGGTACTATTAATCTAGTTAGACTGACTTGGCATAGTTGTACCTAAGTTTGTTAGCTGTACTTTGGTGTAATTGTACCTTAGTAAGATCCAAACCATATCTATTTGCACAACTACTATCACTACAAAAAAAATACACTTCCGTGATGATACGTGTCTGTCACAGTAGGTCGCGTTTTTTGTCATGCATGTACATCCATGACAAATTTATGGCAAAATTAAGATAGTCATACCTGTGCTGTCGTAGAAGTGTTCCATGACATTACCAAAATTATCATCACGGAAGTGTCCACTTCCATGACGATAAATCGCGCGTCACAGAAGTGCTTTCATCAAGGGTGACCGACACGTGGCATCCACCGTAACGGAACGCCGTTAAGCTATCGGGTCGGGTTTTGGATCTGATAACCCGTTAACAGCCCCGACCAATGGGGTTTTTCCACGTGTAAAATCATCATTGGCTGGAGGAAACACGTGTCGGCTCACCATTGTGACAGATCTCATCCACTCATTGGACAGAAGGCGCCTATGATACGTCGACATGTGGCACGACCCAATAGAGGCCCATTCCTGTGAAAAGGCCGGCCCATTTGACTTGGTCAAAAGGTGGTGGGCCGACCCATGTAAAGCCTGTTAACGGCCTGTTCGCATATAGCCCATTTACAGCCCGTTAACCCAAGGCCCGTTACGCCCTATCCGAATTAGGCCCAGTAGCGTCATCTGGGCAACCCAATATGATTCCAGCCCGTTTTCACTTCTGGCCCATGTATGGCCCATGACGTCTTTCGGCCCATATGAGGCCCTATGTAACTCTTGGCCTATTAACGGCCCATGGTGAAACTGGCCCGTAATGAACAGTGTATTACTTTACACCCATTAATGGACCGTGGTGAAACTGGCTCGTAATGAATAGTGTATCACTTTATACCCATTAAGGTCCCGTTATTCCGTTGGGCCGTTTCCAACCCATGTTATCTTTCGGCCTTCTCACAGCCCATTTATTCTTGGGCTCATTTCCAGCATTCGTTTACTTACGGCCCATTACTGTCATTTTCTGCTTATGGGCCAAATTCAGCCTGTGGTTACAGTGCGTCATGAAATACGGCCTATTAACGATGGCCCGTTATGGTCGGCCCATGAACGGACGAGTCCAACTCTAGCCCGTTTACGGCCATAATGCGGCCTGTTATTGGCCCATGTTTGGCCAATCGATCATACTGTCGTATAAGGCCCATTGATGATACGGCCCGTACAAGGCCCATTGTTTCTGCGGCCCGTAGAAGGCCCATTGTTTCTACGGCCCGTGGAAGGCCCACTGTTTATATGGCCCGTAGAAGGCCCACTGTTTCTACGGCCCGTAGGTGCAGTGTCACTACAGTAAATATTAGCCCATGGTTATTGTGGCCTAGTTTTAAAAAATAGGTTATTGCAGCCACTAGCAAACCGCAGAAAAAGAACTGCACTGACTACAAGCAAACAAATAAACAAGACAACAAGGAAATAAATAAGCAAGCAACTTACACTAGGCTATCACGGCTATTACACATATTACATCCACTGGGCATCAAAGTTCGCCACCAGTGCAAATATAGGGAACACAACAGCATATAAACGCCGCAGCAAAACAAGTCCAGAACTGAAACCACTTCAGAAGAGCTCAAGAAACAATATCCTGGGTACCCACAATGCTGGCAAGATGCTTAGTAAGCTTATTAACTTTCTCTTGTTTGGCGCTTAAGTCCTCCAGCGCCTGTTGTTGCACCAGAAAGTATGCATCTGAATTCTGCAGGGACTTCCTCAGTCCTTCGGCTTCCTGTCGCATAACATCTGATCGATGTCTTTCAACTTGAAGTTGAGACTCAAGAAGCCGAACTGATTCAGGCAACGAGTTTGAAGAGCTGGTGCCAGCAGTGGTAGCCAGTAACTCGAACACTACATCAAGACAGGACTTTGGGGTTGTCTCAGTGTCCTTAATATAGTTTTTATCAGCTTTCTTGGAGACCAACAGGGATGTCTCACTATCTTGAACCTTATCTGCATTACTTCCTTTACCATTGCATAATAGGGTACTCTTCTCCAATATTTTATCCGCGTTCTAAAAGGGAAACAAACAAACACATCTCAGGTTTACAATGTAGTATATGAAACTCATTTTGGTAAACCAGTTCAGTAGTAAGGTGGACAGGATAACAGCATGAAACAAACATATATCTATGTAGTATGGTCACTGTATGATCTATATCATTCTAGTTTATGTTGCCAAATCAAGATAGATATAGTTCGAATCATATCTATTTAAGACAAAGCAGCATAGACAGAATATAAGTGTGGGAAACTACAAGCAATAGCAACACTTGTAATGTGCATGGCATGAGAACATAACTGTTTATTCAATTGAAACTGAAATCAACATAGAGCAAGTTACAACAGCAAACAACCAAACACATTGAAGAAATAGGTTTAAAACATACCTGTTGCACCATTGGAGTTTCAATTGCATCCTTCAAATTTGAAATTGGTTGGTATCAGTAAATACAGTGATGCAAGAGCAAAGTAGTATGAACCATAGCTACGGAACCTGACCTAAGAACAATTCTTCTTCTGCTTTAAGCGTTGACTTCGCGTTCGGAGTGGTGGTCCTCGTGATTTGGGCACTGCAGTTGCCTTACTAACTGCTCATGTTTGGGTGCTCTGTGGTGGAGACGGTGCTGTGTCAACGGGAACTGGGTGTCTATCTGCTGGGGTTGGGGTTAGAAGGGGTGTAGCTGGTTCTCTGTCCAACTGGATAGGGGTACAATCTGCATGAGTGTGGGTTATGTGTGGTGGGGATGATTCTTGGGCAAGTACAACTGTGGTTCTATCTGCATCGACAGGTAGCACGATCTTTTCTGAAGACCGTGTTTTTACTCCCATAGATACTGCCATCACTCCCTTCAATTGAAATGGCTGATAAACAAGAAAAGTAATTGAATGTACAGACATTGTAAGATAGACAGGTGCAATGGATAGTAGGGAAGAAAACAGGGCATGAAATAATTCACATTTATGTTGTCTAAGCAAACAGAATAGCAGGACATAATTTCACATATATGATGGCTAATTAAACAGGATAGCATGACACAATTTCACATGTATGATGGCTAACTAAACAGGATAGAATGACATACTTCAAAATATGATGACTATGTAAACAGGATGACATGATCTAACTATACAATGTGTCTATTAAAGTGGTTGGCATGCCATAAATCATAAACATGCCGTCGATGGAAACATGATGGCATGATATAATTCACGGATAGAATGACATAATTTAAAATATGATGACTATGTAAACAGGATGAGATGATATAACTATATTATGTCTTTATAAAATGGGTTGGCATGCCATAATTCAGATACATGCTGTCTATGTAAACATCATGGCATGACATAATTCAAATATATGATTTATATACTAAGGAAGTGAGCAGAGGGCAATTGCATATATGATGTGTCAACTAAGGAGATGGCATTCAATATTGTGTATATGATGTAAAAAATAAGCATTGCAATACAACATATGCATTATATGAGTAATATAACCCTGCCAAGTTTGAGCATACACCTCAGGGGGATAATAGGACTGGTCATCTGCATCTGAATCCTCCTCTGAAGAGCTATCTGTAACCAGCAAGATATCTGCTTCAGCAGGTAGCATTGTTTGCTCTGAAGACCTTGTTTGCACTCCAGATTTCTCCATCACCAATTCAAATGGCTGATGCACAGGAAGAGTAGTCGAATATACAAACATTGTCGACAAATGCAATGAGAAATAGAAAAAAAGGACGGCATGATATAATTCACATATATGATGCTTGCCTAAACAGCATGGCATTGCATAATTAACATACATAATGCCTTGCAACAAGATAACATTGCATAATTCACATATATAATGTCTTGCAACAAGATGGCATTGCATAATTCACATATATGGTAATTAGACACTAAACATGTGGCATTCACACAAAGCATGTCTAAACTAAGCAAATGACATAGCAATGCAAGATACCATACGCACGATATGAGTAACATAACCCTGCCAAGTTAGGGCATGCACCTCAGGGGGAAATATGACTGGTCATTTGTCTCTGAATCCTCCTCTGAGGAGCTATCGGTAACCAGCAAGACATGCACTTTGTCAGATAGCATTGTCTTCTCTGAAGACCTTGTTTCCACTCCATATTTTTCCATGACCGTGCCGAATGAATGATGCACAGGAAGAGTAACTGAATGTACTAAAATTGTTGACAAATTTAACACATAATAAAAAATGATGGCATGATATAATTCACATATAAGATGACTGGCTAACCAGGGTGGCATTGCAAAATTCAGATATATGATGCCTGGATAGACAAGATGGCATTGCATGATTCACATATATGATAAAGAAACAAACAGATGACATTGACACAAAGCATGTCTAAACTAAGCAGATGACATCTTTGATGTATACAGTAAGCAATGCAAGGCACCATATGCATGATATTACCAACATCAGCATGCCAAGTTAGAGCAAAGACCTCATGGGGTAAATAGGAGTGGTCTTCTCCTTCTGAATCCCCCTCAGAACAGTTATCTTCCTCTTGATTATGATCCGAAATGGGTGGAGGGGGGGCTGCCTTTGCGCCCACAATGGAACAACGTCTACATGAAATTTTATTGCCACGAAAGGCTCGTCTCTTTTGCTCTACATGATCAGTTCCATTGTGTACAATAACTAGCATGCATAGGAATAAAACATAGTGAGATTATGTAAGGAGTGCATGCACAAATCCAGAGTGATGGTAGCAAACTGTGGATAGACCAAAACCAATGATAGCAGGCAGATAATAGCTTTAGTTAAAAAATACATATAATGGCTCCTTTAATGTTTTTTTGCACCCAACATGAAACTCATAGTAGACACCGGAGATTAACCAGATAGTAGACAGATAGTACTGATTGCTGCCCCAATATGTACCCCACAACCATTTAAAAACTCAAGTTTCAGCATTAGTTTGGACCTGACTCGGAGTCTAATAGGTGAACACGACGATAATGTAGCATGTCATCATATTAAGCGACGCATAACGTAAGCAGACACGGCAGAGTGCGACCTCTCTTGCGGACCCATGTAGTCCTCAAGGTCATCTGCTCAGTTGATGATGGTAATGCAGTTGTCGTGGCTGCCGGCCGCGGGGAAGAAGATCTGAGGCGGCGAAAGACAGTCTGGAGAGCGGATCCCTAATGTGGTGAACCCTTCCGTCATTGGAGCAGCTGAGCTAGGGTGGAACACAGCGCCGCAGGAGCAGGACAAACCACACAAGGTTTTCTTTGACACATATCTGTAACAGAAGTAATTGAGTAAGGGCTTGTTTCAATTTGAGGATTCTAACAACGGGGGAATAGGAAATAGACAGGAATAGGATAGGAATGCACGTGCAAAACAGAGAATTTAAAAACACAGGATTTCTTCCAATCTGGGTGTTTGATTCACCACAATTGGAAGATCACATGATGCAAAAAAGCATGGTGAGATTAAGTCAAACCACAAGAAAATGTACGATAATGCTATTATGCTACTATCTCTTAGTCTTGTGCTTGATGAATAGGAATATGAAAAGGAGGAGAAGTGGAAATTAGAATTCCTACGGTTTTTCTTTCAAGGAGACACTAAAGGAACAAATACTACAGTTTTGCTTTGCTCCATTCCTTTGCACCAAATTCATGAAAAGTAGTACCATAGGAAACATTCCAATTCCTATGTTTTTCATTCACTTTTCCTTTCAAGCACTAGCGATTCTAGTAGGCAGGCTTGAGCAAGGAAAATCCTACACTAAAAAAATGTTTTTGTGCTACTTCTATTACTTTGGACCCAGGCCACTGCCATACTAGCTCAACTCCCAGGCCCATCGACAAATGCACAGCTCAAATGCACAGAGATAAATAATGATGGCGTTCAAGAGAGTCCATCACGGATAGCTAAGTTGCCTGGCACCTCACTGCTTATCATATAGTAGGATAAAATAATCGTATTTCCCGTTACTACGAGTGCTCAGTGGACAATATATATAACATGTAGAGTAAAAAAGAGATGCAACAAGTGTACAACCTCTTTGGCGAAGCCATGTCGATCTCAGCGTGATTGGGTTGGCCGGTGAGGATGCTCCAGCTGACTTTGCTGTCGGAGGAGGGGAAGAAGATCTTAGGCGTCTGGAGATGGAGCCCGAGGTACTGGTCCGCTGTGATGGAGGGTTTCGTCGTTGGAGCAGCTCCGGTGAGTTGTATGACGCCGAGGCTGAAGCAGGACAAGAGAGACAATGAACAACGTTAACATGAGTGGAATTCTAATAGCATCTCCAATACATAACGTAAAATACATAACCACAAAGTGCTAGATGTAAAATACATCAGCCACTCATCTCCGAACTTAACTGTCAAAACTGAACTTAACTGTCAAAACTGAACTTAACTGTCGAAACTGAACCTAACTGTCGAAACTGAATTTTGCTGTCGAAACTGAATTTTGCTGTCGAAACTAAACGCACTAGCAAGGTGAGGCTACATGTTGGCCGACTGACTTTTTCATCTCTGGTCAGTCGATTTTGTAGCCGTTGGATACGAAATCAAGGGCCTGCGGTTCATCTTCAACCTCCACCCCCCTGAGCCGCCAGCCACCACCGGCTTAACAGCAGCCCCCCGCCGCCCCGCCCACCCCGAAAACACTCCCCACTGCCGGTCCACCGCCGCCCCGGCCATCCCTCTAGCCCCCCC
>NC_041389.1:54128493-54132055 GCF_002162155.2 Triticum dicoccoides
CGGCGATCCCCACGCCACCGACCCGCCAACGCCCCGCCACCGCCGGTATCACGCCCAATATGCGACCCTATCCAAAAGGAACTTGAAGGTCCCACCAAGGATAGACCCGCATATTGGAATGCTTTTGCAAGGTGGATATCATTACATCAACATTACATAATAGTGGGGATACATACAAGACATACAAAGTCACATGAATACAACAATACAACATACAAGAACAACATCCGACTACGGATGAATCATAAACAGAAACTCAAACAATATCCACCCTACTAGCCCAGGCTGCCGACCTGGAACCTATCCCCTGATCGAAGAAGAAGCAGAAGAAGAACTCCAAACAAGTAAACATCACTCTCGCGTCATGATCATCGCATAACCTGTACCTGCAACTGTTGGTGTAGTAATCTGTGAGCCACGAGGACTCAGCAATCCCATTACCATGGGTATCAAGACTAGCAAAGCTTAATAGGAAAGGAAGGGGTAAAGTGGTGAGGTTGCAGCAGCGACTAAGCATGATATGGTGGCTAACATACGCAAATGAGAGCGAGAAGAGAAACAAGCGGAACGGTCGTGAAGCTAGCAATGATCAAGAGGCGATCCTGAACACCTACTTACGTCAAACATAACACAGAAACCATGTTCACTTCCCGGACTCCGCCGAGAAGAGACCATCACGGCTACACACGCGGTTGATGTGTTTTAATTCGGATCAAGTGTCAAGTTATCTACAACAGGACATTAACAAATTCCCATCTGCCACATAACCGCGGGCACGGCTCTCGAAAGTTTAAACCCTGCAGGGGTGTCCCAACTTAGCCCATGACAAGCTCTCGCGATCAACGAAGGAATAGACCTTCTCCCAGGAAGACCCGATCAGTCTCAGAATCCCGGTTTACAAGACATTTCGACAATGGTAAAACAAGACCAGTAAGACCTCCCGGCGTGCCGACATCCTGATAGTAGCCGCGCGTATCTCGTCTCAGGCCACGACCGGATGAGCAGTCCGTACAACTAAAACCAGACCTCAAGTTACCCTGAGGGGGCGCTGCAAAGCGCTTTAGTTTGGACCAACACTTAGACAAGCATTGGCCCGGGGGGGCTGAATAAAGATGACCCTTGGGTTAATTACTCCCAAGGGAAATATAGGTGGTGGTGAGGCAAATGGTAAAACCAATGTTGGGCCTTGCTGGACAAGTTTTATTCAAAGCGAACTGTCAGGGGGGTCCCATAAATCACCCGACCGCGTTAGGAACGCAAAATCCGGGAACAAAACACCGGTATGACGGAAACTAGGGCGGCAAGAGTGGAACAAAACACCAGGCATAAGGCCGAGCCTTCCACCCTTTACCAAATATATAGATGGATTAGTAATATAAGAGATATTGTGATATCCCAACATAAACCCTGTCCACCACGGAGAAATCTTCAACTTCACCTGCAGCTAGCAACGCCATAAGAGGGGCTGAGCAAAGCGGTAACATAGCCAAACAACGGTTTGCTAGGAAGGTTGTCAAAGGTTAGAGGTTCATGGCAATTTGGGAGGCTTGAAGAGCAAATGATAGGTAACGTAGCATAGTGATAGAACGAAGCAACTAGCATAGCAATGATAGTAGTGAGATCCAGGGTAGCGGTCATCTTGCCTGAAATCCCGCAAGGAAGAAGAACGAGTCCATGAAGAAGATGAAGCCACGAAGACGAACCACACGTAGACGAACGAATCCTCACGATCGCAACGAAACAGGAACTAACAAGAAGAAGCACACAACATAGTAAACACACCACACATAGACAAGACATGATGCACAACAAGCATGATGCATGACAAAGCTACATGAAGCTACTCATGGCAAGAGATGATGCAAACAAGAACAACACATCAAGGCAAGTTTAAATGAGGCCGGAAACAACATATAACAAATTCGGTAAGTCCTCATATGCATATTTAGAAATTGGTCCAGATCTGAACAAACATTATGTTCGAGTTGTTAAACAGCAAGTTAAGATGCACCAACATGATCTACACAAAATTCTAGTCAAGTTACGTATGAAGTTCATTAGATTCGGAGCTACGGCCTAGAAGATATGAGCAAAACAAGTTAAGCAAGGCATTGATGCAAAATGCACCCAAACATCAAGCAAACACACCAAAACAAGGATGCAACATGATAATATGAAGCTACATGCAAAATCAAGCAAGTTTCATATAGAGCACACTCAAAACGGAGCAACGGTGCAACACATACGCACTATACAAGTCATAGCAACAATCTGTCCAAAACAGCAACTAGGCATATTACAAGCATCAAAACAATATGCTACAGCACCCCAACATAATAACAAAAGGCATGGGCATGAAGTACAGGTAAAGCATAACAAAACATGAACACTGAGCTATCTCCAGAAATCCCTAGAACATGCTCAAAATCACATGGTAAGATTGCAAATAATAACAGTTTCAGACTTTGCAGAAATAACATCAGGTTGCAATGTTTAGAGCTATCAAACAACATGTTACAGGAACTTATCATGGCAAACAAAGGCATGGAATGAATCTACTAAAAGCATAGATCAAAAGTCTCTTACTGACCATGAGCCAAAAGGGCACGGAAAATATGATGGCACCCATGTAAACATGGCAAGTTATATTACAGATTCAAACATGGCAGGAACAACAATAAGTAGGCATGTTCGTGAGCTCGAACCACTCACCACAGAGCAAGACATGGCATGGCAAGGCAATCAACAGTAAGAAGGCATGTTTATGAAGCTAAGCATGGCAAGACCAGGTTCATAGGGTGCATGGATCACTAGCAAAACACATGGGAAAAAGTGAACTTAATGTTAACAAGCTGACAGCAACATTTTCAAGCAACTTTAGAGCAAGATTACAACATGTTCCAGCATGATATAATTTCAACCAAGGGCATGAATGGATAGAGCATGACATGTAGATCAAAACATGTTTATAGGACATCTCCAGATTATGCATAGAATGATTAGGAGAAGCATGTTAACATAGCAACAAAATATAACAGAATCTGTCAGGAAAACAGCAACAGCAACTACCCTCCTTAACAAGCTTGATGCACTCAGCACACAACTCACAAAAATATATGGATGGCACCCCTGGAAATATGGCATGGCATAGATCAACATACATGTAGACATCAACCTCATAGGATGCACACATCAATCATGGCAAAAATGACAAATGAGCAAGTTATAACAGTTTCAGCAGATTAACATCAACATGCACTCTTCCAACAGCATTTCGGGCATCAAGATGAGCTCAAATGAAAATGATGTAATGAAATGAAATGAAGTACTCATCGAGACAAAGAATTTGACATATTACACGCACGA
Organism: Triticum dicoccoides; assembly: GCF_002162155.2. NCBI lineage: Eukaryota > Viridiplantae > Streptophyta > Magnoliopsida > Poales > Poaceae > Triticum > Triticum dicoccoides. Next base: position 54,131,860 of record NC_041389.1, read on the forward strand.
AACGGAGCTACGGATGCAGAGATACAGCAGGTCAAACATGGCATGATTATGCAATAATTTTAGGACTTGGGCGTTTTCGGGGAAGGGGAAAGTCAACCTTCGGGTTTGTGGAACGGATTTCGAGGTAGGCCGGATTTCGTCGGAGAGCTCGCCGGAGTGGAGGGGAGGTGGCCGGCGTCGAGGGGGAGCGCCGGGG
>NC_041389.1:54132469-54134841 GCF_002162155.2 Triticum dicoccoides
CCGGCTGCGGGCCCCGCGGGCCGCGGCGGCGCGTGGGACGGGCGGCGGGCCACGTGGCGCGTGGAGGTTGGCTCAGGCAGCGGCGACGATGACGTGGCGACGCCTGACTCGCCGGGGTGAGGTGGAGGCTGGACGTGTCCGGCCATCGGCGGACATGTCCGGCGGCGCGGAGGGAGGATTTAGGGTTTCATCTGCGATTTGGACGGGGGAGGCACATATTTATTGGTAGAGGGAGCTAGGAGAGTCCAAATGAGGTGTGGTTTTCGGCCACGCGATCGTGATCGAACGACCGAGAGCATGGAGGTGAGTTTTCTGGGTTTTGGGCCACTTTGGACGGGGTGTTGGGCTGAAACAAAAGAGGGCTTTGCGGTTACCCGGTGAACCGTTGGAGTACCAAACGACCTCCAAATGGCACGAAACTTGACAGGCGGTCTACCGGTGCTATACCAAGGCCGCTTGGCAAACCTCGGGCCATTCCGAGAAAGTCTAACACCCGCACACAAAAGAGAGGCAAAAGGGGACGCCGGAGGACATAGGAGTGCCGGATTGCAAAACGGACAACGGGGAAAATGCTCGGATGCATGAAACAAACACGTATGCAAAATGAGATGCACATGATGACATGATAAAATGCAACACGCAAGGAAATGACATGGCAACAAAGACGAATAGCTGGCGGACACCTGGCGCATCGGATCCGGGGCATTACAACACTCCTCCACTAACAAGAGATCTCGTCCCGAGATTTTGGACCGAGACGGAAGGGAAAAAAAAGGATGAGGCGAAAGAAGAACTCAAGAGAAGAAGCAAAGAATTGAGAGCACTCGAGAATAAGAGAGGAACGACGAGGATGACGAATCGAAAGCTCACGAATTCAGATAGACTATGAAACAACTCGTTCTAACCGGAGTGGTTAGAATGAGAAAAGAAACGAATAAGACTGAAAGGATTTAGGCAGCACTCCGGTTTAAACATGGAGGAATAGAACACGAACTTGAGAGGATGGAATGGTACTTGATGAACTCTTGTAGAAAGAATTGTCTCATGAAGAACCACCATGAAGAACTCCGTAGACAAAAGGATGATGAGATAGAATGAAGGATGAAAGAATAAGATAAAAGTCTTGCGGTGATTTAGATGGAGGTTCCGACGAGATGACCGAGAAAATTGAACTCCGGAAAAGAAAAGATGAAAACACTTGGAACTAGAATTTATTCATCAAGAACAAACTCCGAAGGAAGGATTACTCACTTGGATGAAATAAGAATAAGATTTATTGTATGCTTATCCTTCATCAAATTAAATTGATGACAAGCAATGGATTTCGCATACTACTTATTCTTATTGAAAAAGAATTGAGAAGTGACATATCGCAAACTTGAGAATGTCTTCATGAACCACCGGTAGAATTGAAAAGAACGAATGGATTAAAATGATAATCAAGGAAAGAGGATCTTGAACGAACCACCGTAAGAATTCGAAAATGACTGATGAAAGAGACTTAATCACCAGGAAGAATTAGAAGAACGAATATGCTTGAGGGAATTAAGAGACAAGATAACGAAGGGATCACGAACTGATTGAAAAATACTTGAACGAAGCACCGGGGTAATTGGATAACGTTAACTGGAATGATGGCCTCCGGTGAAACGAAAAAGAAATCAACTCCTGAAATACTCCGGATGGATTAAAATAATAACTGACAATGGAATAATTTGAGAGGATAACATGAAGCTAGAATCACGAATCCTCGAGAGAACAGACAATATTTAGAGGAAAAACTCTTCTCCAATCTTCAAATGATGACGAGAAACACCACCAAAATTACTGAGGTACTCCGGTAGAATGAAAACCGAAAAGGTTGAGCCAACAATGAAATGATTTGAAAGAGATCTTGGAAAAACATGTGACTGATGAAATTCATTCTTACGTCACACTTGAAAAGAATTTGAGAATAACTCTGAGGAATTAGAAGAGTCAGGTAAGACCCTGGGAAAAGACCTGTGGGTTAGGGCCCACTGAAGAGATAACACCGTTGGAAAAGGAATGCGGAATAGATGATGCACCGAAACAATTGAAATATTTGAATGAGGTGGCAACCTCGAATTAATTCGAACACAGACGAATCTCCTGAGATGTCTTGAACTCCGGACTGATTGAATGGCGAGAGGCGAACGAGAAGGGAAAGCACTTGAGCCGACGGAAAAGAATATAATCACTACCGAAAAACTTGAATTGAATCCACCAGAGAAGAAGAAGAGATGATGAATGTCAAACGATACGAGAATTCACCGGTTGAAATAATTGACGAAAGACTGAAGAGGCTCCGCACAAATGAAATAGATGGTCGAGAGAGAGTCAGACTCTGGGAA
>NC_041389.1:54135246-54139286 GCF_002162155.2 Triticum dicoccoides
CAAAGGCAACTTGGAACGAGAAATCGATGAATAACTTGAAGAGAAAACACCAGTTGAAAGAATAAAAAGGATTCGCACGAGTAGGAAGGATACTCGATTGCGGACTCTGGTTCCAAGGAGAAAAGGGTGGGCGGGTGGGAAAGAAAACAACTGAGGATTGAACTCAAAGATGAAGAGGCTCGAGTCAACTTGACGAGAAATGCACCGGATGAAAAGAGCTGAGAACCAACGATCGGAAAACCAACTGCGTGATCCTAAAGAAAAATTTGAAGGGGAAGAGGAATAGTTCAAAACACCTACGTCAAGATTCCTCACCAGAGCGACGAAGGGGGCTGAGGAGTAAAAAGAATTCCTACTCTCCGATATAACTAGACTTCGAAAAACAGTTTTCTTCTAGACTCAACAACGGCCAAACTACACAATCAATCAAGGGGGGCTCCTAGGGTCGGTCGATGCTTTGATACCAACTTATCACGCCCAATATGCGACACCATCCAAAAGGAACTCAAAGGTCCCACCAAGGATAGACCCGCATATTGGAACGCTTTTGCAAGGTGGATATCATTACATCAACATTACATAATAGTGGGGATACATACAAGACATACAAAGTCACATGAAAACAACAATACAACATACAAGAACAACATCCGACTACGGATGAATCATAAACAGAAACTCAAACAATATCCACCCTGCTAGCCCAGGCTGCCGACCTGGAACCTATCCCCTGATCGAAGAAGAAGCAGAAGAAGAACTCCAAACAAGTAAACATTGCTCTCGCGTCATGATCATCGCATAACCTGTACCTGCAACTGTTGGTGTAGTAATCTGTGAGCCACGAGGACTCAGCAATCCCATTACCATGGGTATCAAGACTAGCAAAGCTTAATAGGAAAGGAAGGGGTAAAGTGGTGAGGTTGCAGCAGCGACTAAGCATGATATGGTGGCTAACATACGCAAATGAGAGCGAGAAGAGAAACAAGCGGAACGGTCGTGAAGCTAGCAATGATCAAGAGGCGATCCTGAACACCTACTTACGTCAAACATAACACAGAAACCGTGTTCACTTCCCGGACTCCGCCGAGAAGAGACCATCACGGCTACACACGCGGTTGATGCGTTTTAATTCAGATCAAGTGTCAAGTTATCTACAACAGGACATTAACAAATTCCCATCTTCCACATAACCGCGGGCACGGCTCTCGAAAGTTTAAACCCTGCAGGGGTGTCCCAACTTAGCCCATGACAAGCTCTCGCGATCAACGAAGGAATAGAACTTCTCCCAGGAAGACCCGATCAGTCTCAGAATCCCGGTTTACAAGACATTTCGACAATGGTAAAACAAGACCAGCAAGACCTCCCGGCGTGCCGACATCCTGATAGTAGCCGCGCGTATCTCGTCTCAGGCCACGACCGGATGAGCAGTCCGTACAACTAAAACCAGACCTCAAGTTTCCCTGAGGGGGCGCTGCAAAGCGCTCTAGTTTGGACCAACACTTAGACAAGCATTGGCCCGGGGGGGCTGAATAAACATGACCCTTGGGTTAATTACTCCCAAGGGAAATATAGGTGGTGGTGAGGCAAATGGTAAAACCAATGTTGGGCCTTGCTGGACAAGTTTTATTCAAAGCGAACTGTCAGGGGTGGTCCCATAAATCACCCGACCGCGTTAGGAATGCAAAATCCGGGAACAAAACACCGGTATGACGGAAAATTGGGCGGCAAGAGTGGAACAAAACACCAGGCATAAGGCCGAGCCTTCCACCCTTTACCAAATATATAGATGCATTAGTAATATAAGAGATATTGTGATATCCCAACATAAACCCTGTCCACCATGGAGAAATCTTCAACTTCACCTGCAGCTAGCAACGCTATAAGAGGGGCTGAGCAAAGCGGTAACATAGCCAAACAACGGTTTGCTAGGAAGGGTGTCAAAGGTTAGAGGTTCATGGCAATTTGGGAGGCTTGAAGAGCAAATGATAGGTAATGCAGCATAGCGATAGAACGAAGCAACTAGCATAGCAATGATAGTAGTGAGATCCAGGGTAGCGGTCATCTTGCCTGAAATCCCGCAAGGAAGAAGAACGAGTCCATGAAGAAGATGAAGCCACGAAGACGAACCACACGTAGACGAACGAATCCTCACGATCGCAACGAAACAGGAACTAACAAGAAGAAGCACACAACATAGTAAACACACCACACATAGACAAGACATGATGCACAACAAGCATGATGCATGACAAAGCTACATGAAGCTACTCATGGCAAGAGATGATGCAAACAAGAACAACACATCAAGGCAAGTTTAAATGAGGCCGGAAACAACATATAACAAATTCGGTAAGTCCTCATATGCATATTTAGAAATTGGTCCAGATCTGAACAAACATTATGTTCAAGTTGTTAATCAGCAAGTTAAGATGCACCAAGATGATCTACACAAAATTCTAGTCAACTTACATATAAAGTTCATTAGATTCGGAGCTACGGCCTAGAAGATATGAGCAAAACAAGTTAAGCATGGCATTATTGCAAAATGCACCCAAACATCAAGCAAACACACCAAAACAAGGATGCAACATGATAATATGAAGCTACATGCAAAATCAAGCAAGTTTCATATAGAGCACACTCAAAACGGAGCAACGGTGCAACACATACGCACTATACAAGTCATAGCAACAATCTGTCCAAAACAGCAACTAGGCATATTACAAGCATCAAAACAATATGCTACAGCACCCCAACATAGTAACAAAAGGCATGGGCATGAAGTACAGGTAAAGCATAACAAAACATGAACACTGAGCTATCTCCAGAAATCACTAGAACATGCTCAAAATCACATGGTAATATTGCAAATAATAACAGTTTCAGACTTTGCAGAAATAACATCAGGTTGCAATGTTTAGAGCTATCAAACAACATGTTACAGGAACTTATCATGGCAAACAAAGGCATGGAATGAATCTACTAAAAGCATAGATCAAAAGTCCCTTACTGACCATGAGCCAAAAGGGCACGGAAAATATGATGGCACCCATGTAAGCATGGCAAGTTATATTACAGATTCAAACATGGCAGGAACAACAATAAGTAGGCATGTTCGTGAGCTCGAACCACTCACCACAGAGCAATACATGGCATGGCAAGGCAACCAACAGTAAGAAGGCATGTTTATGAAGCTAATCATGGCAAGACCAGTTTCATAGGGTGCATGGATCACTAGCAAAACACATGGGAAAAAGTGAACTTAATGTTAACAGGCTGACAGCAACATTTTCAAGCAACTTTAGAGCAAGATTACAACATGTTCCAGCATGATATAATTTCAACCAAGGGCATGAATGGATAGAGCATGACATGTAGATCAAAACATGTTTATAGGACATCTCCAGATTATGCATAAAATGATTAGGAGAAGCATGTTAACATAGCAACAAAATATAACAGAATCTGTCAGGAAAACAGCAACAACAACTACCCTCCTTAACAAGCTTGATGCACTCAGCACACAACTCACAAAAATATTTGGGTGGCACCCCTGGAAAGATGGCATGGCATAGATGAACATACATGTAGACATCAATCTCATAGGATGCACACATCAATCATGGCAAAAATGACAAATGAGCAAGTTATAATAGTTTCAGCAGATTAACATCAACATGCACTCTTCCAACAGCATTTCGGGCATCAAGATGAGCTCAAATGAAAATGATGTAATGGAATGAAATGAAGTACTCGTCGAGGAGAACAATTTGACATATTACACGCATGTAACAGAGCTACGGATGCAGAGATACAGCAGGTCAAACATGGCATGATTATGCAATAATTTTTGGACTGGCGTTTTCGGGGAAGGGGAAAGTCAACCTTCGGGTTTGTGGCACGGACTTCGAGGCAGGCCAGATTTCGTCGGAGAGCTCGTCGGAGTGGAGGGGAGGTGGCCGGCGTCGAGGGGGAGCGTCGGGGAGGTGGCCGGCGTCGAGGGGGAGCGTCGGGGAGGTCGGGGCCGGCCGGACTGGCGG
>NC_041389.1:54139546-54168265 GCF_002162155.2 Triticum dicoccoides
GGGACGGGCGGCGGGCCACGTGGCGCGTGGAGGTTGGCTGAGGCGGCGGCGACGATGACGTGGCGACGCCTGATTCACCGGGGTGAGGTGGAGGCTGGACGTGTCCGGCCGTCGGCGGACATGTCCGGCGGCGCGGAGGGAGGATTTAGGGTTTCATGTGCGATTTGGACGGGGGAGGCACATATTTATAGGTAGAGGGAGCTAGGAGAGTCCAAATGAGGTGCGGTTTTCGGCCACGCGATCATGATCGAACGACCGAGAGCATGGAGGGGAGTTTTCTGGGTTTTGGGCCACTTTGGAAGGGGTCTTGGGCTGAAACAAAAGAGGGCTTTGCGGTTACCCGGTTAACCGTTGGAGTACCAAACGACCTCCAAATGGCACGAAACTTGACAGGCGGTCTACCGGTGCTATACCAAGGCCTCTTGGCAATCCTCGGGCCATTCCGAGAAAGTCTAACACCCGCACACAAAAGAGAGGCAAAAGGGGACGCCGGAGGACATAGGAGTGCCGGATTGCAAAACGGACAACGGGGAAAATGCTCGGATGCATGAAACAAACACGTATGCAAAATGAGATGCACATGATGACATGATAAAATGCAACACGCAAGCAAATGACATGGCAACGAAGACGAATAGCTGGCGGACACCTGGCGCATCGGATCCGGGGCGTTACAGCCGGCGACCACCGCCCCCATCCTGAACCCTAAGATAGATAGTGGGGTACCTCTCCGGCGAGCCCCCCTCCCCGCTGCGGCTGGTTCTTCCTTCACCCCAGCGAGCCCACCCCTTGGAAATCGACTGACCCAAAAGTCGATTCAGTCGACTGAAGTGTAGCCAAATCGGAGCAGCATCGCAAGCAAGAGCAAGAGCGAGAGCAGCAGCGCGAGCAAGAGCAATAGCAAGAGCAGACCAGGCAGGGGACCGAGAGCAAGAGCAGAGCAGCAGCGCGAGCGAGAGCTAAAGTAGCAGCAGCTCCTACTGATGGGGACGTCGCCATGGAGGGAGCGACGCCGTGGAGGAAGTGGCCGGCGACGCCACCGTGAATGGAGCCGCGCCGTGTCGGCTCGGGACCGAGCGCCGGCAGCACCGTGAGATCGAATCAAGAAGAAAATGCCGCGATTAGTGTACAACCTCTTTGGTGGCGCCGATTAGGCCGCAACTTCATCCGAGGAAATGGCGATGATGATGCTCTTTCGGTGGTGCAGGTGAAGACGGCAGTGTGGGAATGGAGGTGGCGTCAAAGACGAGTAGAACATCGGGGCAGCTCCTTGGAGGTGGAGGACGGGGTGGCTGAACCAGCGGGACGATGAGATCGACGACGGATCCTCATCTGGTACGGTAGATGAGGGACGTCGAGGTGTTGCTATGGACGACATCGTCGGGGAAGAAGCTCCGGCTGGGTGGTGGACGGAGCAGGGTGTGGGGTTTTGTCGTGGGTTTTTGCGGCCTCGGTGTATGAATGGGTGGGCGGATGGGATGGCAGTGGGGAACCATGGCATAGAGACGCGTTTGTCCGAAATGTGGGGTAAGTTACGAAAGTACCCCCCACCAATTTGAGGCGGTTCTTTCGGTTCAGGGGTACCACGGGCATTTCGCGTGTCGGGATTTCACAGGAGGTGGGAGTTTTTGCGTGCGTTGTAACTTCGGAATAGCAAGGCGCGGGTTGAGATGGAGGGAGTTGTCGGAGCACAACGAGACAAAGATATATCTTAAATATTTCGGGCTAACAAGGTGCGGGTTGAAGAGGCGGGAGTTTCGCAGCATGATAGACAGAGACGCTAGCTTCAATTTTCGGCATAACAAGGCGCGGCTTGAAATTTCGGAAGAACAAGCTTAACGTGTACCCAAAAAAAGACAATTTGCACCTCAACACGCACAACACACACAAACACCATTTAGACTAGAGTAAGGTACACGTGCATTGCACGCATGAGATTTGGCAACCAAATTATGAATAAATACCACATTATAGCATGCAAGCTTTGAGTCATATATGCATGATGTAGATGTTCGTTTAATTCTTATAGTTCATTTCATTCAAAGTCATCTAGTTGTTATACGAAAGCTAATCTATTTTATGATTCATGGAATTGTGCGTTGTAAGACATAAAGTAAAAACAAATAATGGCAAATCATGTAGAAAAACATTTGGGCAATTCTGATACGGAAGATTCTAGAACAAATAAGAAGTGCTTGTGTTTTGATGTTTGTGCATTATGCTTAAGTTCAACCATGGAGTCTTCTATATTATACATGTGGCGAAATCTGGTGGAATCTAGATGATATCCAACGGCCAATAGTGCTCAAATTTGCCATCTTTGAACCATCGGATTCGCCTCATCCAACGACCATCTTTCAAAGTTAAAGTTACCCGCACACAAAATAAAAAAATATAATATAATATATATAAGGGTATAGATATAGATATGTGATGCAAAAGCCGCCCATCATCTCCAATTACATGCACAGATGCAACATGGGCAAATGATGTCTGCCATCGGTATCTCAAATTCAAATCAGTCTGAGCTTGTTCAATGTGTATACATTACAACATGCTCGTTTCCAAAGCACACCGCACGGATCTCCGTTATATTCATGCATGCATGGGTTTCAAACATCAGGATCTCTTATTCAAATATTTGAATTCAACTTTACATTGATTATGACCTCACCTATTCTTTTACACCCACACAGTAGTCTTCTCTTTGTAATTGTACCACTAACTTTCTCTCGTGCATGCATGCACATACACTACCAGTCGGCATTATCTATCGCACGCATGCAATCTTTTTCTTCAGGTCAGTCTCCCATGAAGGCACACACCCACACACATCCCCCTCTCCCTCATATCGGGCATTCTTTATCTCTCACGGGTGCATGCGCAACGATCGATGTTCCTCTATGTATGTGTGTATATAGCTAGGTCTTTCATAGTTTTCCACACAAACCGATCAATCGATATATCCAGTGAGGTCTCACCCTCTTTCCCACGTCCACATTGATCAATCTATACCTCTCCCACGTCCACATCGATCAATCAATACCTCTCTATATAAGATTAACATAAATAGCTAATACACCCACATTAATTATATATCCAACGTCCCCCTCTCATCATCCATGCCTTCCGCTTTATCTCTCAGATGCGTGCACAATGGCGAAGACAGGGGGCAGTAAGGGCCCTGCCGCCCCCCCCCCCAACATCACTATATATCGAGGCTAATATGAATGTGATCATTAGACAATTGCTGCTAAAAAAGGTTTAATTTCATGAATTGACCCTCCTCGTAAAGGATTAGCAATGCTTGGTGTAGCGACCCGACCTCAGACGGTCAAGTCTCTGTGCTCCGGTGTCATCCCTGGATCAGTAATGCTGACACCACACAGTACTCCGAAGGATTTATAACAGAGTAGCAATCACACACTTATTACATCGTTTGTCCAAAAGAGGAATTATTACAATAATCATGGCTTAAGGCCATCTAATAACGATAACAGCGGACGACTTGGAAGATAAGTGAGTCCATCAACTCCAACGGCATCACTGAGTATAGAACCGCGACCTAAAAGCACCTTACTCGTCGTCTGAAAAGTCTGCAGCATGAAAGTTGCAGCCCGAAAACGGGTCAGCACATGGAATATGCTGGCAATGTAACACATAGAGAATGATGAACAATAAGCCTATACTACATGCATGTATGGCTGGTGGTAAGCTCTATGGTTACAGTCTTTGCGTAAAAGCCAGTTTTTCCCTACTACAAAGGAATAAATTTATTTAACTATCATGGTGGTTGTTAAACATTGAGAATGGTTGACAGCATCCTCAATCCCAATTAAAAAGTACTCATTAACAAACCCATCAATATTAAATTAGAGTAACATGTTGAGATACAATTGATAGTTCAAGTACTAGATACTCAAGATGTCCATAACCGGGGACACGGCTAATCATGATTAGTTTGTACACTCTGCAGAGGTTTGCGCACTTTTCCCCACAAGACTCGATCACCTCCGTTTGGTTTCCCGCACTACATGGTGTTTGATAAACGGATGACCGAGACACAGTCTTTTAGAAGCGCTAGCACCTTACGATGGGTGGACCCGTACACCTACATCCCCTACATCTGCTAGTCCACCACTATAAGAGTTCGCACGACTTAGTCAACTATGCCAGAGCCCATAATGGCTTGTGGCTGCACACGTAAGTTACTAGTATGAATTATCTTATGATCCCTTTGAGCCTGGGTGGCGGTCCATAGGAAAATCACACGGTAACTCCGGGATTTCCAAAAAAACAGGCAAGTCCTGGTAACTCCAGGTGCCTCAATCCACCCAAATGTCTATTTAAGTTGCCACCTTAGATAAACCATTAATTAACAATCTCACATCTGTCATGGATATTCGCTCACCCAATCCACGTCTACTAGCATAGCATGGCATAATAAGCAAATGTAGAAGTAACTCCCAAAGGTTTCATATGTAAAACAGGTAATAGGTACTACCTCATCTACTTCCCATCCCACAATTTAATTAGATCCTAATCATGCAGTGTGTGAGGATTGATCTAATGCATAAAAACTGGGTAGTAGAAAAAGGTATGATCAAGTGTTACTTGCCTTGCTGATGATCCGCGAAACCTAGAGATTCGAAGTAACAAGCGGCACACTCTGGGTGATCTATCGCAGACAAACAACAAGCATACAATAAGTACTCATCTAATGCACAGGTAAATCTCGAATAAAAGATCTAACCAGAAAGTCCAACTTAAGAACCCTGGTTGCAAAAGAATCAAATCGAATAAAGCAACGAAAGTCAAACGGCGAAAGAAAACAACTCGGTTCTAGCAATTTGAGACTAAGTCAAATTTTACAGTAGCAAAACTTGGTTCAAGTTGATTAGTCGGAACGGCGGTTTCGAGACGAAACTCCAGGCGCTTGAATCACCTGATTCCGATAAATGAGCGAGAAGATAAACTAGAAAGAAGATCGGATCTGAAATCGCTATCAGAAAATAGCGGAATAAATCCGACTAGAAAGAAAGAACGACGAATGGTTGAACGAACGGAGGTTCATTAACCAAGGCTAACCGGTGATCACGTTCGTTGAGACGAACGGTCCGGCGAACGCTCGCTAAACAAAACCGGAAAGAAAAACCGGCGAGAAAAACCGATCTAGGAAACCGGAACGGTTTACGAGAAAAACTGAACCGAGGGGGAAAAAAGTGACGCGGCGCGGGGATAGTACCTCGAAGAGGTGAGGGGCTCCGGCGGTGGTGGCGTTGGGCGGCAGCAGCGGCACTTGGCGGCTGCGGTGGCAAGCGGCAGCGGCGGTGTTGCTGCGCTGCTGCTGCGGAGAGGAGAGGAGAGGGCTTTGGTTTGATGTGCTAGAGGGGGGGTGCTTGGGTAATTATATTGGGGAGGGGCAGGGTTTTGCTTGGAGTAGGGGACAAGAGTTAGACTAGGATTAGGAATAACGAAATAAGGAAAAAGGGGCAAGGGGGCCCTAGAATCCTTTTAGGATTTAGTACAGGAGCAAGGGCGGCGGCGGCTCCCTTCGCTGGCTCCTGGCGCGCGCGGGCGATGGCCTGGCCGGCCGGCTGGGCGGTGGCCTTGGGCCTTGGCCCTTGGCCCGGAGGGGCACAGCGATTTTTTTTTCGCGCGCAGAAAAATACAGAAAAGAAAATCTAAACAAAGTCCAAAATTAATAAAGTAAATTTTCCCCGACTCCTAAAAATGAGTCGAACAAAATGAACTTTTACTCGGGCCTAAAATGCAATTTTTGAAAACACACATTTTTCCTAGGGCAAATAAACTCCGAGAAAAATCCAAAATTGGATTTATTTGTTAAATCTTCATTTTTCCTAAATTTTGGGAAAGTCATATTATTCCCTCTCATATTATTTTTGATATTGGAAAAATATTTGAAGATAAAATAAATAATCCAAATGATCCTCTTTTCAAAATTTGAAAGAACTCAAATATGAAAATTTCGAAATCTCCAACTCTCTCCGTGGGTCCTTGAGTTGCGTGAAATTTCTAGGATCAGCAAAATGCAAGAAAATATGATATGCATGATGATCTAATGTATAACATTCCAAATTGAAAATTTGGGATGTTACAAACCTACCCACCTTAAGATGAATCTCGCCCTCGAGATTCGGGTTGGCTAGAAAATAGGTGAGGGTGATCCTTGAGCAAATCTTCTTCTCTCTCCCAGGTGGCTTCATCCTTCGGGTGGTGGCTCCACTGAACCTTGCAAAACTTGATAACCTTGCTGCGAGTAACTCTGCTGGCGTGTTCGAGAATCTTGACTGGTTTCTCCTCATACGTCAAATCATCCTTCAACTGAATTGCTTCAAGCGGCACTGCATCTCTTAGCGGTACCTCTGCCATCTCGACGTGAAATTTCTTCAACTAAGAAACCTAGAATACGTCATGAACTCCTGACAGTCCTTCTGGTAACTCCAACTTATAAGCGACTTCTCCCATGCGTTGCAAGATCTTATACGGTCCAACGAAACGTGGTGCTAATTTTCCTTTAACTCCAAAATGCTAAACTCCTCGAAGTGGGGATACTCTAAGATAAACTCTGTCTCCTACTTCATATTCTATCGCCTTGCGTTTTGAATCCGCATAGCTCTTCTGTCTGGGACTGGGCTACCTTGAGCCTGTCGCGAATCAACTTAACTTTCTGTTTAGACTCCTTAATCAAATCTGGTCCAAACAACTGACGGTCTCCAACTTCGTCCCATGACAACGGTGTCCTGCACCTTCTTCCGTATAAAGCTTCGAAAGGTGCCATCTTCAAGCTGGTTTGGTAACTGCTGTTATACGAAAACTCCGCATATGGCAAGTTATCATCCCAACTAGATCCATAATCTAGTGCACAAGCTCTTAGCATATCCTCCAAAATCTGATTGACTCTCTCGGTCTGTCCATCTGTCTGTGGGTGAAAAGCTGTACTGAATTCCAGCCTGGTTCCCAAAGTTTCGTGCAACTGATTCCAAAATTTTGAGGTAAATTGGGCTCCTCTATCTGATACGATACTCCTCGGAACTCCGTGCAAACACACAATTCTGGTCATGTATATCTTTTCCAACTTAGCACTGCTATAGGTAGTCTTAACTGGAATGAAATGCACTACCTTCGTCAAGGGGTCGACTATAATCCAAATCGAGTCATAGCCTGAACGAGTCTTTGGCAAACCCGTGATGAAATCCATGCCTATTTTATCCCACTTCCATTCGGGTACTGGCAATGGTTGCAACAAACCTGCTGGCTTCTGATGTTCTGCCTTCACTCTCTGACATACATCACAAACTGCTACATACTCCGCGATATCCTTCTTCATTCTGGTCCACCAGAACGTTTCCTTCAAATCCAAATACATCTTGGTATTTCCTGGGTGAATCGAGTAGGGTGAATCATGTGCCTCTTGAAGTATTTACTTCCTGGTCCTTGCATTATTGGGAACATATACACGGTCCTCGAACCCTAAGGTGTCATGTTCATCCTTACGAAAACCTTTGCTCTTTCCTTTGCTCATCCTCTCTTTTACCTCAGCAATCTCTTGGTCATACTTCTGAGCTTCACGAATCTTTCCCAACAACGTAGACTGTATTTCCATTGCTGCATCAAAACCTTTGGGAACAATCTCCAACCGAAGTTCCCTAAAAATCCTCGACTAACTCCTTTGGTAATCCTCCGATTATGAGGGTATTCGTCCTTGTTTTCTTTATGGTTGTGCCTATTTCTCCACAAAGCTTGTATGCACAAGGTTTCCTCATATCCCTTCCATAAGGCTTCAATTTCAGAGACACAAACTAAGACTTTAGCAAAGTCAATCTTAAATTCCTTCCAAGTGGTTACTCCTTGCCATCCATTGATGGTTTGGTACATCCTCCACCAGGTAGCAGCACCTCTTTTCAAAGCACTATAGAGTATGCTGGGTCATATCCTTCCTGGCTATAGGGTCACTCTCCATATGATCCTCCATGTTCTGAATCCATTGGTCCATCTCCAATTTTACTCATCGGTCCGGAAAATATAAGCTCATCTCCATTCATCCTCTATTGGGTCCATGGGTTTGGGGTGGGATAAAAGAGATCGAGAGGGATGCACACAATACAAACAATAGTTTTTGAAAAGACAGATTTTATTGTGGCTGTCGGAAAAAAAACAAACAAATGACAACTCACAATCATTGCATCTAACGTAAGTACAACGGGGTTTGGGTCTTCTAATGGTCTATAGATCTCAACGTCATCAAACTCTTCAAGTCTTGGTCATGTCTCCGATGGATTCTTCTGATCATGCTTGTCCTTCTCAAGTTCTTTTGCCAAATCATCACTGTTGACGCGAAGTCTCTCATGACATCATTTAATATTTCTGGAATTGCATTCCAAACTTCTGGTTTCAACATCCTTGACATGATCCATGGTGCTACTGTCCTTCAGTTCCTAGCTAATCTCCGGTATCTCGAGGTCTTACTCCTCCAGCTTGGCTACTTTCAACATTCAAGGTCCTGAGTTCTTCACAAAATGCTCCCTTACCAAATATGACTTCCTAAAGTCCATCTTAAAATCCTGGATGTGATACTCCAGATCCTGGCGATACACCAGCTAAAGTTAAAACTTCATCCCTTGCTGACAGATGCTCCATTAGCCCTTTTGTCAACCAATTCTTCCGAAAGATGCATGCTTACTCGGCACGGTGAAAAAATAGCATAAGTAAACAATAACATCATGAATATCCATGTTTCCGCCCTTATCATTTTCATGAGCTATCATTCCATAGTTGATATCTCTTGTCTTCGGGTTTTCTTGACAAAACTTTGAGTTCTAATGCTCCATGCTCAGGTCTTTCTTCGATACACCTTGATCTCGGGTATTGACAACTTCCATAGTCTGCCAAGTTCCATAAGTGTAGCCTTCCTTGGTCATAAAAATATGGGAATTCTTCAGAGCCTTCAAATTCTCCTAGTCTTCATAGTCTTCAACAGTTGTAATTTCCATTATCATACTGTATAGTAAAATCCTCTTCATTCCAAATGGTCTTATTTGTCCGATATCTGGTCCTTCTTGGAGTGGTCTCATCAGTCGAATCTTCGAGTGGTCAAAAGGGGAAAGGGGTATAGTCTCACTAATAGGGAATATTTTGAATAAGCTCAGAAGAGAAGAGAGGTAAAAGATCCTTTTGAAAATAAAGTTGTAGAGAAAAATCTTTCCTATGGGCTTACCAGTTTCTAGGGTCACGTCCTACAGTCAACATGTGCTCTGATACCATCTCTGTAGCGACCCGACCTCAGACGGTCAAGTCTCTGTGCTCCAGGTGTCATCCCTGGATCAGTAATGCTGACACCACACAGTACTTCGAAGGATTTATAACAGAGTAGCAATCACACACTTATTACATCGTTTGTCCAAAAGAGGACTTATTACAATAATCATGGCTTAAGGCCATCTAATAACGATAACAGCGGAAGACTTGGAAGATAAGTGAGTCCATCAACTCCAACGGCATCACTGAGTATAGAACCATGACCTAAAAGCACCTTACTCGTCGTCTGAAAAGTCTGCAACATGAAAGTTGCAGCCCGAAAACGGGTTAGCACATGGAGTATGCTGGCAATGTAACACATAGAGAATGATGAACAACAAGCCTATACTACATGCATGTATGGCTGGTGGTAAGCTCTATGGTTACAGTTTTTGCGTAAAGCCAGTTTTTCCCTACTACAAAGGAATAAATTTATTTAACTATCATGGTGGTTGTTAAACATTGAGAATGGTTGACAGCATCCTCAATCCCAATTAAAAAGTACTCATTAACAAACCCATCAATATTAAATTAGAGTAACATGTTGAGATACAATTGATAGTTCAAGTACTAGATACTCAAGATGTCCATAACCAGTGACACGGCTAATCATGATTAGTTTGTACACTCTGAAGAGGTTTGCGCACTTTTCCCCACAAGACTCGATCGCCTCCGTTTGGTTTCCCGCACTACATGGTATTTGAGAAACGGATGACCGAGACACAGTCTTTCAGAAGCGCTAGCACCTTACGATGGGTGGACCCGTACACGTACATCCCCTACATCTGCTAGTCCACCACTATAAGAGTTCGCACGACTTAGTCAACTATGCCCGAGCCCATAATGGCTTGTGGCTGCACACATAAGTTACTAGTATGAATTATCTTATGATCCCTTTGAGCCTGGGTGGCGGTCCATAGGAAAATCACACGGTAACTCCGGGATTTCCAAAAAAACAGGCAAGTCCTGGTAACTCCAGGTGCCTCAATCCACCCAGATGTGTATTTAAGTTGCCACCTTAGATAAACCATTAATTAACAATCTCACATCTGTCATGGATATTCACTCACCCAATCCACGTCTACTAGCATAGCATGGCATAATAAGCAAACGTAGAAGTAACTCCCAAAGGTTTCATAAGTAAAATAGGTAATAGGTACTACCTCATCTACTTCCCATCCCACAATTTAATTAGATCCTAATCATGCAGTGTGTGAGGATTGATCTAATGCATAAAAACTGGGTAGTAGAAAAAGGTATGATCAAGTGTTACTTGCCTTGCTGATGATCCGCGAAACCTAGAGATTCGAAGTAACAAGCGGCACACTCCGGGTGATCTATCGTAGATAAACAACAAGCATACAATAAGTACTCATCTAATGCACAGGTAAATCTCGAATAAAAGATCTAACCAGAAAGTCCAACTTAAGAACCCTGGTTGCAAAAGAATCAAATCGAATAAAGCAACGAAAGTCAAACGGCAAAAGAAAACAACTCGGTTCTAGCAATTTGAAACTAAGTCAAATTTTACAGTAGCAAAACTTGGTTCAAGTTGATTAGTCGGAACGGCGGTTTCGAGACGAAACTCCAAGTGCTTGAATCACCTAATTCCGATAAACGAGCGCGAAGATAAACTAGAAAGAAGATCGGATCTGAAATCGCTATCAGAAAATAGCGGAATAAATCTGACTAGAAAGAAAGAATGACGAACGGTTGAATGAACAGAGGTTCGTTAACCCAGGCTAACCGGTGATCACGTTCATTGAGACGAACGGTCCGGCGAACGCTCGCTAAACAAAACCGGAAAGAAAAACCGGCGAGAAAAACTGATCTAGGAAACCGGAACGGTTTACGAGAAAAACTGAACCAAGGGGAAAAAAGTGACGCGGCGCGGGGCTAGTACCTCGAAGAGGCGAGGGGCTCCGACGGTGGCGGCGTTGGGCGGCAGCGGCGGCGGTGGCAAGCGGCAGCAGCGGTGGTGCTGCGCTGCTGCTGCGGAGAGGAGAGGAGAGGGCTTTGGTTTGATGTGCTAGAGGGGGGGTGCTTGGGTATTTATATTGGGGAGGGGGAGGGTTTTGCTTGGAGTAGGGGACAAGAGTTAGACTAGGATTAGGAATAACGAAATAAGGAAAAAAGGGGCAAGGGGGCCCTAGAATCCTTTTAGGATTTGGTACAGGAGCAAGGGCGGCGGCGGCTCCCTTCGCTGGCTCCTGGCGCGCGCGGGCGATGGCCTGGCCGGCCGGCTGGGCGGTGGCCTTGGGCCTTGGCCCTTGGCCCGGCAGGGCGCAGCGATTTTTTTTAAAAAAAATCGGTTTCGCGCGCAGAAAAATACAGAAAAGAAAATCTAAACGAACTCCAAAATTAATAAAGTAAAATTTCCCCGACTCCTAAAAATGAGTCGAACAAAATGAACTTTTACTCGGGCCTAAAATGCAATTTTTGAAAACACGCATTTTTCCTAGGGCAAATAAACTCCGAGAAAAATCCAAAATTGGATTTATTTATTAAATCTTCATTTTTCCTAAATTTTGGGAAAGTCATATTATTCCCTCTCATATTATTTTTGATATAGGAAAAATATTTGAAGATAAAATAAATAATCCAAATGATCCTCTTTTCAAAATTTGAAAGAACTCAAATATGAAAATTTCGAAATCTCCAACTCTCTCCGTGGGTCCTTGAGTTGCGTGAAATTTCTAGGATCAGCAAAATGCAAGAAAATATGATATGCATGATGATCTAATGTATAACATTCCAAATTGAAAATTTGGGATGTTACACTTGGCCCCCTAGCTCATTTATTTTTCATGGCTCCGCCACTGCGTGCAACAGCGCACGTGTTCGCCCCCTCTCTCTATATATCGATCTCGCACTTGTGCATTCCTTCATAGTCTCCCTCCAGTCGGCCCCTAGCACCATCTTCTAGCCCCCCACCGGATTTTGCCACATGTACAATCTAGCAGACTCCATGGTTGAACTTAAGCATAATGCACAAACCTCAAAACAACAGTGGTTCTCTTTTGTTCTAGAATCTTCTGTATCATAACTGCCCAAACTTTTTTTCTAGTTGAATTGCCATTATTTGTTTTTACTTTATGCTTTACAACGCACAATTCCATGAATCATAAAATAGATTCAGGGCTTCTTTGATTCAAAGGATTCTCAAAGGAATTTTGGAGTATTCAAATCATTAGGAATTTTTCCTATCTTGGTTGTTTGATTCGTAGGATTGTAAACCATAGGAATTTTTCCATATAATTCATTTGCACTAGATTTCATAGGAAACATCACATCCACTCAAACCTCTTTGAAAGAATTCTGCGTTTTTTCTATACACAATCAAACACTCGTACAATCCTGTAGGATTCAAGACAACATTCCACTATAATCCCATGTTTTTCCTATTCACGTGTTCTTAGCTTTTTTATAAAAACTAATTTGATTTTGAATGAGATGAACTATAAGAATTAAATGAAGGGCTACATCACGCATATATGACTAAGAGCTTACATGCTATAGTGTGGTATTTATTCATAATTTGGTTGCCAAATCTGATGCGTGAATTGCACGTGTAAGTTACTAGTACTTCGAGTATGTGCAAAACACGTAAATTAGAATACCAATGGCACGCTACACAGTGTCTCTCTTACAGTTCATGAAGCCACATGGCACATGTGGAGGCGTTGTCGCAACCTCCTTGCATGGATTGATCACAGTGACGTGCTGCTGGTTCTAGAAGAATGTACTCGTCCTCCCTGAGCCATACTGGCGGTACATGCACGAAGCGAAGATGTGCACGCACGCCATGCATGTACTCATTCCCTCGCACACACACGCGGGTACACGGGCGGACGCAATTTTGTACCAAGATCCACCCCATGTGATAATTTGACGCGTGTAAAGTCGTTCACTTCATTGATGGTCAATTAATATAGCGCATGCAAATTGAGTGGACGTGAGGGCGGAGGAAAGACATTATTACTCCACTTCGCGCATGCGAGTAGTTAAATCGTGGGTTGCTAGTAGTACTTCCATTGGTCTCCTTCGTATTTTCTGCCAATTTTTGACAGTAACATAATATTTACGCATTTGAGCAGTGTAGTCTATTTGAAATTTATGTTCCACTAAACTCATCGGGAGCCGTTTCGGGCTCGAAACCAAAACCATCAATTAATCTTTACCTTGTTCCCATCACATTCGAAAGCCTGCTCACACCTACTAGTACTACGTACCAAACCTGAACGTGTTCCCACTATGCAGGTATTAGTACTACTAGTGCTAGTACTTAGGTTATAAAAAGGGGAACTACCTAACCGAAAATTACTCTACCTTTCCTCCACATAAGTGCTTCTTCTTCGTCCATCGTTGCCATGGCCGGTGAGCAGAGCTCTAGGTCGAGAACTACTCGTAACAAGGGAGCGGAAAAAAAGAGGGCTCGCCGCCACGTAGAGACCTCGAAAGATCTCCCACGGGCAACGATGGCTCCCAGGAGCGCCCTAGCCGCGGAGGCGAACATGCCGAGCCGGCGGAGCTGGAGTCGTTATCCCTTGACGGTATGCCCGATCAGCTCAATAAGCACCTCAATAAGCAGAAGGAGTTCATCCAAGGCTTGACGGAGTTGCTGAAGGAGAGCCTCGACGACATGCCCGCTGAGCTCAGTCAGCAGGGGGAGTTGACCGCCGGCTTGGTGATGCTGCTGAAGAAGAGCATTGCCTCGGAGAAGAAGGCGACCGGCGAAATCCTGCGACTTCAGGAGGACAAGCCGAAGCTCTGCCAAGAGATCGACCTGTTGAAGGAGAAGAACGCCGGCTGGAAGAAGCTGCATGAGAATAGTAGTTCCTCGATGAAGATGCTGCAGGCCCTCGTCGTGGAACAGAAGGAGGAGTTGGCGAAGCTCCGCATTGAGCACCCGGCTGCTGTCAAGGTACGTAATGCGGCCATGGAACAAATGATGAAGGCTCGCGTCGAGAAATCCCGCGTCATGGACAGAATGAAGAAGATGGCGGAGGAGACGTGCAAGGAGATGGAGGTCGTGGAGGCGATGAAAAAGCAGTTATGACTCCGCGGCGAATTCGATCATTTGGGGTGATAATCTTCCTACTTCTTTTGCTGCTGTGTTTCATCTTTTGCTTCGGGCGTTTCGCAGCACGTGTCACGTTCTCTGCGAGGCATGAATAGAACAATGGTTTTTGTTTTTTGAGGGAATGAATAGAACAATGCTAACAATGAGATGACTAGCAAATTAGATCATTTTTATCGCCATATGGCACTGGGCTGCCATGTTTCATGCTCCTCCGTCGCAGTACTACTCTAGTGGAAAACATGAGTATACCGCATGGTTCTTTGCTCCTCCTCGATCAGGTCGTCGGCGCATTTATACGAGCAGTCAAATCACAAGGCCCCGCCTTCCAGCAGTAATGAGCCGTCAAATCACAAAGGCTCTCGCCTCTCGTGAAACCGACCAAGCTAGACTGCCCCGCCCTCTAGCCTTTTAAAAAATGTATACTTTTGTACAGCAGTAGTATCGATGGATTGCGCCATGGAGCAAAACTTGAAATTAAGAAAAAGGTGGTACATATAGAGAGCGCTCATCGCCAAATAATGCATATAGTACTATTAAAAAGGCTAGTCACAATAATGGTGTCCAGCACAACCCATCCCTCAAATAAAACTAAGCACCCTGGAATTCTTTGATAAAACTAAGCACCCTGAAATTCTTTGACAACTAAACTGCTGGCTATATGATATTGGCCATATATATTGTACATATGTAATGTGAATAAAGGAGTGGTAGTACTATACCAACTAAAATATGAAATGTAAGAAATACTAGTATGTACTTACTGAAGAGTTAAAGTAACAAGAAGAAACATAACATAGTTCTGCTGGGGGCTCAGCACAACACACCCCTCAAATTAAATTAAGCACACCTGAAATTAAACTTTGCAACTATTCCAGTAGACACTGCATTAGAACCACCATGAGCAACGACACTGCCACCTTACTCGGAGTCCTCGTCCACGTCCTCGACTTCGTCCTTGTCCCTCTTCCTCTTGGCCGATACTTCTTTGCTTGAACCGCCAACTTGGCTATTGCTCTTCATCCAACCCTTGTAGATATTGAAACAAAGGTAGCCATCCATTGCAGCGTACTGGATGTGGTCTATATCTAGTACATTCCGTTGCCATGCATGACAATGAAACGTGTATGGAGGTTTCTCCAGTTTACTGTACGAAGGATGAACCATGGCTCCTGCCAGGGTCAACATTGAAGGTTGACGAGAGGACACCAGCCGATTCTTTTGGAGGTCGAAGGTGTTTCCTACAATGAGGCCTATCCGACGCAGGACTTCTTTGTCGTTACCAAAGTCTACAGTAACGAATTTGACTAGGTTGCTCTCAAGGAAGTCCTTAAAATCCTGGCACTCAACGTCGGCATGGCATATGTGGTAGACCAAGCATAAGTCATGCACGCAAACCTGGATCATGGTGGGCTTCTTCCTCTCTTTGTCCTTTAGATCCTTCTCTCGTCCCACGACTGTGGTGTACTCAACATCTAGCCCGGTGACCCACTCATCATGTGAGTCTTCGAACATGCGTCTGAAGCGAGAAAGGCATCCTTTCACCATCGTGGAAGAACAGGTGTAGATGACGTTGAACTCATCGCCGGTGATGGTTCTAACCTTGTACTCACCGCTGATCGGGGAGATTTGGGACACCATGGATTTGGGAGGAGGGTTAGGATTAGTGGAACTGCCGTAATGTGAATGGACGGGACGACTAGGAGCGAACCGCCATAGTATTAAAGGACGTGCGGGGACGAGCAGGAGCGAACTGCCAGCATGCGAATAACAGGGTAGTGGCTTTCCATTCTCCCATGATACGGGCTTCCAAGAGCCCTTGGATTAGAGATCGAACGGTTGCATGGCGTGATTCTAGACCAATGGGTGAATATCCTATCCTGGAGGGTTATTCTGCAAATTTTGAGCAACTTAGCATGCGACCATTTGATCTCAGATCCAAGGGCTGCCAGCAGCTCGTATCATGGTTGCGCCTACCACGACCGTCGCGTCCCTCGCGCGATCGCGCCCTTGGATATTTAAGACAGTGCGTTAGGCTATCTGATGTTGGCATGTCATACATAGTCATCACTTAGTCACTCATACTACAACAAGGTTGGCTATAAGGTTGGCTATAAGTGTATTTTTTTACTCCTCTCTAGCTATTTCTTCGTACTCCCTCCGTCCCATAATATAAGAACGTTTTTAACACTAGTGTAGTGCCAAAAACGTTCTTATATTATGGGACACAAGGAGTACTAGTATTTATTGCATTTGCCAAGGAGTGACCTCTTCCAATGAAATGGTGTTGCTAAGTTTGCTTCATTTAATAGCTATAGACTCAAAATTGTCTTTTCACGTAGGTACACACGCTTAGCACCGTTTCTTCCTTGGGTCACCAAACTAGTCTCTCTCTTCTTGATTAACTTGCCATATCAGACTTTATGCCTATGTGGCAAGCTTAAGCACCTGTAGGAGCAAGTAACGTGCCCGGAAGAGTGAAATGCATTGATCGGGGTGTTGTTTATTTTGACAAAGGAAGTGGGGGTCATCTCATGTGCAGCCGGGTCGACGTCTCAAGCACCAAATAACAGTGTAGAACAGCAGGGGGGACGCACCCCACTCGTACCGGCCCAGTGTTAGTAATGAGCAATGAGACGTCAAATCACAATGCCGCACCTTCCCAGACGGACGAAGCAACCATTATTTCATACTTCGGTTCAACATCATCTCAAACCACGTACTAGTATTGCTTCTGCCTCAAGAGGGACACGCGCATCGCCTTGGTACGTCATGACACGTAGGACCGCATGACAGGCCATGCTCCCCCGCCGATCGCTGGGTAAAATCACCTCATTTTTACTATACTTCCTCCGGATCGGTTTACTACATGGCATGCACGTCGTTCTAGGTTGAGAATTTAACTGGCTATATATATATATGATGAACAGTACGCTAGCCTTTTAAAAAAGTATACTTTTGTACAGTAGTACTCCACTATCGATGGATTGCGCCATGGAGCAAAAATTGAAATTTAAAAAAAAGGTGGTACATATAGAGAGCGCTCATCGCCAAATTATGCATATAGTACTATTAAAAAGCTAGTACGTGCTTAATTGGGGTGCTAAATTCTATTAAAGAAATACTAGTACTAGTATGTACATACTGAAGAGTTAAAGTAACGAGAAGAAACATAACATATTTCTGCTAGGGGCTCAGCACAACACACCCCTCAAATTAAACTAAGCACACCTGAAATTAAACTGTACAAATAATCTGGTAGACACTGCATTAGAAGTTTAGAACCACCATGAACAACGACACTGCCACCTTACTCGGAGTCCTCGTCCACGTCCTCGACTTCGTCCTTGTCCCTCTTCCTCTTGTCCCATACTTCTTTGCTTGAACCGCCAACTTGGCTGTTGCTCTTCATCCAACCCTTGTAGATATTGAAACAAAGGTAGCCGTCCATTGTAGCATATTGGATGTGGTCTATATCTAGTACATTCCGCTGCCATGCATGACGATGAAATGTGTAATGAGGTTTCTCCAGTTTGCGGTACGAAGGATGAACCATGGCTCCTGCCAGGGGCAGCATTGAGGGCTGACGAGAGGGCACCAGCCGATTCTTCAGGAGGTCGAAGGGGTTGCCTACAACAAGGCCTATCTGACGCAGGACTTCTTTGTCGTTCTTAAAGTCTACAGTAACGAATTTGACTGTTTTGTCCTCGAGGAAGTTCTTAAAATCCTGGCACTCAACATCGGGATGGCATATGTGGTAGACTAAGCAAACGTTATGTACGCAAACCTGGATCACGGCGGGCATCTTCCTCTCTTCGTCCTTTAGATCCTTCTCTCGTCCCACGACTGTGGTGTACTCAACATCTATCCCAGTGACCCACTCATCATGTTAGTTTTCGAAAATGCGTCTGAAGCGAGAAAGGCATCCTTTCATCGTCGCAGAAGTACGGGTGTAGATGACGTCGAACTCATCGCCGGTGATGGTTCTAACCTTGTACTTACCGTCGATCGGGGAGATTTGGGACGCCATGGATTTGGGAGGAGGGTTAGGATTAGTGGAACTGCCGTAATGTGAATGGACGGGACGACTAGGAGCGAACCGCCGTAGTATTAAAGGACGTGCGGGAAAGAGTAGGAGCGAACTGCCAGCGTGCGAACGGCGTGGTAGTGGCTTTCCATTCTCCCATGATACGGGCTTCCGAGAGCCCTTTGTTCTGAGATCGAACGGTTGCATGGCATGATTCTAGACCTATGGGTGAATATCCTATCCTGGAGGGTTATTCTGCAAATTTTCAGCAACTTAGCATGCGACCGTTTGATCTCAGATCCAAGGGCTGCCAGCAACCCGTATCATGGTCGCGCCTACCACGACCGTCGCGTCGCTCGCGCGGTCGCGCCCTTGGAGATTTAACACGGTGCGTTAGGCTATTTGATGTTGGCATGTCATACATAGTCATCACTTAGTTACTTATACTACAACAAGGTTGGCTATAAGGTTGGCTATAAGTGTTTTTTTACTCCTCTCTAACTCTTTCTTCGTACTCTCTCCGTCCCATAATATAAAAACGTTTTTGACACTAGCTAGTGTAGTGTCAAAAACGTTCTTATATAATGGGACACAGGGAGTACTAGTATTTATTGCATTTGCCAAGGAGTGACCTCTACCAATGAAATGGTGTTGCTAAGTTTGCTTCATTTAATTAGCTATAGACTCAAAATTGTCTTTTCACCTAGGTACACGCGCTTAGCACCATTTCTTCCTTGGGTCACCAAACTAGTCTCTCTCTTCTTGATTAACTTGCCACATCAGACGTTATGCCTATGTGGCAAGCTTAAGCACCTGTAGGAGCAAGTAAGTACTATAGTGCGCTTTACATGGCATTTTTGCATATGTGGAGGAAAGAGAGGCAAGGAAAAAGTGGCGAAGTGGGCTCTCATGCAAGAGTCAACCTCTACTACTACATGGTGGAGCATTGGGAGAGGCACCTGTATGGAGGTGGTCAGGAATCGGGAGACTCACGCCGGTCGTAGCGCCGCAGTTAAAATGATAATGGCAAGTCAAATCACGGGGCCCCACCTGTCCAGCAGTAACTCGCTGTCAAATCACACAGCCCTACGTTTGTATCAGCCTACTCCCTCGTCTTCTCGCGTCTCTGTCAAACCGACTAGGCGGAACTGTCCCGCCGCCTACCGGGCAGGAAAAGCCCCGCCCTCGACTTTTAAATAGTATACAGTATACTAATTTTGCATCCATGGATTGCGCCCGCGCCATGGAGCAAAGCGTCTAGAAAACGGTGGTACACATGTGTGGAGTATACAGCACGCCCGTCGCGTTCGTGGTGCACCCCAGACGGTCGGTCGGTCTGGCACGCTGCTCTCCGAATGGAACATGCACCATATTGCGTTCGCACACACATGTGGGACGACAATTGAGAACCGACCATAGGCACACTCCTCGACCCCGCAAGTCGGGTGACTTAATAGAAGAGGGAGATGAGCGATAGTACTAGAGAAGTGTTGTACTACATTGGTGCCTGGACGATCCCTCCAAGACACGAAAGATCAGTTCGTCCATGCATGTGACCAGACTCCAGCAGACACGCCTGGATTGGCTATCGTCTACATATCGTGCAAGCTGTGTTGTACATGGCTATAGTTGTGGTGAGAAATCTAAAAAAGGTTTCTTGTCATCTCGCAAAATTATGTGTCATGTGCTTTCGATCACTGCGAGGGTTAAATAGCGACAACTAAGTTGGGCTAGTCATTGGGGGCACATGCACGAACAATGACTACTCGGCTGCCATCTAGGTCAAGCCGGCTATGTTAATTAGGACATCTATCGACGGACCTCTTTTCTACGAGTTTATCTTTAATTTGAGCTTTGTTCCTCGTCTAGTGTGTCCGTAGCGATTCATGTTGTCTCCTTTGGGCAGTGAGGTTATGATTTCTTGTCATGTGGCATTTTTTCGTGTTATATGGTATAATCCGACGCTTTAGATCAAAATGACGACAACTGCGCCTCCGGGCCACGTGCATGAAGACTTCTCGACAGTCACTGACGAGGTCAAGCCGGCTCCGGTAGAAAAAAGAAAACTAAGTACTACTCCACTATATAGGCAGGAGCCTCCGCGCTTGCTTGCTAGTGTTGCTCTCTTCACATTGACTCGGCCTCTCCAGATCTAAACACGACAGCAGTGGCCACACTCTCTCTTCTCTGCTCACCGCTGGTCACAGATCCAGCCGGATCCTCTCCGCCGGGGAAGGTGAGAAGGTGCAACGTTCACCCGGTCTTCCTCGGCGACGGCTCTTACCCACTGCTGGGCGCGTCCCGATCAGCCTGCCTTGTCGTTCTCTCCCAAGCACCGCTAGTGAGGGAGAGCCTCCAACCCCTTCTTCCTCGCTGCCGTAGTGTGGGCAGACCTGGCCTCCCGTCGCCCACCTAGCGACATCCCGGCGACCATTAGATATAACTTCCATCGAAACCGGCCTTGCTCTACTTCCCAAGCTCCTGACGTCGCTGCATTTTTAACTTTTACTATTTCTCAGGCGCCCTTGTAGGTAGGATCGATCGGCTGTTCGAAAACCACCTAATTTTTTTACGTTTAAGAGGTAAAACTAGTTCATGCACTCGAATCTAGTACTACTTGGTTCAAACAAGGAAGAAAGGGGGTGTGGGTGGGGGAGGATTTGTTACCTGAATCTAGGACTTGGTCGAAAGAGGAAATAATGGGGGCGAAAAGTAGCAGAGACTGGCTATCCAACTGGTCTCTAGGTCTAATAGGGAAATAAAGGGAAACGCGGTACAAACTCAATATAAACCCGATCTATTGGTTGAAAAAGGAAAGAAAGTGGGGACTGGGGGACAAGTCAACAGAGTAAGTCCAGCACTAGATTTGCTAGCCTCACACAGTATAAGGTGGCTATACCGAACAAAAATGGCACCAACCAAGATATCCTGTTCTGATGTTTGTTGCCCGGAGCCACTCTTATATAATGCCACTGGTAAAAAGTAGCAGTCGCACTGTTAAAAGTAAGGACACATTAAACCAATGTTGTTTTCAATGTAATGCCTCCAGTAATATGAATCAATGGCATTTCTTTACATGTCCTGCTAAAATTTCCCATTAAGATAAGTTGCTTCTTTTCCTTAGAAATGCAACTGTCCTGGTCCGCCTACTCTCCCGTGCCCAAAGTAATGTCGTATTTAACGGTTGTCATAGTTAATCATAATGCCCACACTAATATCTAGCAATGCCACTTCTTTAGAAATTGCTACTGTCCTTGTAGGATTGCCATTCAGATAAGGAACATGCTTCTTTTCATTTGATGCATGTTTCATCACTTGTTAGTCACCCTCCTTTCCACCTTTTTTGTGCAAACAGAGATATACATTTCACGCTCGATCTTAGTTGAACTGCACAAATGATATCCAAATTATAGTTGAGCATTCCAGGGGCTTCACAACCAACCTTGATGTTGCTCAATTTTATTGCAACTAATGAAGAAGAAGCTCTGTGGGTTTCGTTTTCTAATGGAAATGGAACCGGGGCTGGAGCCTTTTTCTTAAAAAAATTGAAGAAGAAGCTGCTAGCTCACGGGACATTGCTTCATTTTAGGTGAACTGCACCAAAAGGTCCCATGAATTGAATCATCCATGCTGGTGACTGAAAGAGCCAGCTTCAGCATCCCAGTCTAAGCACCCCCGGCCTCCATCCTTGCGACGCACGGTACACCTTGTTTGCCACCTGCTCGACCCTAGTGTCACTGATGAAATGAAGTAATAATACAGTTAAAATAGAGCGAGTGTCATCTCTATCATTTCATTTCCAATGTAGATAAAGAAAGTGCTTCTCTTTGTTAAAGTATGTTTCATCAACTAGTCCCATTGTTAATGTTAAAGCGTTTCTGCAAACTGGAGTGCTTAATTTTAGTTGATATGTACAAAAATAGAGATTTGAATGTCTCAAGGCGCCTCCTTGTACTACTGTTGTACACTGATGTTCATCACTGGCAGAAGGTGTATCTGGGAGACTTGGGAAGATGTCCAGTATCAGGCGTACCATATGAGGCGTCGCAGGGCCCATCTCGCCCTCGCAGCATGGCATACTATGATACTATCGCAATATTCTCTTCTATTTATTTTGTGTGTTTCATCAACTAGTGCACCTATAATGTAATCACGCTTTTTCATTATCTGTCCAAACAGGGTTATTCAGCTGCATTTTGGTGGAACTGCACAAATGTACGTATGGAACCGGCATATATGCAGAGTGCGAGGTGTGCCAAGTAAAAATTACCGACACCAACCATGCTGCATGCACGCATTGGCATCCACCACAACCAGTGGGATGTGTGGCGCTCTCTGTGGATGGTTCTTTCTCGGCAGCAAATCCTCTAACCAAATACTAGTAGCTTATATTGGCAGTTTTCTAGGGAGTACTCTTTTCTGAAAGAAGCACCAATCTATTTTTCTTTATTTGTACACTGTGTCACAACTTTGACCCAAAGGTCCAGAGCTATTTTAGGGTGATTGGCGTAGTACTCGGAGACTGATTGTAAGCATGATTTTCATTTGCTGTCACACTGATTGTAAGCATGAGCAGGTGGAAGATTAGGTTAGTGCGAAGCTTACCTTAAACCCTACCGCCACCGTTGAAACGAGGCGAGCGTCGAGGGAACCGTGGAGAACGTCGGGGAAGCGACGTCGCGCCATCCGGCCTCCTCTTGCAGTAGGAGAACGAATACTCCCGCGGCTCCGGCTGGCTCTGCACCCTCACGAACCGCACACCATACTCGATCGATTCGTTATCCTCTGGGTGCTCGACCTTCGACCTGTACGCCCACCACCTCCGCCTGACTGTCACCTCGAGAGAATCTGTCTGCTCCATCGCCCATAGGAGATACTCGATGAACTCGGAGGACTGCGGCGTGACTGCCGCCGAGCAGTACGTGTACATCGCCGCCCTCATCGCTGCCGTCTCTCTCTTTCGCATACATTACCACATGGCCCGCACCGTCCTCGAAATCTCCCACTCGTTGTCAAACCAACTAAGTATCTCCTTCAACTTGGCTAACTTTGCCTGGTCGCCGCTGACAATCTGCCTGATTCGCTGCTACATCCTCTCCATAGATGTCGTTCTGAGTGGTCCGGTGCTAGCTTTGGAAGATGGGAGGAGAGACGGTGGTCTTGCAATAGAGAAGAGGGAGAGGAGAGGACGTGGTTTTGGAATGGAAATGATGGAGAGGAGAGGAGGTGGTTTTGCAATGGAGAGAAGATCATAAGAGGGAGAGGCGAGACGGTGGTTTTGGAATGGATATGATGGAGAGGAGAGGAGGTGGTTTTGGAATGGAGATGATGGAGAGGAGAGGAGAAGGTTTTGCAATGGAGAAGATCAGAAGAGGGAGAGGTGAGACGGTGGTTTTGGAATGGAGATGATGGAGAGGAGAGGCGGTGGTTTTGCAATGGAGAAGAGGGAGAGGAGAGTGCGGCAGCGATTTAGGATTGGGCGAGAGGGCCGGCGTTCTATGACTGGATCAAAATCAAAATCAATTAACCTTCAATTAAGAA
Source organism: Triticum dicoccoides (assembly GCF_002162155.2). Classification (NCBI taxonomy): domain Eukaryota; kingdom Viridiplantae; phylum Streptophyta; class Magnoliopsida; order Poales; family Poaceae; genus Triticum; species Triticum dicoccoides. Next base: position 54,163,513 of record NC_041389.1, read on the forward strand.
AGCGACCCCACATTAACTAGTCTCCCTTTTATTCTGGGTCATAATTGACCATGATTTTCGCACATAAAATATATGTTATATGTTGCAAAAATAATATAATTTGAAAGTACATTCAGATACGAACCAAACGATACAATTTTTGGTGACATGCATTCACATTTTGCTTGTCACATACAGTACGTGGTCAAACTTTGACCCAAAATACGCAAAACAACAAAAAAATACTTCCAAGACCAGCGCCGCTCTTCCGCTCTTCTCCTGTTCCAGTCTAAATCCACTGCCGCTCCTCTCATGTTCCAATCTAAATCCAGCGCCGCTCCTCTCCTCTTCCATTTCAAAACCACCGCCCCTCCTCTCTTGTTCCAGTCCAAAACCAGCATCGCTCCTCTCCCGTTCTAATCCAAAACCAGTGCCGCTCCTCTCCTCTTCCATTCAAAAACCACCGCCGGCGAGTGAAGCTGCTGTGGAGAAGTAGAGCGATGGAGGAGTACAACCGGTACGTGAGGATCGCAGATGGCAACCGGTACGTGATGTTGGAGATACAGTCTTGGTTTGACAACAAGGACCAACTAGCAGCGACGGCGACATCCATGGCCAATTATCTGCAACAGAGCGAAAAGGTGGCAATACTCCTGGAGGTAGTCGCGCCGGAGTACATAGAGCTGCTCCTCTGGGCCATGGAGCAAACAGATTCACCGAATCCGATCGTGAGGGAGCGGTGGTGGGAGTATCGATCCCAGATGGAGCATCCACCAGATATTGAAGGATCGAGCATCTACAGGGTGCCGTTTGTGAGGGTGTCCTGCCAGAGCGAGCCGGTGGAGTCTTCGTCGACCGAACCCAACTGCAAGAGGAGAAAAGCAGTTGGCCCGACGACGCTTCCCCGCCGTCGTCTCCCTCGCCGTTCACATCGTCTCACGGGGCGGCTGCCTGCCGCCGAGGAATAGGAGGGGACTGCCCCCCAGCCCAATAGTCGGCCAGGTTGTGAATTGTCAGGAGGAGCTTAGGGTTGTCAGTATTTGTAGGTTGTGAATTGTGTTTTGTGTTGTGTATTTTGAGAGTACTTTCAGATATGAATGTCTTTTGAATTTTAGATTTGCAGTATTGAGCATATGAAGAATTTTATGAATTCTAGAGATCTATCTTTAGCACTTAAAAAATGTAGTTTCATAGGAGTATAAAAGTGCAGACGAGAAGAAACTGCAAGTTTCAGTTTCAGATAAGAAGCTGCAAGTTCAGTTTCAGATAAGAAACTGCAACTTTCAGAGGCAGAGCATTTATATTAACACAGCCTTTTCAAACAGGGTTAACATCATGTTGGAAGTTTTATTCGTGGTCGAAAATGGAACTACCAGCCAGTTAACATCATGATTATCAACATTCATGCATAGCACATCTTCATATGATGCACAGTCAAAATGCCCACACAATGTTGAGTGTGCGAAACACAGAGAAAACGAGGGACGGAGTTTTTGCAAGTGTTGGACGTGGTTTTGGGCCGCCCCATCTAGGCTTTCATTTTTAACATGCACAGCCCATGACCTCGGATGGGAGGGCCTGTTTGTATTTTCTTAGGGTCGTCATGTATCGACCGGCCTATGGACCTCCCATCCGAGGTATCATTTTTGGCAGCCCAATTTATGTATTTTTTTGAAGAAAACGCAGTGGTCTATTCTATTTTTCTATATAAGAATAAGAACACGAGGTACAACTTATGTTTCCCTTTTAACTATATTATATATTTTTAAATTATTTTATATGTTATTATATATTATTTTTATTGTCATCATATATGTAACAGATACTTACATATGTAAGAAAACAATATCCCACATCTTATTAACTTATAAAAATAATTTCTTAACAAATAAAATCCTGGATTGTTTTGGCACGAAAATCCTAGTGATTGTGTACAAAAGCTTGGTAAGATTTAAGGACGAATGTAATAATATCACTTATTATTTAAATATATTTATAACAAAACCAGCCCTTTTTTATTTTTTGATAACATTGCTGGCCCAACCCAACATTATAATTAGAATCAGCCCAGCAAAATTGTGTATCTAGATAAAGTGCAAATGGCCTGTAATTTTTTAGGAAATAAAATAAATGGGCCGCATGAAAGCTACATTAATTGTTCACCCAGCCCATCTAATGGCTGTAATTCAAAAAAAGATCAAATTGACTGTAAATTCTACCGCACAAAAAAAAAGACTGTAAATTCTAAAAAAAATGGGTTGAATACGTGCCACATTTTTTGAGGCTGAAATGTTGGCCAATAGGTCGAAGCCAACGCAAGTCGTTGTAAATTTAGTCAACAAATGATTCTGACATGTTAGCCATTGGATTTACATCCAACGGCCGGCATCCATCTTCAATCTCTCGTCTTCTTCCTCCAGCGCCGCCGGGACCACCTCCAGCCTCCTGCTGCTAGCAGCTCTGTTTAGCACGCTTCGCTATGAAGCGCTACTCCACCATCGGCCAGGCCATCCCTCCAACCCTCCACACCTCTTGTTCCTCTCCACCGACTACCGAACCACACCGCACTAGAACCAGTTAACCCTCGTACACCTCTCCGTCTGCGACTCTACTCCCGCGTCTTCCCATCTCCGGCTCATTGCTGTCCGGGGCCTCGCTGTCGTCCACCACCTTGGATGCGCTCGGCGCGGCGTGGTCAACATGGTCAACGAACGACACCATCAGAAGTTGGCTGTGCGTGGAGAGGCTGACAGCTAGGTCCATGGCCGCACACAAGGAAATGCCTCCTTATTACGTGCAAAATAATGATTCCTCCACCTGACATCTGGGACCCACCGGAAGGGCCTATATATTTCGCGAAAAAAACATGCCACCCGCTGACTTGTCGGAGCCACCAGCTATCTTCGCACGCAAGGAAGTGCCTCCTTATTATGCACAAAAAAATGAATTCTCCCCCTGTCAGCTGGAACCCAGCATACTGGGAGGCTGACTTGTGGGCCTACCAAGTTCACGGGGACGGAGGGCTTTGTCAACTTAATCAATATGAACGATTCTAGCTCCTGTTACCGTACGATGTTCATCCAACGGTTGTAGTGCTTCTTCAACCTCTGGTCTTCTTGCTCCAGCCACCCAAACCAGCGCCGGTCGTGCCTCGTGCTCCTGCCTCCCGTGGCCGGCTGTGATGCCGCGGAGGCCTCACCGCCCCTACTACTCCCACCGCTGGCCAGGCCAGCCCTCTACTCTCCCACACCCCATGTTAATCTACGGCGACAGCAGCCTCACACCACAGCCGAACCAGTGAACCCTCGTACTCCTCTTCGCGTGGGCATCCACTGCTGCGTCTTCCCCGGCTCCGAGTCGTCCCCTTCCAAGGCCTCGCCGTCGTCCACCGCCGTGGTGCTCTCGGCGCGGCATGGTCAACATGGTCAAGGAACGACTTCCATCGGACGTGGACTGTACGTGGTGAGGCTGACAGCTGGGTCCATGGCCGCAGCAAGGAAGTGCCTCCTTATTACGCGGAAAATAATGATTCCTCCACCTAACAGCGGGGACCCACTGGACGGCCACCGTATTTCATGAAAAAAAGTTTCCCCCAGACTGCTGGGACCCACCAGCTACATCTTCGCACGCAATGAAGTGCGTCCGGGCAAAAAAACGATTCGCTCCCCTGACTGCTGGGACCCACCAGCTACATCTTCGCACGCAAGGAAATGCGTCCGGGCAAAAAAAACGATTCGCCCCCTGACTTCTAGGACCCACCAGCTACATCTTCGCACGCAACTGAAGTGCGTCCGGGCAAAAAAAAAGATTCGCCCCTCTGACTGCTGGGACCCACTAGCTACATTTTCGCATGCAAGGAACTGCCTGATAGTCAGGACCCACCTGGTCGAAGCGTACGTAGCATTGTCATTCTGGTCGCGAATGTGTACGTACATATATACTGGTCGATGTAGAGGCGTGCACATGTCGTAGTAGAGGCACGTACGTGTCGTAGTAGAGGCACGCACGTAGCATGTACACGTACGTATAGCGGCAAGGGTGCAAGAAAGAAAATACGGCCACGTATGTGTATATACGGGCGGGGTCTCGAACGCCTAGTCGCGCATACGTACGGCAAGGGCTCGTGTTCATGGGGAGGCAACGGAATGCGTCGTGTTCATGGGAAGGCAACAGAATGCGTCGTGTTCATCAGGAGGCAACGGAACGCGTGGGAGCCAACCGGCTTGGACGGAACAGGCGATGGAAACGAGGCCTGGCGTACCACAGAACGGAGGAAACGGACCTCCTACGGTCGAAACGGGGGTCCTGTTGATTGGGAGGGGTGTGGCGTACCGCAAAACGGAGGAAACGAACCTCCTACGGTCGAAACGGGGGTCCTGTTGATCGGGAGGGGTGTGGCGTACCGCAAAACGGACGAAACAGACTTGTTTTGGAGCGCTACGGTCGAAATGGGGGGAGGGGTGTGGCGTACCACAAGACGATACTCCACGGGATACTGTTCATCTCAACCGTCGACCTCCTCCAGCCTCCACGGGCTACCGTCGACCTCCTCCAGCCTCCACGGGCTCCTGTTCATCCAGCCTCCACCGCGCGCTACTCCACCGGCTACTGTTCAGCCACCCCTCCATGGGCACCCCTCCACCGTCTACTGTTCATCCAGCCCTCCACACCACGGGGTCCTGTTCAACCACCCCTCCATGGCCACCCCTCCATCGTCTACTGTTCATCCAGCCCTCGACACCACGGGTTCTTGTTCATCCAGTGGCAACGCCAC
>NC_041389.1:54168622-54209836 GCF_002162155.2 Triticum dicoccoides
AACGCTCACTGTTCATCCCAGAGGTAGCATCGATCGGCTTCAGTTAGCAGCAGTAGCGAAGGAATCGCTCCATCGGGTTCAGTTAACAGCCATCGATCGATCGCTCGGGTTCAGTAATGCGTAGCCTGCAGTGCAATCGCTCGGGTTCAGTTAGAGCCCAACGCCTCACTCGGCTTTAGTTAGAGCCAACGCCTCGCTCACACATGCGTACGTACGAGAGAAACACGCATTGCTCGGCCCCCGACCTCCCACCGTAACCGGCAACTCCCCGAAATTTTCCTCCCCCTCGCTTCTACCACGGTTTTTTCCATCATGGACGGCCCAAAGAATGTCATGCGGCTGCGTCTCCGGCCTGCCCAGGACGAAAAGCCCATTCTCTGTCATGATTTTTTGTCATAGAAGTAAGAGCCCACCACATCTATGATGATACCGGGTTTTGTCACAATTATCGTCATAGAAGTGTCATATGTATGACAAAAAAATTTCGTTTGGCCCAAAATGTCACGGATGTGTCTTTTTTTTAGTGTATGTTCATAATGAGTAGCAATACATGGTTTATAAATTGTTCTTAGTTAGCATTGTATTTGTTATTCAAGTTATTGTACCTTGACCATGTGGAAACCATTTTTTCAGGCAACAAGGATTGCGTGGAATCGACAGATGATATGCTTAGTTTCGTCTAGAAGTGGCCAATGGGTACGATTCTATCGGCCAGCTTAACTAATGCTTCTTTGTTTATCATCCACTATTAGCCATCCATTCTCATTGTCAAGACTCCGAATGCTTTATTTTCGCTTGTGATAGTGATGACTGATGACCTCTCATTGCGAGGAATCACTATATATAACAATTAATAAAGTCTAAAACTGAAGCTTGTGATTTCCAAACTAATGGTAAATATGTAATTTTGTGCTACAAAGTAAACATGCTCGGTTATTTCCAAACATAACTCCCTTCTAAACATAAAGACTCAAACTCACTTTCGATTTAATTCATAGAGGTGAGAAAAATGGACAATAATAGTACTTCTGTTTACTCAGTTATTTGATTTTGATTTGAGTCTTTCTTTTCCATGCTGTGTCAAATATCCCTCATATATTTTTCTTTATTTTGCAGGTTTCCTGGAACTAATAGATGGATGGGTTGTGCTATATTAGGAAGGAAGCTGGCGGTAGTTTGTCAAACTCTCATTTTGGTGGAAGTCTAGAGAAGTTTGGGTTTATTGTACCGTGTTGATGAATTACTTTCTCGCTAATAAAGAAAACATGACCGTTGTTTCAGGAGAACTAAATTAAATCACATGTAATGGCAACCACAACACAGGATGCATGATGTGCTTACTTAAAAGACAATATTCTTTTCTTCTTGAAGTTCGAAAAAAATGTGCTCATATTTTTGTAGGAAAACATGGATTGTAGCGACCACGATCCCAATGGACCGAAGTCTCTGTGCTTAAGTGTCATCCCTGGATCGGTAATGTTCACACACACAGTACTCGAGGAATAATAGCAGAGTTCAATCACACACTTATTACATCGAGTCCACAAAAAGAGTATGACTACACAAAAGTAGTATGGATGAAGGCCATCTAAACAAAATAACTGCGGAAGCTTCGAAGGTAAATGAGTCCATCTACTCCAACGACATAGCTGAGTGCATGACAATGACCTATCGCACCTTATTCATCGTCTGAGTAGTCTGCAACACGAGACGTTGCAGCCGTGTAGGTCATCACATTGAATAGGCTGGCAGAGTTCCACTGTAAATCAATGAATGCAAGAACTATATCTACATTAAATATTTGGCTGGTGGAGGCTCTAAGTTTATAATTTTGCATAAACCTAGTTTTTCCCTACAACAAAGGAATAAAAGTTTATTTACTACTCCCAAGTTGTACTAATATTAGAGAAGGTTCCTCCAACTCAAATCACAATTAAACAAATATCATCATTAAACCCAATCAATTAATTAAAGAGTGATGAGATCAACAATAATATCCAATTCCAGATACTCAAAATGTCCATAACCATGATTAGTTTATACACTCTGCAGAGGTTGCGCTCTTTTCCCCACAAGACTCGACCGCATCCATGATCGGAAGATCGAGACATAGTCTTTCTGAAGCATTAACTCTCTACTCCGGGCAGACCGGTACACCTACTTTCCCCTAAATCTACTAGTCCACCTCTTTGAGAGCTCATACAACTTACTCAAGTATGCCAAAGCCCATAATGGCTTATGGCAGCACACGGAAGTTTCTAGGCATGAAATATCATATGATCCCTTTTAGCCTGGGTGCCAAACCAAGGAAAAATCACACGGGTACTCCGGGATTTCCCTAATGGACAAACACTGGATTCTCCAGGTGCCCCTACCAATCCACCCAGATGTGTATTAAAGTTGCCACCTTAATGTTATCCAATATTAATAACTCTCATAACTTCCATGTGTATCACGATCCAATCCCCGTCTATGAGCATGGCTAAGCAATATAAGAGCATAACGTATATTCCCGGGGACATCAGAAAGTATTAGGTTCCTACCTCAAGCACTACAAACAAACCACATGTTCCCAATCCTACTCATGCAAATATTTGAGAGGCAAAACTAATGCATAGTAAAAACTGGGTATAGAAAAGTATGATCAAAGTGTAACTTGCCTTGCTGACAATCTGCAAACTCTAGGGATTCGTAGTAACAAGCTTCGCACTCCAGATAATCTAGCATAGACAAACAATAGCATACATAAGAAATCACTCAAACGAAACAAAGAAAATCGAAAAAAGATCCAAATAAAACTCGAAACAATCACACGACTAAACTAAATAGAAAACACAACCTAATAGCATTATTATCATGTGAATTAAGTCTTAATAGTAGGTACATGTGATTAGCTACGATTTGCAAAAAGAAACAACTCAAACGAAGTTATGAAACTCAAGATACAAACGAAACAAGATCAATTACTAATCTGAACTAAACTCAAATTTTAAATTGTCAAAATCATGTCCAAGTTGGTTTACTGGAAAGAAGATATCGTTACAACGATTTAGGCATTGGTTTCATCTAATTTGGATAAACGAGCAAAAGTTACGCTAGTTCTAAGATCAGGGGCTAAATCGCGAGAAAACTATTCGCGGATAGGTCCCTGGGTGAAAAATAAAACTAAAAATAAAAATACTACGAAACGAACGTTCATTAACAGCACTAAACGAACGAATTCGTTCGTTAATAAGAACTAACGGGTGAACGTTCGTAATCTAACGAACTAACTAAAAAACTGATCCAAAAACTAAACCAAACAAAACCAAAAAAACCGAGTTGGTTTTTACCGGTCAACGCGGTTTTTGACGGCGGCGGCGGGGAATTCCGGCGGGGCGGGGTAGGCGGCGACGGCGGTGGTGGTGGTGGTGCCGTTGCGCTGCGGCGACGGGGCGATGTGGGGAGGAGAGGGGGCGGCGGCGGCGCCTTATAAAGGGGCCAGGGGGTTTCGACTTGGGGAGGGAGTCCGCGCACGGCGGGGAGAGCCCGGACTCCTTGGAGTCCGACGGTGGCACGACGTCGCGGGCGGGGGAAGGCGGCGGCCTGCGAGTGGGCTGGGTGGGCCTTTGGCCCAGTTCGGTTCGAAACTTTTTAAACAAATTTCACTTAGAAAATATCCTAATAAAATATAGAAAAAAATCTAAAAAAATCCAGAAACAATTTTCACCGTACAAACCTAATATTTAGGACAAGATGAACATTTTTTGGACTAAATGTAATTTTTTAAAGTGCATGTTTTTCTCTAATTCAAATAAAATGGCAAATAAATACAAATAAAATAATAATTTGATTTCAACATTTCTTTTCCAATATTTCGCCTCTGTTGAATAAGTCATATTATCTTCTCTCATTTATTTTTATTGTTTTGAAATTATTGGAAGGAAAATATTGAAAATCAAATTGATTCTCTTTTCAAATTTGAAATAAATTTCAAATATGAAAATTTTGTGAAACCTCCAACTCTCTCCTTGGGTCCTTGAGTTGATTAAGATTTCTAGGATCACAACAAAATGCAAACAAAAAAATATGATATGCATATGATGATTTATGTATAACATCCAAATTGAAAATTGGGATGTTACAAACCTACCCCCCTTAAGATGAATCTCGCCCTCAAGATTCGGGTTGGTCGGCAAAAAGGTTTGGGTGGTCCTTGCGGAGGTCTTCTTCGCGCTCCCAAGTGGCTTCCTCCTTGGTATGGTGGCTCCACTGAACTTTGCAAAACTTGATAACCTTGCTGTGAGTAACTCGGCTAGAAAACTCGAGAATCCTTACTGGCTTCTCTTCATAGGTCATATCACTATCCAACTGAATTGCTTCCAGTGGCACTGTATCTCTCAGATTAATATCGGCCATCTCTGTGTGGCACTTCTTCAACTGGGAAACGTGAAACACATCATGAACTGCTGACAATCCTTCGGGTAATTCCAACTTGTACGCAACGTCTCCCATGCATTCCAAAACTCTTTATGGTCCCACAAAACATGGTGATAGCTTTCCCTTGACTCCAAAATGTTTAACTCCTCGAAGTGGGGACACACGAAGATATGCTCTGTCTCCGACTTTGTAGGCTACCTCCTTGTGTTTAGTATCTGCATAACTCCTCTGCCTGGACTGGGATACCTTGAGTCTGTCTCAAATCAACTTAACCTTCTCTTCAGAATCTCTGATTAGGTCTCATCCGAACAACTGTCGATTTCCAACTCCATCCCACGATATTGGTGTCCTCCACCTCCTTACTTACAAAGCTTCGAAAGGGGCCAGCTTCAAACTGGCTTGGTAACTGTTCTTGTAGGAGAACTCTGCATAGAGAAAATTGTCATCCCAACTAGATACATAATCTAGCGGACAAGCCCTCAACATTTCTTCCAGAATCTGGTTGACTCTCTCGGTTTGTCCATCTGTCTGTGGATGAAAGGCTGTATTGAACTCTAGCCTGGTACCCAAAGTTTCATGCAACTGATTCCAAAACTTTGAAGTAAACTGTGTTCCTCTATCTGATACAATGGTCCTCGAAACTCCATGCAGACATACGGTCCTGGTCATGTATATCTTCACCAACTTAGCACTCGTATACATTGTCTTCATAGGGATGAAATGGGCTACTTTCGTCAAACGATCGACTACAACCCAGATAGAGTGATAGCTTGAACGAGTCCTGGGTAATCCAGTGATAAAATCCATGCTAAGCTTATCCCACTTCCATTCGGGTATCGGTAATGGATGTAGCAATCCTGCTGGTTTCTGATGCTCTGCCTTAACTCTCTAACATACATCGCATACTGCTACATACTCGACAATATCCTTCTTCATTCCTGTCCACCAGAAACTTTCCTTCAAATCCAGATACATCTTGGTGTTGCCTGGGTTAATCGAGTAAGGCGAATCATGAGCCTCCTAAAGAATCAATTTCCTGATCTCAGGGTCATTAGGCACATAAATACGATCCTAAAACCATAAAGTGTCGTGCTCATTATCATGAAATCCTTTAGCCTTTCCTTTACTCACCTTTCCTTTATCTCAGCAATATCCTTGTCCGTCTTCTGGGCTTCTCTGATCTTACCCAACAAAGTGGACTGAATTTCCAATGCTGCAACATAACCTCTCGGAACTATCTCCAGTCGTAGCTCTCGAAGGTCGTCTGCTAACTCCTTAGGTAATCCTCCGGTTATGAGCGTGTTAACATAACTCTTGCAGCTCAATGCATCTGCTACGACATTGGCCTTTCCTGGATGATAATGCAATCTGATGTCATAATCCTTTATGAGCTCCAACCATCTCCTTTGCCTGAGGTTTAACTCCTTCTGCGTGAAGATGTACTTCAAACTCTTATGATCCATGTAAACATCACAACGGTTACCGATGAGAAAGTGCCTCCATGTCAATCATGTGTAGCATAATTCAACTCATGAGGTCAAAGCTGTCGTGAGTCATATGAAACAACTCTTCCGTCCTGCATAAGCACTCCTCCAAGCCCTCGACGTGAAGCGTCGCAATATACTTGGAAATCCATGCATATGTCTGGGAGAATCAGCAGTGGGGTTGTAACCAAACGTTTCTTCAACTCCTGAAAATTGGCCTCATAATCCTCAGTCCATTTAAACTTGGTGTCCTTCTTCAATAACTCCGTCATGGGCTTCGCAATGTTGGAAATATATCAATAAATCTCTGGTAATAACCTGCGAGTCCAAGAAAACTTATGATCTCTCCCACTAAGGTGGGTGCCAACCATTTAGTGATAGATACAACCTTGGTAGGGTCTATTGCTATTCCCTCTCCAGATATAATATGTCCAAGAAATCCAACTTCTTTCAACCAAAACTCACATTTGCTGAACTTGGCATACAACTGATGTTCCCTGAGCTTCTCAAGAACCAAACGCAAATGTTCCTTATTGTCGGTGGAAACGACACCTATGGGATCACTGGAATCCCTACTACGGTCGGTGGGCGCGAGGTTGTGGAAAGAGTGGGTCTAGGAGCCAACACAAAGATCGTTTACCCAGGTTCGGGCCGTGAGGATGCGTAATACCCTAGTCCTGCTTTGGTGTGTATTTGAGTTTTCTTGAGATAGCCACGATACGCGACTTGTTCAAAAGAGCCGAATATCTCCCCAGTATGCCTCAGGCCTCCTTTTATAGGAAAAAGGGGACGCCACAGTGGCACACGGGAGGTGGAAAGTGTATAGTAACTGAGCTTATTGCCTGTCATTACGGGACAAAGCGCATTAAATGCGCCCCTTAGGTGTCCCCTTGCTTTATCGGGCACGGTAACGAAGCCCGTCCCGTCCATCGCTGCCTCACCTTGCTTCGACACGTGTCCTGGCCAGTGAGGCATGCGGCGCCATGTAGGCTGGCAGGCTGCTGAGCTGGTGCGGTGGCAGTGTCTTCACGAAGATCTGCATGCCACCACGTAGATGCTTGCTGAGCTGGTCTAGAGGTCGCACGTCGCCACGCAGGTGCTCGCCTGGCTGGCTGGGCTGGCAGCTGCATGGGAACGGCGGTGGAGTCTTAGCAGGTGTGGGCCTGGCCGCGGCCCTGCTGATGTCCTCGGCAAGGGTCTTTCCGTGGCACCACAGTCGTCTCCGGCAAGGATCTTGCCAGAGGTCTCGTGGATTTCCTTGGCAAGGATCCTGCCGAGGATCGTCGTCTTCTAGTTCTCATCTGATCATGCATGCTTATGATCTTTACGAAGATCTGCATGCCACCATGGAGGTGCCTCCCGGGCCTTGGTTCTAATGTGGTTGATGGCGTTGGAACCCTGGGGCTCAAGGGTGGCACGCTCCACTGGCGTTGGGCAATTTGCCCCGGCAAGGATCTTGCCGGGGCTGTGGAGGCTGCCCCGGCAAGGGTCTTGCCGGGGGAGTCTGCCTAGGCCTCTTATTCTTTGTGTCTCTGTCTGGCATTGCTTTGACTATCTTGTGGCTTTGGCTTCCCTCCTCTGCCCTGCTAAGTGTGGCCGCGGGCGCGGCTCTGACTGCCCGTGCAGAAGTAAAGGGGTACAAAAGAGAGCCCCTACTTTTGTACACCGACAGGCGCCCCCGGGCGTGGGCCACACATAAGCGTGATGCGTTGTTGGGTTAGGCCCAGAACGGTGCACGGGCAGGCGGGGCGGATCTTTACCGCCATAACTTTCTTGTCCGCTGCACTTCCCCATGACCCACGTTGAATGCGTGACGTGGGGATCGTGTGTGGGGTGACCGAAGCATGCCTGTGTCATCATGTGGTGAATAGTAAAGAGTCAGCTCGCGTGTCCCTTGAAGACTGCAGGGCCGCTGCTCATTTACTTTCTCCGCCTTGGAACCGTCGTTCCATGTTTCCCACTACGCCCGCTCCTTACACCACGTACGCCGCATGCACGACGCGGGGTAGGTGACAGATGCATGGAATACGGGAAGCCGTGCACAGGCCGATACTCACGCGCCCTCGATTGGGTGGGGAGGGCGGTCGACGGCCTCGCCTTCTGCCTCTTTTATGAGTTGGATCCGAGCGGGCTCCTTAGGGGTGCAGAGCTAGTCTTTTAGCCTTCTCCACTCAGCTATAAAAAGGGGACTCGGGAGGAGGAGGAGAAGCATCCCCCTGCATCTCCATTCTCCATCCATTGCTATGGCGAGAGGGCACACCGGTCCTCCGATGGCGGAGACGAGGGTCTCTGCCCGACAGCGTGCCCCTCCTTCCCTAGAGCTCACGGCGGCAGAGCCGACCGCGAAAGGAAGGGGGAGGGGAGAGGCCGAGGCTGCCGTGGCGTTCGGGGAAGAGGAGGTCGGGGCGGCGCACCGGCCTCGCCCCCACCAGCGGCCCCTCCCCAAATGGAGGGCCACGTCGGAGATCAGTGATACGTCTCCAACGTATCTACTTTTCCAAACACTTTTTCCCTTGTTTTGGACTCTAACTTGCATGATTTCAATGAAACTAGCCCGGATGGACGCTGTTTTCAGTAGAACTGCCATGATGTTGTTTATTGTGCAGAAAACAAAAGTTCTCGGAATGACCTGAAAATCCATGGAGATAAGATTTGGAAAATATAAAAAATACTGGCAAAAGAATCAAGGCCAGGGGGGCCACACTCTGTCCACGAGGGTGGGGGCGCGCCCCCTGTCTCATGGGCCCCCTGATGCTCCACCGACCTCAACTCCAACTCCATATATTCTATTTCATGGAGAGAAAAATCAGAGAGAAAGTTTCACCGTGTTTTACGATACGGAGCCGCCGCCAAGCCCTAATCTCTCTCAAGAGGGCTGATTTGGAGTCCGTTCGGGGCTCCGGAGAGGGGAATTCGTCGCCAACGTCATCATCAACCATCCTCCATCACCAATTTCATGATGCTCACCGCCGTGCATGAGTAATTTCATCGTAGGCTTGCTGGACGGTGATGGGTTGGATGAGATTTACCATGTAATCAAGTTAGTTTTGTTAGGGTTTGATCCCTAGTATCCACGCTTGTCACTAGGGCCCGAGTGCCATGATTTCAGATCTGAACCTATTATGTTTTCATGAATATATGTGTGTTCTTTATCCTATCTTGCAAGTCTATAGTCACCTATTATGTGTTATGATCTGACAACCCCTAAGTGACAATAATCGGGATACTTCTCGGTGATGACCGTAGTTTGAGGAGTTCATGTATTCACTATGTGCTAATGCTTTATTCCGGTTCTCTATTAAAAGGAGGCCTTAATATCCCTTAGTTTCCACTAGGACCCCGCTGCCATGGGAGGGTAGGACAAAATATGTCATGCAAGTTCTTTTCCATAAGCACGTATGACTATATTCAGAATACATGCCTACATTACATTGATGAACTAGAGCTAGTTCTGTGTCACCCTATGTTATATATATATATATATATATATATATATATATATATATATATATATATATATATATATATATATTACATGAGGAATCGCATCTGACATAATTATCCATCATTGATCCAATGCCTACGAGCTTTTCACATATTGTGCTTCGCTTATTTACTTTTCCGTTGCTACTGTTACAATTACTACAAAACTGTTATCTTTACTTTTGCCACTGTTACCATTACTATCATATTACTTTGCTACTAAATACTTTGCTGGAGATACTAAGTTATCCAGGTGTGGTTGAATTGACAACTCAACTGCTAATACTTAAGAATATTCTTTGGCTCCCCTTGTGTTGAATCAATAAATTTGGGTTGAATACTTTACCCTCGAAAGCTGTTGCGATCCCCTACACTTGTGGGTTATCAAGACTAATTTCTGGCGCCGTTGCCGGGGAGCATAGCTCTATTCTTTGAGTCACTTGGGATATCTATTGATCACTATGAGGAACTTGAAAGACGAAAGAACTAAGATTTTGCCCTCAACTACGAGGGGAGGTAAGGAACTACCATCTAGCTCTGCACTAGATTCTCCTTCTGTTATTAGTAAGCTTGCGACACCTAAACCTGCTACTGCTATGAATGCCGATATGTCGCATGGTATTGATGATGCCACTTCTGCTATGCATGATACTTATGATGAAACTACTTCTATGCGTGATACTACTTTGCCATTAGGTGAATTTCTTGATGAACAACTTGCTAGGGTTAGAGAGAATGAAATTATTGAAGATGCTATTATTGATGATAGTGATGATGAAAGTTCTCCCCCTGATTATGAATTACCTGTTGTTCCTGAGGGTTATGTTATGAATGAGGAAGCTGCTAGAGCTATCTTTGGTTGCAAAGATAGATATGATCTTAAAAAGTTATTAGCTAAATGGAAGCAGCAATCTCTTAATGCTAGAATCAAACCTGACCCTTCTTTTGCTACTTCACCTATCTATGTTACTAATAAGGATTATGAATTCTCTGTTGATCCTAAAATAATTACTTTGGTTGAATCTGATCCTTTTTATGGCCTTGAATCTGAAAATGTTGTGGCACATCTTACCAAGTTAAATGATATAGCCACCCTGTTTACTAATGATTAGAAGTCTTGCTATTATTATATCCTTAAGATATTTCCGTTCTCATTAAAGGGTGATGCTAAGACTTGGTTTAATTCTCTTGATCCTGGTTGTGTGCCTAGTCCCTAGGATATGATTTACTACTTCTCTGCTAAATATTTTCCTGCTCATAAGAAACAAGCTGCCTTGCAGGAAATATATAATTTTGTGCAAATCAAAGAAGAGAGTCTCCCACAAGCTTGGGGGAGGCTTCTCCGACTACTTAATGATTTGCTTGATCATCCTCTTAACAAAATGAAATACTTGATATCTTCTATAATGGACTAACTGATGCTTCCAAGGACTACTTGGATAGTTCTGTTGGTTGTGTTTTCAAAGAAAAGAACAGTCGACGAAGCTGAATTACTATTGAATAATATGTTGACTAATGAAAATAATTGGACTCTTCCTGAGCCAATTCCTGAGGCAATTCCTGAACCAATTGAGCCAACTCCTGAGCCTATTCCTAAACCCACTCCTAAGAAGAGAGGTGTTCTATTTCTCAGTCTTGAAGATATGCAAGAGCCAAAGAAATCAATGAAAGAAATAGGTATTAAAGCTGAAGATGTTAAGAATTTACCACCTATTGAAGAAATACATGGTCTTAATATACCACCTGTCGAAGAAACACATTGTCTTGATAACCCGACACAGGTAGTAAAGGGGCTGTTATTGATTACAACAAAGGCAATGTCACTTTTCATGTTAATGGTAATGAGCATACGGTACACTTTCCGAGGAAACAATCTCAAGTTCATAGCATCAATTCTATTGGAAAAGTTCCAACTATTATTATTGGAGGTTTTGAATTTTCTCTTCTTACTGTCAAGAAAAAGTATGATATTCTTATTGTTGGGGATGTTCATATCCCCGTTGGGGTAACTTAGTGTTATTCGAAATTTCTCCGGTTCCGTGTTATTAGGAATGAATTTGTTAACAAGACTTGATCAACCTTGTTAGTGGATTCATTTTGATGATCATGAGATGGATGAAACTAGAAGGCACAACCTTCTGTACCCACTTTTTACTTTCTATTATTTAGATTAAATAAAGCAAAAATAGTATTATCTGTCTCTTTTTTGAATTATCCGTGCAATAAAAAATATCCCGAAAATAAAAGTGCTCCAAATGCCCTGTAAATTTAGTATGATTTTTTATGGAATATTTGAGGATTTTAGGCATTGAAAACACTGCATATGTGCGTAATGCCGATCTTGAGGACTTCTTACAAGATAAGTGTCCTCAATACTATCAATTGACTGATTCATTTGTGATAAGGTTTAAATATAAATGTTCACATAATTCTCAGAGTGTCCTGTTTGATATTTATGATAAATCTTATACCATGGACTTAGAGGATTTTACAATTTCATGCAAACTTCCCCAGTGGGGCAATGTTAATGATCCCCACAAATCTGAATTTAGAGACTTTCTTGCTAGTATTACTATGGGAGAATCTAGGGATATAGCACAAGCTACCATAGGGAGCATTCATTTCCCTGCTATACATTATTTTGCTCTCTTCATTGGTAGATGCATTAACAGTAAAGATGAAGCATGTCATATGTGTGTCCCTGATCTTTGTGTCCTCAAGAGCACTGTGTTAGGTAATAAAGATTACAAATTGGGGGCGATAGTTGCACGTAGGTTGCGTAATAATGGTAGGGCTGGAGATTTGTTTGGAGGAATTTATGTGACATGTGTGGCTAATTATCTTGGTATAGCTCCACGAGAGGGGGATATGGTGTTACCTCCTGCTTATTTAGATTATGATGCTATGGTCAAACATCGTTTTCTTTTGAGGAATGAACAATTCCTCCAGTATCGACTAATCTTTGACAGGCGTAGCTCTGTCCATGTTACTCTCCCTGCTCCTTTCCTTTTTTATTACCAGGCAAAAGGAAGATAAGTTGTTACCAGGGAGGAGGCAGCTGAACACGAGGGGAGAGCGGAGGCGGCTCGCCAACATGCCACAGCTCAGGAGGCATTTGCCGCTGCATCTCAGTACGACCCCAGTTACAACTACGGATATCAGCCAGGCTACCCTTGGCCTTAGACCAACTTAGGCCAAAAGCCTAAGCTTGGGGGAGTACGTATTTCTCACCGACTTTACATTCATGTTCACACACTATTCTAGTCATCGGTGCTCATACTCTTTCATTGTATTATCCATGCTAGTTTAAATTCCTTTTTCTCGCTTTCTTCTTGTGTGTTTGATAAACCTTAAGAAAACCCAAAAAAATTAGTTAGTTTAATTTCCATGCTTGTATTAGAAATTAAAATGAAAACCCAAAAGATTTCTCATTCTTATTTTACTTGTTGGGAGCTTTCCCGTGTAAATAGTTTTATTTTCTTTTCTTTCCTGTGGGGGTCGAGAGTAGAAGACCATATTGAAAATGTTTAGTGGCTGTCATATGCATGATTGTTTATTTAATTTGGAGCCCATATTACTCTGTCTTCTCTCTTGAGTTGAATGCTTGCAGATTCCAGCTTAGTCCAATGCACGTGCACTCTTATTATTATACACATCGTTCGGTCGTGCAAGTGAAAGGCAATAAGGACGATATATGATGGACTGATTGAGATGAGAAAAGCTGGTATGAACTCGACCTTTCTTGTTTTGTAAATATGATGAGTTCATCGTTCCTGATTCAGCTTATGAAGTAAACATATTTGCAATGTTATTTAGAGATTATAGTTGCTTGTGCCATGCTTGATTAGCTATGAGTTATAATGGTTTACCTTGCAGGCCAACATGCTATTAAAATGATTGTGATGTGGTATGATGGGATGGTATCCTCCTTTGAATGAATTGAGTGACTCGACTTGGCACATGTTCACGCATGTAGTTGAAACAAATCAACATAGACTTCATGATATTTATGTTCATGGTAGATTATATCGTACTCATGCTTGTACTTGGTGTGAATTAATTTTAATGCATGTTTATGACTGTTGTCGCTCTCTCAGTTGGTCGCTTCCCAGCCTTTTGCTAGCCTTCACCTGTACTAAGTGGGAATACTGCTTGTGCATCCAAACTCCTTAAACCCCAAAGTTGTTCCATATGAGTCCACCATACCTTCCTATATGCGGTATCTACCTGCCATTCCAAGTAAATTTGTATGTGCCAAACTCCAAACCTTCAAATGATATTTTGTTTTGTATGCTCGAGCAGCTCATGTTTCAACTAGGGCTGCCTATATCTTCCATGCTAGGTGGGTTATTCTCAAGAGGAGTGGACTCTGCTCCTCATTCACGAGAAAGGGCCCATAATCGGGATGCCCAGTCCCATGATCCAAAAAGATCAAAGCAAATCAAATTAATTAAACAAAACTCCCACAGGGCTGTTGTTAGTTGGAGGCACTCGTTGTTTCAAGCAAGCCATGGATTGATGCTTGTTGGTGGTGGGGGAGTATAAAGTTTTACCATTCAGTTTGGGAAGTGCCTATAATGCATGTAGTATGGAAGATATCGCCATCTCATAGTTGTTGCGTTGACAGTGAAAGTATGCCGCTCAAAATGTTATTCATCTCTATTTTAAAATCGAGCTCTGGCACCTCTACAAATCCCTGCTTCCCTCTGCGAAGGGCCTATCTATTTACTTTTATGTTGAGTCATCACCTTCTTATTAAAAAGCACCCGCTGGAGAGCACACTGTCATTTGCATTCATTACTATTCGTTTATATTGGGTATGACTTGACTGGATCTCTTTTACCATGAATTACAATGTTTAGTCAGTCCTTGATCTTTAAAGGTGCTCTGCATTTATGTTTTGCAGTCTCAGAAAGGGCTAGCGAGATACCATCTTGTTATATCATATTATGATTGTTTTGAGAAAGTCTTGTCATCCGAGTTTTATTATTATCGCTCGCTAGCTGATTATGGCATTGATATGAGTAATTGTGAGACCTAGGTGTTATTGCGAGTATGGTTAGTTCATAATACTTGCTGAAAACCTGAATGTTGGCTTTACATATTTACAACAACCAGAGCAAATAGAGTTTGTAAAAAAATTTCTTTATCACTTTCAGTTTATCTGTTGGGGAACGTAGCAGAAATTCAAAATTTTCCTACGTGTCACCAAGATCTATCTATGGAGAAACCAGCAACGAGGGCAAGGAGAGTGCATCTACATACCCTTGTAGATCGCTAAGCGGAAGCGTTCAAGAGAACGGGGTTGAAGGAGTCGTACTCGTCGTGATCCAAATCGCCGGAGATCCTAGTGCCGAACGGACGGCACCTCCGCATTCAACACACGTATAGCCCGGTGACGTCTCCCATGCCTTGATCCAGCAAGGAGAGAGGGAGAGGTTGAGGAAGACTCCATCCAGCAGCAGCATAACGGCGTGGTGGTGGTGGAGGAGCGTGGCAGTCCTGCAGGGCTTCGCCAAGCACCGCAAGAGAGGAGAAGGGAGAGAGGTAGGGCTGCGCCAGGGAGAGGTCAAAACTCATGTGTTGGCAGCCCAAGACCCTCAAGTATATATAGGGGGAGGGGAGGGGGCTGCGCCCCCTCTAGGGTTCCCCCCCCCCCCAGGGGTGGCGGCAGCCACCAGATCCCATCTGGGTGGCGGCCAGAAGGGGAGAGAGGGGAGGCGCACCTGGGGTGGGCCTTAGGGCCCATCTGCCCTAGGGTTTGCCCCCCTCCCACTCTTCCCTGCGCCTTGGGCCTTGTGGGGGGGCGCACCAGCCCAGCTGGGGCTGGTTCCCTCCCACACTTGGCCCATGCAGCCCTCCAGGGATGGTGGCCCCACTTGGTGGACCCCCAGGACCCTCCCGGTGGTCCTGGTACGTTACCGATAAAACCCGAAACTTTTCCGGTGACCAAAACAGGACTTCCCATATATAAATCTTTACCTCCGGACCTCCTCGTGACGTCCGGGATCTCATCCGGGACTCCGAACAACATTCGGTAACCACATACAAACTTCCTTTATAACCCTAGCGTCATCGAACCTTAAGTGTGTAGACCCTACGGGTTCGGGAACCATGCAGACATGACCGAGACGTTCTCCGGTCAATAACCAACAGCGGGATCTGGATACCCATGTTGGCTCCCACATGTTCCACGATGATCTCATCAGATGAACCACGATGTCAAGGACTCAATCGATCCCGTATACAATTCCCTTTGTCTAACGGTATTGTACTTGCCCGATATTCAATCGTCGGTATACCGATACCTTGCTCAATCTCGTTACCGGCAAGTCTCTTTACTCGTTCCATAACACATCATCCCATGATCAACCCCTTGGTCACATTGTGCACATTAAGATGATGTCCTACAGAGTGGGCCCAGAGATACCTCTCCGTTTACACGGAGTGACAAATCCCAGTCTCGATTCGTGCCAACCCAACAGACACTTTCGGAGATACCTGTAGTGCACCTTTATAGCCACCCAGTTACGTCGTGACGTTTGGTACACCCAAAGCATTCCTACGGTATCCGGGAGTTGCACAATCTCATGGTCTAAGGAAATGATACTTGACATTAGAAAAGCTTTAGCATACGAACTACGATCTTTGTGCTAGGCTTAGGATTGGGTCTTGTCCATCACATCATTCTGCTAATGATGCGATCCCGTTATCAACGACATCTAATGTCCATGGTCAGGAAACCATAACCATCTGTTGATCAACGAGCTAGTCAACTAGAGGCTTACTAGGGACATGGTGTTGTCTATGTACCCACACATGTATCTGAGTTTCCTATCAATACAATTATAGCATGGGTAATAAACGATTATCATGAACAAGGAAATATAATAATAACTAATTTATTATTGCCTCTAGGGCATATTTCCAACAATCTCCCACTTGCACTAGAGTCAATAATCTAGTTCACATCGTCATGTGATTAACATTCACACGTCACATCGCCATGTGACCAACATCCAAAGAGTTTACTAGTGTCATTAAACTAGTTCACATCATCATGTGATTAAGACTCAATGAGTTCTGGGGTTTGATCATGTTTTGCTTGTGAGAGAGGTTTTAGTCAACGGGTCTGTACTTCGCAAATCTCTAGGTCACTCTGTAAATGTTGCTTCCACGCTCCACTTGGAGCTATTCCAAATGGTCGGTCCACTATACGTATCCGGTTTGCTACTCAGAGTCACTCGGATAGGTGTTAAAGCTTGCATCGACGTAACCCTTTACGCCGAACTCTTTATCACCTCCATAATCGAGAAACATGTCCTTATTTACTCCAAGGACAATTTTTGACCGCTGTCCAATGATCTATTCCTGGATCATTCTTGTACCCCTTGACTGACTCATGGCAAGGCACACTTCCGGTGCGGTACACAGCATAGCATACTGTAGAGCCTACGTCTAAAGCGTAGGGGACGACCTTCGTCCTTTCTCTCTTTTCTGCCGTGGTCGAGCTTTAAGTCTTAACTTCATACCTTACAACTCAGGCAAGAACTCCTTCTTTGACTGATCCATCTTGAACACCTTCAAGATCATGTCAAGGTATGTGCTCATTTTGAAAGTACCATTAAGCGTTTTTTTTCTATCATTATAGATCTTGATGCTCAATGTTCAAGTAGCTTAATGCAGGTTTTCCATTGAAAAACACTTTTCAAATAACCCTATATGCTTTCCAGAAATTCTACATCATTTCTGATCAACAATATGTCAATAACATATACTCATCAGAAATTCTATAGTGCTCCCACTCACTTCTTTGGAAATACAAGTTTATCATAAACTTTGTATAAACCCAAATTCTTTGATCATCAAAGCGCACATTCCAACTGCGAGATGCTTACTCCAGTCCTTAGAAGGATCGCTGGAGCCAGCATACCTTTTAGCATCCTTAGGATCGACAAAAACTTTCTGATTGTATCACATACAACCTGTCCTTACGAAGACTGGTAAGGAAACTCGTTTTGACATCCATCTGCCAGATTTCATAAATGCAGCTAATGCTAACATGATTCCGACGGACTTAAGCATCGCTACGGATGAGAAAATCTCATCGTAGTCAACTCCTTGAACTTGTGAAAAACTCTTCGCCACAAGTCGAGCTTCATAGACGGTGACATCACCGTCCACGTCCGTCTTCTTCTTAAAGATCCATTTATCTCAATGGCTTGCCGATCATCGGGCAAGTCCACCAAAGTCCATGCTTTGTTCTGATACATGGATCCTATCTCGGATTTCATGGCTTCTAACCATTTGTCAGAATTTGGGCCCACCATTGCTTCTCCATGGCTCGTAGGTTCATTGTTGTCTAGCAACATGACCTTCAAGACAGGATTACTGTACCACTCTGAAGCAGTACGCATCCTTCTCACCCTACGAGGTACGGTAGTGACTTGATCCGAAGTTTCATGATCACTATCATAAGCTTCTACTTCAATTGGTGTAGGTGCCACAGGAACAACTTCCTGTGCCCTGCTACACACTAGTTGTAGTGACGGTTCAATAACCATATCAAGTCTCCACCATCCTCCCACTCAACTTTTCGAGGCAAACGTTTCCCCGAGAAAGGACCCGATTCAAGAAACAATCCCTATTGCTTTCGGATCTGAATTAGGAGGTATACCCAACTGTTTTGGGTGTCCTATGAATATGCATTTTATCCGCTTTGGGTTCGAGCTTATCAACCTGAAACTTTTCCACATAAGCGTCGCAGCCCCAAACCTTTAAGAAATGACAGCTTAGGTTTATTTAAACCATAGTTCATATGGTGTCATCTCAATGGAATTACGTGGTGCCCTATTTAAAGTGAATGTGGTTGTCTCTAATGCCTAACCCATGAACGATAGTGGTAATTTGATAAGAGACATCATGGTATGCACCATATCCAATAGGGTGCAACTATGATGTTCAGACACACCATCACACTATGGTGTTCCAGGCGGTATTAATTGTGAAACAATTTCCACAATGTCTTAATTGCGTGCCAAAGCTCGTAACTCAGATACTCATCTCTATGATCATATCATAGACATTTTATCCCCTTGTCACGATGATCTTCAACTTCACTCTGAAATTACTTGAACCATTCAATAATTCAGACTTGGGTTTCATCAAGTAAATCTACTAAACATCTACTCGAATCATCCGTGAAGTAAGAACACAACGATATTCACTGCATGCCTCAGCACTCATTGGACTGCACACATCAAAATGTGTTACTTCCAACAAGTTGCTATCTTGTTCCATTTTACTGAAAAACGAGGCTTTTTAGTCATCTTGCCCATGTGGTATGATTTGCATATCTCAAGTGATTCAAAATCAAGTGAGTCCAAACGATCCATCTGCATGGATTTTCTTCATGCGTATACACCAATAGACATGGTTCGCATGTCTCAAACTTTTCAAAATGAGTGAGTCCAAAGATCCATCAACATGGAGCTTCTTCATGCGTTTTACACCAATATGACTTACATGGCAGTGCCACAAGTAAGTGGTACTATCATTACTATCTTATATCTCTTGGCATGAAAATGTGTATCACTACGATCGAGATTTAATAAACCATTCCTCTAGGTGTAAGACCATTGAAGGTATTATTCAAATAAATAGAGTAACCATTATTCTCCTTAAATGAATAACCGTATTGCGATAGACATAATCCAATCATGTCTATGCTCAACGCAAACACCAAATGACAATTATTCAGGTTTAATACTAATCTTGATGGTAGAGGGAGCGTGCGATGTTTGATCACATCAAACTTGGAAACACTTCCAACACATATCGTCAGCTCCCCTTTAGCTAGTCTCCGTTTATTCCGTAGCTTTTATTTCGAGTTACTAACACTTAGCAACCGAACCGGTATCTAATACCCTGGTGCTACTAGGAGAACTAGTAAAGTACACATTAACATAATGTATATCAAATATACTTCTATCGACCTTTGCCAGCCTTCTTATCTACCAAGTATCTAGGGTGGTTCTGCTCCAGTGCATGTTCCCTCATTACATAAGCACTTAGTCTCGGGTTTGGGTTCAACCCTGGGTTTTCACTAGAGCAGCAACTGTTTTGCCGTTTCATGAAGTATCCCTTCTTGCCCTTGCCCTTCTTGAAACTAGTGGTTTCACCAACCATCAACAATTGATGCTCCTTCTTGATTTCTACTTTCGCGGTGTCAAACATCACGAATACTTCAAGGATCATCATATCTATCCCTGATATGTTATAGTTCATCACGAAGCTCTAGCAGCTTGGTGGTAATGACTTTGGAGAAACATCACTATCTCATCTGGAAGATCAACTCCCACTCGATTCAAGTGATTTTTGTACTCAGACAATCTGAGCACAAGCTCAGCGATTGAGCTTTTCACCCTTAGTTTGCAGGCTAAGAAAATCGTCGAAGGTCTTGTACCTCTGACGTGGGCACGATCCTGAAATCCCAATTTCAGCCCTCGAAACATTTCATATGTTCCGCGACGTTTTTGAAATCGTCTTTGGTGCCTCAACTCTAAACCGTTTAACTGAACTATCACGTAGTTTTCAATACGTGTATGTCCGATGTTCGCAACATCCACAAATGACGTTTGGGGTTCAGCACATTGAGCGGTGCATTAAGGACATAAGCTTTCTACTGTCCGCATAATCACTACTGTCAACTTTCAACTATATTTTCTCTAGGAACATATCTAAATAGTGGAACTAAAGCGCGAGCTTACGACATTATTTGCAAAGATCTTTTGACTATGTTCAGGATAATTAAGTTCATCTTATGAACTCCCACTCAGATAGACATCCCTCTAGTCATCTAAGTGATTACATGATCCGAGTCAACTAGGCCGTGTCCGATCATCACGTGAGACGGACTAGTCATCATCGGTGAACATCTTCATGTTGATCGTATCTTACTATACGACTCATGCTCGACCTTTCGGTCCCTTGTGTTCCGAGGCCATGTCTGTACATGCTAGGCTCGTCAAGTCAACCTAAGTGTTTCGCGTGTGTAAATCTGGCTTACACCCGTTGTATGTGAACGTAAGAATCTATCACACCCGATCATCACGTGGTGCTTCGAAACGACGAACTTTCGCAACGGTGCACAGTTAGGGGGAACACTTTCTTGAAATTTTAATGAGGGATCATCTTATTTACTACCGTCGTTCTAAGCAAATAAGATGCATAAATATGATAAACATCACACGCAATCAAATAGTGACATGATATGGCCAATATCATTTTGCTCCTTTTGATCTCCATCTTCGGGGCTCCATGATCATCATCGTCACCGGCATGACACCATGATCTCCATCATCATGATCTACATCATCGTGTCTCCATGAAGTTGTCTCGCCAACTTATTACTTCTACTACTATGGCTACCGGTTAGCAATAAAGTAAAGTAATTACATGGCGTTGTTCAATGACATGCAGGTCATACAATAAATAAAGACAACTCCTATGGCTCCTGCCGGTTGTCATACTCATCGACATGCAAGTCGTGATTCCTGTTACAAGAACATGATCAATCTCATACATCACATATCATTCATCACATTCTTCTTGGCCATATCACATCACATAGCATACACTACAAAAACAAGTTAGACGTCCTCTAATTGTTGTTTGCATGTTTTACGTGGCTGCTATGGGTTTCTAGCAAGAACGTTTCTTACCTACGCAAAAACCACAACGTGATATGTCAATTGCTATTTACCCTTCATAAGGACCCTTTTCATCGAATCCGATCCAACTAAAGTGGGAGAGACTAGCACCCGCTAGCCACCTTATGCAACTAGTGCATGTCAGTCGGTGGAACCTGTCTCACGTAAGTGTACGTGTAAGGTCGGTCCGGGCCGCTTCATCCCACAATGCCGCCGAATCAAGATTGGACTAGTAACGGTAAGCATATTGAACAAAATCAACGCCCACAACTACTTTGTGTTCTACTCGTGCAAAGAATCTATGCAATAGACCTAGCTCATGATGCCACTGTTGGGGAACGTAGCAGAAATTCAAAATTTTCCTACGTGTCACCAAGATCTATCTATGGAGAAACCAGCAACGAGGGGAAGGAGAGTGCATCTACATACCCTTGTAGATCGCTAAGCGGAAGCGTTCAAGAGAACGGGGTTGAAGTAGTCGTACTCGTCGTGATCCAAATTACCGGAGATCCTAGTGTCGAACGGACGACACCTCCGTGTTCAACACACGTACAGCCCGATGACGTCTCCCATGCCTTGACCCAACAAGGAGAGAGGGAGAGGTTGAGGAAGACTCCATCCAGCAGCAGCACAACGGCGTGGTGGTGGTGGAGGAGCGTGGCAATCCTGCAGGGCTTCGCCAAGCACCGCAAGAGAGAAGGGAGAGAGGTAGGGCTGCGCCAGGGAGAGGTCAAAACTCATGTGTTGGCAGCCCAAGACCCTCAAGTATATATAGAGGGAGGGGAGGGGGCTGCGCCCCCTCTAGGGTTCCCCCCCCCCCAGGGGTGGCGGCCAGAAGGAGAGAGAGGGGAGGCGCACCTGGGGTGGGCCTTAGGGCCCATCTGCCCTAGGGTTTGCCCCCCTCCCACTCTTCCCTGCGCCTTGGGCCTTGTGGGGGGGCGCACCAGCCCACCTGGCGCTGGTTCCCTCCCACACTTGGCCCATGCAGCCCTCCGGGGATGGTGGCCCCACTTGGTGGACCCCCGGGACCCTCCCGGTGGTCCCGGTACGTTACCGATAAAACCCGAAACTTTTCCGGTGACCAAAACAGGACTTCCCATATATAAATCTTTACCTCCGGACCATTCCGGAACTCCTCGTGACGTCCGGGATCTCATCCGGGACTCCGAACAACATTCGGTAACCACATACAAACTTCCTTTATAACCCTAGCGTCATCGAACCTTAAGTGTGTAGACCCTACGGGTTCGGGAACCATGCAGACATGACCGAGACGTTCTCCGGTCAATAACCAACAGCGGGATCTAGATACCCATGTTGGCTCCCACATGTTCCACGATGATCTCATCAGATGAACCACGATGTCAAGGACTCAATCGATCCCATATACAATTCCCTTTGTCTAACGGTATTGTACTTGCCCGATATTCGATCGTCGGTATACCGATACCTTGCTCAATCTCGTTACCGGCAAGTCTCTTTACTCGTTCCATAACACATCATCCCATGGTCAACCCCTTGGTCACATTGTGCACATTATGATGATGTCCTACAGAGTGGCCCAGAGATACCTCTCCGTTTACACGGAGTGACAAATCCCAGTCTCAATTCGTGCCAACCCAACAGACACTTTCGGAGATACCTGTAGTGCACCTTTATAGCCACCTAGTTACGTTGTGACGTTTGGTACACCCAAAGCATTCCTACGGTATCCGGGAGTTGCACAATCTCATGGTCTAAGGAAATGATACTTGACATTAGAAAAGCTTTAGCATACGAACTACGATCTTTGTGTTAGGCTTAGGATTGGGTCTTGTCCATCACATCATTCTGCTAATGATGCGATCCTGTTATCAATGACATCTAATGTCCATGGTCAGGAAACCATAACCATCTGTTGATCAGCGAGCTAGTCAACTAGAGGCTTACTAGGGACATGGTGTTGTCTATGTACCCACACATGTATCGGAGTTTCCTATCAATACAATTATAGCATGGGTAATAAACGATTATCATGAACAAGGAAATATAATAATAACTAATTTATTATTGCCTCTAGGGCATACTTCCAACATTATCAACTGAATTGCTTGAGGACAAGCAAAGGTTTAAGCTTGGAGGAGTTGATACGTCTCCAACGTATCTACTTTTCCAAATACTTTTGCCCTTGTTTTGGACTCTAACTTGCATGATTTGAATGAAACTAACCTGTACTGATGTTGTTTTCAGCAGAACTGCCATGATGTTGTTTATTGTGCAGAAAACAAAAGTTCTCGGAATGACCTGAAAATCCACGGCGATAAGTTTTGGAAAATGTAAAAAATACTAGCGAAAGAATCAAGGCCAGGGGACCCACACCCTATCCACGAGGATGGGGGGCGCCCTCCCCTGGGCGCGCCCCCTGTCTCGTGGGCCCCCTAATGCTCCACCGACCTCAACTCAACTCCATATATTCCGTTTCGCGGAGAGAAAAATCAGAGAGAAAGTTTCATCGCGTTTTACGATACGGAGCCGCCGCCAAGCCCTAATCTATCTCGGGAGGGCTGATCTGGAGTCCGTTCGGGGCTCCGGAGAGGGGGATTCATCACCGTCATCATCATCAACCATCCTCCATCACCAATTTCATGATGCTCACCGCCGTGCGTGAGTAATTCCATCGTAGGCTTGCTGGACGGTGATGGGTTGGATGAGATTTACCATGTAATCAAGTTAGTTTTGTTAGGGTTTGATCCCTAGTATCCAGTATGTTCTGAGATTGATGTTGCTACGACTTTGCTATGCTTAATGCTTGTCAGTAGGGCCTGAGTGCCATGATTTCAGATCTGAACCTATTATGTTTTTATGAATATATGTGTGTTCTTCATCCTATCTTGCAAGTCTATAGTCACCTATTATGTGTTATGATCCGACAACCCCAAAGTGACAATAATCGGGATACTTCTCGGTGATGACCGTAGTTTGAGGAGTTCATGTATTCACTATGTGCTAATGCTTTGTTCCGGTTCTCTATTAAAAGGAGGCCTTGATATCCCTTAGTTTCCACTAGAACCCCGCTGCCACGGGAGGGTAGGACAAAAGATGTCATGCAAGTTCTTTTCCATAAGCACGTATGACTATATTCGGAATAGAAGCCTACATTACATTGATGAACTGGAGCTAGTTCTGTGTCATCCTATTTTATAGCTAGTACATGAGGAATCGCATCTGACATAATTATCCATCATTGATCCAATGACTACGAGCTTTTCACATATTGTGCTTCACTTATTTACTTTTCCGTTGCTACTGTTACAATTACTACAAAACTATTATCTTTACTTTTGCCACTGTTACCTTACTATCATATTACTTTGCTACTAAATACTTTGCTGCAGATACTAAGTTATCCAAGTGTGTTTGAATTGACAACTCAACTGCTAATACTTAAGAATATTCTTTGACTCCCCTTGTGTCGAATCAATAAATTTGGGTTGAATACTCTACCCTTGAAAGCTGTTGCGATCCCCTACACTTGTGGGTTATCAATCAGCCCCACGAGTTCATCTTCAGGCTGCACCAGCCAGTGTGCCGTCGTCTCCGTCTCCCTACTCCGTTCGCTCGGGAGATGGAGCTCGACCCGCCACAGGCTCTAAGGTTGCACATGAGGGGCTACGGGAATGGCAGCATGCTGGTCGACGTTCACTTCCCCGCCCCTCACGTCATGTATCTTCGTCGCGGATGGAAGGCCTTCGCTCATGCCCACAGCTTGTCGGAGGGGCTCGTTCTCCACATAAAATTATGGAGAACGACCTGCTCTCCGTCAAGGTCTTCGGGCACTTGGGAACTCGCCTAAGGTGTTGCGTGGAGAGCTCCTCCGATGATGAAGACTCCTCCTCAAGCGTTAGTGGCGAGGAGGACAGCGACGACGAGGGTGTCAAGCAGGAGGATGACGAGTCCGACTAGGTGTCGGACCAGCCGTCCCTGGGCAGCATCGGCAGCAGCAGCATCTGCACCTAGCCCTTCCTCCTGGGGTGGGGCCATCTCCTTGAACTTCTCGTGGTCGCCTCCTTGGGCGGCTCGCGTGGGAAGGCCGGAGAAGGCGAAGAAGGCAGGTGGCGGGCCGTCAAGTCGGAGTACGATGGCGCCGACACCTTCATGCGTATTGGCAGCACGCTGCCTCATCTTCCGGCTCTTCTCCCGGCACCATCATCACCAGCCCTCTTCCGGACGGCCACCGGGATGTTCTCTTGGTGTCTTCTGCTGCTCGTACCTCTCCTAGGCACTCTTTTTGCCCTCATGCCATCCTATTCCTTTTCCTGGGGAGAGGGACAAGAAAGGGGTTATGGGCATCTTATCTCTTTTTAGTTTGTAAGCCTACAGGCCTTAGTTAAATTTAAAACTTGTAACCCCCTTGCTCATGTTTACATTCCATACGAACTGTACCTGTATGGGGCGTATTAATTGAAAAAAGGGTGCTTGTCGGGTTCTTTGTGCATGAGCGAAGCCCATACCAAGGAACGAATCCTTGTTATTTTTAAGATAAACACTGTCGCCCGGCAACAGGCCTTGTCGTCCCCTTACTCCATTTGACCATGCTCACACTCTTGGCGGAGGCAGGGGTGAAGTAGAGTTAGGCCCTACGCTTGCTTCCTTGCCACCACGGCTACAACCAAACTCCAACCCAAGGAATAGTTCTTGGGTACAGGAAAAGGGGAGCACGGTAGCCTAGGAATAAAACGAGGTTTCATACGTCCCAATTCCATACGCAAATGCATAATAGGGGATAAAGGACTTATCTGAATCTGTAGCCCCCCGGCAACCTTGGCTTGTCTTGGTTGGACCCTTGTGTCTTCAGCCCCCGGCAACCTTGGCTTGCCGGGACCAGAGTGCCGGTTCGTTCTCTTCCTTCCAAATAGCTCAGCAGAAAAGCCCATGTACCCTGCGAACCAAAGAGGATGGAAAGGAACAGAGAGACGCACACTAGACCTCTATGCCAGGGGTTAGTCGCCGCTAAGCACTGTCAACCCTAACCGAGGGAGAGACTCGACCTAGCATGCATGCTATAACTTAGGGAGTCAGCGCTTCATTTATTTATGCTCAGGGTCTGTGCCTGGCTTTGTACAGAGGGTTACATGCCTTGCCAGCAGGGCTTGTACAAAAGGTGGTCTGCCGGGGGCCCGGCAGCCGTGCCTTATGGGTAAAACTTGCGAAGATGCTCGATGTTCCAGGAGTTGCTCACTAGAATGGCATCTTCGATCTCCAGGCGGACTGCGTCGGGCGTGGTGCTCATATTACCCGATAAGGGCCTTCCCACTTCGGCGTCAACTTGTTGGAATTCATGGCCGATTGAACGCGCTGAAGAACAAGGTCGCCTTCCTCAAAGCTTCAGGCATGAACCTTGTGGCTATGGTAGCGGCGCAAAGCTTGCTGGTAGCGCGCAGCTCTCACAGCCGTCCGAAGATGATCTTCCTCGAGGAGCGTTGCGTCATCTTGCCGCAATCGCTCTTGCTCAAGCTCGTCATAAGCGAGCACTCGAGGTGACCCGTATGTGAGTTCCGTAGGGAGAACTGCCTCTGCCCCGTATAACAGGGCAAAGGGTGTCTGGCCGGTGGCTCAATTTGGCGTCGTCCTGATCGACCAAAGAACCGCCGGCAACTCATCAATCCAGTGCCTTCCGTTTTTGCGCAGCCTCTCAAAAATCTTTGTCCTTAGGCCTCGCAGCACTTCACCATTTGCCCTCTCCGGCTAGCCGTTGCTCTGTTGGTGTGCCACGGAAGCGAAACAGACCTTGCGCTGAGGTCTTTGATGTATCGCATGAAGGTGCGGCTTGTGAACTGTGTGCCGTTGTCGGTGATGACTCGGTTTGGCACCCCAAAACGGCAGACTAGCCCCTTGAAGAATTTGACGGCTCACTGCGCTGTCACCTTCCTCACTGCTTCCACCTTCGGCCACTTTGTGAACTTGTCGATTGCAACGTACAAGAACTCAAAGCCCCCGACAACGCGGGGGAATGGGCCTAGTATGTCGATCCCTCAAACCGAGAATGGCCAGGAGAGAGGGATTGTTTGAAGGGCTTGAGCTGGCTGATGAAGCTTCTTTGAATGGAACTGACACGCTTCACACTTGGTTACTAGTGTCGTTGCATCCTGGAGGGCAGTGGGCCAGAAGAAACCTTGCCGGAAGGCCTTGCCGGCAAGGGCCCTCGACCCTATGTGGGAGCCACATATGCCACCATGTATCTCTGCCAACAGCTCCAGTCCTTCCTCCCGGGGAATGCACTTCAATTTCATGTCGTTTGGTTCTTTTCTATACAGAATGTTGTCAACGAACTAGTACATGGCAGACCGACGGGCTACTTTCTCCGCTTCTTCCTGCTCCTCGAGAAGCTCCCCTGTTTAGAGGAATCGGACGGTACGTTGTGCCCATGCCAGAGCCTGGGGCTCGATGGCAAGGACTAAAGGCATTTCCTATGCCATGGGAGAGACTGTCTCTATGGCCAGGGCTTGAGGCCCTGTCGGAGTCGGTTGCCCCACGGCAGGCTCAGTGTCCACGGCAGCATCTCCACTGGCAGTTCCTGGGAGCTCAGTGGGAAAGTACTTGTCGGGGCCTGATTTCCTCCGCTTGTTCTGCTCTATCGATGGTTCAACAGATGGTTGAGTTAACCGAAGCACAAAAGTACCTGGTTCCACAGGTAGTTTGAGGGCAGCGCACTTCGACAGGTAGTCGGCGATGTCATTCTCCACTCGGGGAACATGCTCCGTCTGTATACCGACAAAACGCTCCTCCAGCTTCCTCACCTCATCCACGTAGGCCTCCATCAACGGGCTTTGATAATCTTTGTTGACTTGCTTGATGACAAGATGTGAGTCACCTCTGACGATGAGCTTCTTGATCCCGAGGTCTGCCGCGATCCTGAGACCGGCAAGCAATCCCTCGTATTTAGCAGTGTTTTTCGTTGACATCTCCCTGGGAAAGTACATCTGGATTAGATACTTGAGGTGCTCTCTGGTGGGTGCGACGAGCAGCACACCAGCGCCGACGCCTTGCAGCAAAAAAGCCCCATCAAAGTACATAATCCAGTTGCGGCTTGTT
Source organism: Triticum dicoccoides (assembly GCF_002162155.2). Taxonomy (NCBI): domain Eukaryota; kingdom Viridiplantae; phylum Streptophyta; class Magnoliopsida; order Poales; family Poaceae; genus Triticum; species Triticum dicoccoides. Next base: position 54,196,791 of record NC_041389.1, read on the forward strand.
TCCTTGCCGGGAAGAGTGGTCTCCTGGATCTCTTCGTCAGGCGTCGAGGTCCACTCTGCAATGAACTCTGCCAAGACTTGGCTCTGGATTGTCGAAGTACTTTCAAACTTCAAACCAAAGCTCGACAGCTCCAAGGCCCATTCCACAATCCTCCCCATTGCATCTGGGTTATGCAGTATCCGTTGCAATGGGAGGCGGGTGACGACGGTGATCTCGTGCGCTTGGAAGTAATGACGCAGCTTCCTTGACGCCATCAGGAGGCCGAAGAGCAATTTCTGCACACTGGAGTACCTTGACCTAGCCCCCTGCAAGAGGGAGCTGACAAAGTAAACCGGGTGCTGCATCATCTTCTTCTTCTGCACCACTTCATTTGGTTGGGCAGGCCCTGTCTCGCCGGCATCAGACCCTGCCGGGGGCCTCACCTTGCCGGTGCCAAGCCCTGCCGCTTCCAACTTCCTGATCTCTTCTGTGATGAACTCCTGCCTTTCCAAAGCTTGCTTCCTGACCTTCTGCTTGACGGGTCACGCATGAGGACAGATAGCAAGATCGTGCTCAATCACCTCCCTGGGAACGCTGGAGATGTCGGATGCTTTCCATGCAAACACATCAACATTCGCCCACAGGAAAGTGACGAGCACACCTTCCTATTTGCTATCAAGGGTGGAGCTTATGGTGAAAGCCCTCCCGTGCCATCCTCCTTGACGGACACCTTCTTGGTCTCTGGTGGTGCAGCTCTGGATTTCTTGCTCTTGCCGGTGGAGCTCTCTGGCACGTCCTCGACGGGAGCACAGCACTCCGGAGAGGTGAGCTTGCTGGAGTGGGTGTGAGAGGTCTTGTCGGTCTTCTTCCCTCCCGGGGCTTCAGCGGCAGGAGAAAGTGCCTTGGCGGTAGTTGCTGCAACTGCTTCCTGGTAGAGTTGGTCAGCGCAGATCAGCGCATCCTTCTTGTCGGAGGGGACGGTGATGATGGTCATCGGCCCAGGCATCTTCAGCGTGTTGTAGCCGTAATGTGACGCCGCCATGAATTTGGCTAGTGTGGGGCGGCCGAGGATCCCGTTGTAGGGCAAGGGGATCTCGGCTACATCAATGACTATCCTCTCCATCCTGTAGTTCAACTCGCCTCCAAACGTCATGGGCAGCATGACCTTACCCTTCGGCTGGCTTCTTCCTGGGTTGACCCCTTGAAACGTGCCCGTCTCTTCGAGGTCTCCATCAAGAATCTACAGCCTTTTGATCACAACAGGCGAGATCAAGTTCAGGTCGGCCCCGCCGTCAACTAGCATCTTCGTCACCTTGAGGTTGCGTATCATTGGTGAAACCAACAACGGAAAACACCCGACTGCAGTTGTGCGATCAGGGTGGTCCTTGGTGTCAAAGATGATAGGCGTGCTGGACCACTTCAGTGGCTTTTGTGCGTCGAATGATGGCTCCGCCGCTGTGATCTCACGCGCCAACTACTTGAGCTGGCGGTGAGAGGTGTGCAGTGAGGCGCCACCATCGACGCACATGGTACCCATAGCTTTCTGAAACTCGTGGTCGCCGGACTCGTCGTCCTCGTCGTGATCATCGTCTTCCTGCTTCTTGTATCGGCCCTGGGCGGGCCTCTCTTGCTAATTATCCTTGCCATGGCCGCCACACTTCTTGTTGGATCCTTCGGCACCATCCTGGCCTTTCTCCTTGTACCGCCTCTCATACTCACCTTTTTGCTTCTCAGCAAGCAGCTCAACTTGTCGGCAGTTCTGGAGGTCGTGGCCCTTGGTGCGGTTGATCTTGCAATACTGCTTGTCGGAGCTTCCTGGCTTGTCGGCAGCCACCAAGGCCCGGCAAGTGGCACACCCAGCAACTTCCTTGCCAGGGTCACTTGCCTTGGCCTTCTTGGCAGCGCCGGTGTTGTTGGATCCCTCGACGGCAAGCACAGCCTTGCCCTTGCGCTTTCTATTACGGCGCCGACCCTTCTTCGTCGGTGCGGCGGTGTCATCATCTATGGTGTCGGTTTCCACTCCGGCGTCCTCGCCGGGCTACTTCCTCCCCTCTTCAGCTCGAGCGCACCTATCGGCCAGAACATAAAGTTTGGCCACATCTTTGACCTTGTTTATCTCCAGCTCTTCATGCATCTTGCGGTTGTGCACATTCTGATGGAATGCGTTGATCACGATGGCGGGGTGAACGTCTGGGATGTTGTACCGCACCCGACTGAACCTTTGGATGTACTTGCGTAGATTTTCGCCTTCCTTCTGGGGGATGATATGCAGATCGCTCGCATGGCCATGAGCTTGACGGCCTCCAGTGAAGGCGCCAACAAACTCTTGACACGGATCCAACCAAGAAGAAATGGAATTCGCCAGCAAGTGCATCAACCATGACATGACATTGGGCTTAAGTGCCAATGGGAAGTAATTGGCAAGCACCTTGTCATCGCGGGCTCCACCAGCTTGCATCGCAATGGTGTAGATGCTGAGGAACTCTGACGGGTGAGTCTTGCCGTTGTACTTCTCGCCAACCTCGGGCTTGAACGTGCGGTGGGAGGGCCATTAGAACTGCCGCAGCTCACAGGTAAAGTTGGGCAACCCACCTTGTAGGGTAGGCCACCGTAGCCTCCCGGTGCCTGGTGGTCCATAGTGTGCCCTGCCCGCCTATCTGACTGGTGGCGCACATCATGCTGATGTTCATGGTGGTTCGAGCGTCTTCAAGGGCTCGCTCCCGAAGAATTTGGCGCTGATCGCGGTGGGTCCGTGCATCGGACGACGCTATGGAAATGTTATCACAAGCGTCATCACGACGGATCGACACCCGCGGTAACTGACGTGGGGGAGGAGAGTGCACCAAGGCTACATCACCTCCGGCCCTTCCTCCACTGGCGTGCGGTGGCTCGACAGAGCGTCGGCTTACGGGCCCTGCTGGTTGCGGCTCATCTTTGTTGGCGATGCCGACAAGGCTCCAGACGGTGGTTCTCCACTCGTCGAGCTTCTCCGCAGCGGGAGGAAAGTCGAGGAGCAGTTGCGTTCTTGCCAAAGCTTCTGCTGGCGTGGGCGGCGGCGAAAGCTGCGTGGACCGTGACGCGCTCCGACTTCTAACCACGTTAGAAGGAGCTCTATCACGGCTCTGCGGCTGTCCGTCATTTTCGCCAGCCCTCGGCGTGCATGCTGGCCTCCTTCGTCCTGCGAAAGATGCACAAGACTCTTCCCACGGCGGCGTCCAGGGTCACCAGCATGGTGACGCGCACAACTTGGGAAGAGAGCATCGTGGGCACCAGCGTAGGTGTCTTGGAGGTCATCACACCGCCGGTAGGTGATACGTCTCCGTCGTATCTATAATTTTTTATTGTTCCATGCCAATATTATTCAACTTTCATATACTTTTGGCAAGTTTTTATACTATTTTTGGGACTAACATATTGATCCAGTGCCCAGTGCCAGTTCCTGTTTGTTGCATGTTTTATGTTTCACAGAAACCCAATATCAAACAGAATCCAAACGGGATAAAAGCTAACGGAGAATTATTTTGGAATATTTGTGATTTTGGGGAGGAAGAATCAACGCGAGATGGTGCCCGAGGGGGGCACGAGGCAGGGGGGCGCGCCCCAGGGAGGCACGCGCGCCCTGGACCCTCGTGGGCACCCCGTAAGGCGGTTGACGCTCTTCTTTTGCAGCAAGAAAACTAATTTTATGAGAAAAATCTGGGCGAAAGATTCACCCCAATCGGAGTTACGGATCTCCAGATATAAAAAAAGGTGAAAGGGAAGAATGTGATAACGCAAAAACAGAGAGAGACAGATAGACAGATCCAATTTCGGAGGGGCTCTCGCCCCTCACACACCATGGGAGCCAAAGACCAGAGGGGAAACCCTTCTCCCGTCTAGGGAGGAGGTCAAGGAAGAAGAAGAAGAATAAGAAGAAGAAGGGAGGCTCTCTCCCCCTTGCTTCCGGTGGCGCCGGAACGCCGCCGGGGGCCATCATCATCACCGCGATCTTCACCAACACGTCGGCCATCTTCACCACCATCTCCATCACCTTCCCCCATCTATATTCAGCTGTCCACTCTCCCGCAACCCGTTGTACCCTCTACTTGAACATGGTCCTTTACGCTTCATATTATTATCCAATGATGTGTTGCCATCCTATGATGTCTGAGTAGATTTTTGTTGTCCTATCGGTGATTGATGAATTGCTATGATTGGTTTGAGTTGCATGTTTTATTATTGGTGCTGTCCTATGGTGCTCTCCGTGTCGCGCAAGCGTGAGGGATCCCCGCTGTAGGGTTTGCAATATGTTCATGATTTGCTTATGTTGGGTGGCGTGAGTGACAGAAGCACAGACCCAAGTAAGTAGGTTGTTTGCGTATGGGATAAAGGGGACTTGATACTTTATTGCTATGGTTGGGTTTTACCTTAATGATCTTTAGTAGTTGTGGATGCTTGCTAGAGTTCCAATCATAAGTGGGTATGATCCAAGAACAAAAAGTATGTTAGCTTATGCCTCTCCCTCAAATAAAATTGCAATAGTGATTACCGGTCTAGTAAAGTAGTCAATTGCTTAGGGACAATTTCACAACTCCTACCACCACTTTTCCACACTCGCTATATTTACTTTATTGCTTCTTTATCTAAACAGACCCTACTTTTTATTTACGTGTTCTTTATTATCTTGCAAACCTATCCAACAACACCTACAAAGTACTTCTAGTTTCATACTTTTTCTAGGTAAAGCGAACACTAAGCGTGCATAGAGTCGTATCAGTGGAACATAGGACTTGAGAGGATATTTGTTCTACCTTTAGCTCCTCGTTGGGTTCGACACTCTTACTTATCAAAATAGGCTACAATTGATCCCGTATACTTGCGGGTTATCAAGACCTTTTTCTGGCACCATTGCCGGGGAGTCATAGCGTGGGGTGAATATTCTCGTGTGTGCTTGTTTGCTTTATCACTAATAATTTTTATCTGTTGTTCTTAGTTGTTTTCTATCTTTAGTTATGGGTAGGAAACGCAAAATACTAAAAAAAAATTAGTTGTACCTACTACACCAATGGTTGAAGAACCACTCAAAATCTATCACACTTCTGAAGCTTTTTACTTGGATCATCTTCGATCCCTTTGTGCTCGTGTTGAAACCCCAACTAGCTTAGTTGAGGGCAAATCTTTAGATGAGCATGCTTGTTATGTGCGACACTGTATATCTGAAAAGGGGAAACTTTTACTAGATCAAATTCATTGTTTGCAATGCTATGCTTGGACTTTATGTGAAATATATGATGTTACTTGTTGTTCTCAAAGCCCTAAGAAACACCTTCCCTACCAATGCTTGTTTAGTGATAATGGAATCATATCTTCATATGCTAAGGGTGTTTATAATTACTATGATGTTCAACAAATTGAAGAATTTGTTGCTTTTAAGGGTGCTTATGAAATTGCTTCTTTGATTGAAAAGTATGATGCTACTCTCTACAAATCTGAAAATTTTGCCATACTTGAATATTGTTATGATAATTATGCTTCTAATGCCTATGTTAAACCTTATATTGAGAAATTCTCCGCTGTCCAAGAAGATAATAATATTTTGCAGGAAGCTATGGAAGAAGAAATTGATGAAATTGTGAGCTCATTGGATGAAAAAGATGATGAGGAGAGCGAAGAACAAAAGGAGGAAGCGCAGATTAGCTACCCGTGCCCACCTTCTAATGAGAGTATGTAACGCCCCGGATTCGATGCGCCAGATGTTTCCCAGTTATTCGCCGTTGTTGCCATGTCATTTGCTTGTGTGTTATATTTTGCCATGTTATCTTCTGCATTTCATATCATGTCATCATGTGCATTTCATTTTGCATACGTGTTCATCTCATGCATCCGAGCATTTTCCCCGTTGTCTGTTTTGCAATCCGGAACTCCTATGTCCTCCGGCGTCCCCCTCTTGTCTCTTTTCGTGTGCGAGTGTTGAACTTTCTCGGAATGGACCGAGGTTTGTCAAGCGGCCTTGGTACACCACCGGTAGACCGCCTGTCAAATTTCGTGCCATTTGGAGGTCGTTTGATACTCCAACGGTTAACCGGGGAACCGTAAAAGCCCTTTCTCTTTGCAGCCCAAAACCCCTCCAAAGTGGCCCAAAAACCCAGCAAACTCCCCTCCACGCTCTTGGTCATTCGATCACGATCGTGTGGGCGAAAACCGCTCCTCATTTGGACTCTCCTAGCTCCTTCTACCTATATAAACACCTCCCCCTCCGAATTTTCAGGTCCAAACCCTGGCCTCCTCTTCCTCTGCGCCGCCGGACACATCTTCCCCCGCCGCCCGGACATGTCCGCCGCCGCCCCGGCCAATCCGCGTCCGCCACGTGGCCTCTCCGCCGCCAGTCACCGCGTCCCGCCGCCGCAGCCCGCCGGGCCCAGGCGCGGCCCGCCCAGGCCCGCGCGCGCCGCCCCGTGCTTCGCAGCCGGTCACCGCCTCCCCGCCGGCGACCAGCGCCTCGCCGCCGGTGACCTCCCAGGTCGCGCCGCCCCTCGCCACCTCTCTTCCTCTATCTCTCCTCGCCCTGCCTGAGCTCGCTCTCTCCTGCAGGTGCGCCGCCCCGCCGTCCTAGGTCGTCAAGATCCACCGCCGCCGGAGCTCTTCAGGTCGCCGTTGTGCCTCCTCCGGCCGGATCCAGCCCGGAGCCGACCGGATCCGCCGGATCCGACCCGTGTGCGCCGTTCCCGGCCTCCCCGCAACATTTAGTCGTTTTGCGCTCCGTCCGTTTTTTTTTCAGTAAATCCACCAAGTCCCTGATATTTTGCATAATCATGCCATGTTCATCGCATCATAACTCCGTGTATACAGCTCCGTTTCATGCGTGTAATATGTCAAATTGTTCGCCTCGACGAGTACATCATTTCATTCCATTGCATCATGTTCATTTGAGTTCATATTGATGCCCTAAATGTTGTTGGAAGAGTGCTATATGATGTTAATCTGCTGGAACTGTTATAACATGCTCATTTGTCATTTTTGCCATGTTTGATGTGTGCATCCTATGAGGTTGATGTCTACATATGTTTTGATCTATGCCATGCCATCTTTCCAGTGGTGCCATCCTTGTATTTTTGTGAGTTGTGTGCTTAGTGAATCAAGCTTGTTAAGTAGGGTACTTGCTGTTGTTGTTTTGCTAGGCAGATTCTGTTATATTTTGTTCCTATGTTAACCTGCGGCTACAAGGTATTCTATTCATAATATGGAGATGTTCACTAAGAATGTTTTGTTATACATGTCTTGCTCTATCCATTCATACCCCTGGTTGCAATTATAGCCTGCTGTAACATGTTGTAATCTTGCTCTCAAACCTGCTAAATGATGTTGTTGTCAGCCTGTTAACATTAAGTTCAGTTTTGGCCATGTGCTTTTCTAGTGATCCATGTACCCTATGAACTTGTTCTTGCCATGCTTAGCTTCATAAACATGTCTTATTACTGTTGGTTGCTTTGCCATGCCATGTATTGCTCTGTGGTGAGTGGTTCAAGCTCACCAACATGCCTACTTATTGTTGTTCCTGCCATGTATGAACCTGTCATATAACTTGCTATGTTTACATGGGTGCCATCATATCTTCTGATCCTTTTTGGCTCATGGTCAGTAAGGGACTTTTGTTCTATGCAAATAGTAGATTCATGCCATGCCTTTGTTTGCCATGATAAGTACTTGTAACATGTTGTTTTATAGCTCTAAACATTGCAACCTGATGTTATTTCCTGATAAGTCTGAAACTGTTAATATTTGCAATCTTCCCATGTGTTTTTGAGCATGATCTAGTGATTTCTGGAGATAGCTCAGTGTTCATGTTTTGTTATGCTTTACCTGTACTTCATGCTCATGCCTTTTTTTCTTATGTTGGGGTGTTGTAGCTTGTTGTTTTGATGCTTGTAAGATGCCTAGTTGCTATTTTGGACAGATTGTTGCTATGACGTGTATATAGTGTGTGTGTGTGTTGAACCGTTGCTCCGTTTTAACTGTGCTCTATATGAAACTTGCGTGAATTTGCATGTAGGTTCATATTATCATGTTGCATCCTTGTTTTGAGGTGTTTGCTTGATGTTTGTATGCATTTTGCATCAATGCCATGTTTAACTTGTTTTGCTCATATCTTCTAGGCCGTAGCTCCGAATCTAATGAACTTTATATATAACTTGACTAGAATTTCGTGTAGATCATCTTGGTGCATCTTAACTTGCTGTTTAACAACTTGAACATAAGGTTTATTCAGTTCTGGACCAATTTCGAAATATGCATATGAGGACTTACCAAAATTGTTATATGTTGTTTCCGGCCTCATTTAAACTTGTCTTGATGTGTTGCTCTTGTATGCATCATATCTTGCCATGAGTAGCCTCATCTAGCTTTGTCATGCATCATTTTTGTTGTGCATCATGTCTTGTCTATGTGTGGTGTGTTTACCATGTTGTGTGCTTCTTCTCGATAGTTCCCATTTCGTTGCGATCGTGAGGATTCGTTCGTCTACGCTTGGTTCGTCTTCGTGGCTTCATCTTATTCATGGACTCGTTCTTCTTCCTAGCGGGATTTCAGGCAAGATGACCGCTACCCTGGATCTGACTACTATCATTGCTATGCTAGTTGCTTCGTTCTATCGCTATGCTGTGTTACCTATTATTTGCTCTTCAAGCCTCCCAAATTGACATGAACCTCTAACCTTTGACACCCTTCCTAGCAAACTGTTGTTTGGCTATGATACCGCTTTGCTCAGCCCTCTTATAGCGTTGCTAGTTGCAGGTGAAGTTGAAGATTGCTCCATGGTGGACAGGGTTATGTTGGGATATCACAATATCTCTTATTTAATTAATGCATCTATATATTTGGTAAAGGGTGGAAGGCTAGGCCTTATGCCTGGTGTTTTGTTCCACTCTTGCCTCCCTAGTTTCCGTCATACCGGTGTTATGTTCCCGGATTTTGCGTTCCTAACGTGGTCGGGTGATTTATGGGACCCCCTTGACAGTCGCTTTGAATAAAACTCCTCCAGCAAGGCCCAACCTTGGTTTTACCATTTGCCTCACCACCACCTACCTTTCCCTTGGGAGTAATTAACCCAAGGGTTATCTTTATTATAGCCCCCCCGGGCCAATGCTTGTCTAAGTGTTGGTCCGAACTAGAGTCCTTTGCAGCGCCCCCTCAGGGAAACTTGAGGTCTGGTTTTAGTTGTACGGAGTGCTCATCCGGTGTTGCCCTGAGAACGAGATATGTGCAGCTCCTATCGGGATGTCGGCGCATCGGGTGGTCTTGCTGGTCTTGTTTTACCATTGTTGAAATCTCTTGTAAACCGGGATTCCGAAACTGATCGGGTCTTCCTGGGAGAAGGAATATCCTTCGTTGATCACGAGAGCTTATCATGGGCTAAGTTGGGACACCCCTGCAGGGTTATAAACTTTCAAGAGCCGTGCCCGCGGTTATGTGGCAGATGGGAATTTGTTAATGTCCAGTTGTAGATAACTTGACACCAGATCCGAATTAAAACGCATCAACCGTGTGTGTAGCCGTGATGGTCTCTTCTCGGCGGAGTCCGGGAAGTGAACACGGTTTCTGTGTTATGTTTGACGTAAGTAGGAGTTCAGGATCACTTCTTGATCATTGCTAGTTGACGACCGTTCCGCTTGCTCTCTTCTCGCTCTTATTTGCGTTGGTTAGCCACCATATATGCTTAGTCGCTGCTGCAACCTCACCACTTTACCCCTTCCTTCCCATTAAGCTTTGCTAGTCTTGATACCCATGGTAATGGGATTGCTGAGTCCTCGTGGCTCACGGATTACTACAACAACAGTTGCAGGTACAGGTTAAGCGATGATCTTGACGTGAGAGCAATGTTTGCTTGTTTGGAGTTCTTCTTCTGCTTCTTCTTCGATCAGGGGATAGGTTCCAGGTCGGCAGCCTGGGCTAGCAGGGTGGATGTCGTTTGACCTTCTGTTTGTGTTTCATCCGTAGTCGGATGTTGCTCTTATGTGAGATGATGTTGTATTCGTGTGGCATTGTATGCCTTATGTATGTATCCCCATCTATTATGTAATGTTGATGTAATGATATCCACCTTGCAAAAGCGTTTCAATATGCGGGTCTATTTTTGGTGGGACCTTCGAGTACCTTTTGGATAGGGTCGCTTATTGGGCGTGACAAGTTGGTATCAGAGCCTCGACCGACCCGAGGAGCCCCCTTGATTGATCATGTAGTTTGTCCGTTGTTGAGTCTATCGGAGAGTAGGACTTCTTTTTACTCCTCAGCCCCTTCGTCGCTCTGGTTAGGAATCTTGACGTAGGTGTTTTGAACTACTCCTCTTCCCCTTCAAATTTTTCTCTAGGATCACGCGGTTAGTTTTCGTTCGTTGTCCATCCTCTTTTGTCCGGCGCATTACTCGTCAAGCTGATTCGAACCTCTCTCTCCGTGGGCGATCAATCCTCAACTCTTTTTGATCGATGTTTTTTCCCTGTCCGAAGTTGCCCTTGTTTTTCCCACCTGCCCTCCCCTTTTTCTCCTCGGAACCGGAGTCCGTAATCGAGTATCCATCTTAATCATGCGAAGTCTTTGCTTTCTTTCCTCAATGATTTCAACCGGTGTTTTCTCTTCAAGATATTCGTCGGTTCCCCCTTCCAAGTTGCCTTTGTTTTTCCCGCCCTCCCACCCTTTTCTTCCCGGAGTCTGAGCCTCTTTCGAGCATCAATTTCATTCGTATGGAGCCTCTTCAGTCTTTCCTCAATTGTTTCAACCAGTGAATTCTCTTTTGTTTGACATTCTTCATCTCTTTTCCAGTGAAACCAATTCAAGTTTTTCGGGTGATCATATTCTTTTCCTTGGATCAAGTGTTTTCCCTGCTCGTTCGCCTCTCACTAGTTTATCCTTCTGGAGTGCTCAAGACATCTCAGGAGATTCGTCTGTGTTCGAATTAATTCGAGGTTATCACCTCATTCAAATATTTCAATTGTTCGGGTGCATCATCTATCTGGTCAACATCCTTTTCCAACGGTGCTTTTCTTTTAGTGGGCCCTAACCCACAGGTCTTTCCCAGGATCTTACCTGACTCTTCTAATTATTCTGGAGCCATTCCTATTTCTTTTCAAGTCTGACGTAAGTATGATTTCATCAGTCAGATGCTTTTCTAAGATCGATTTCAAATCATTTTCATCGTCGGCTCAACCTCTTTTCTTTTCATTCTCCCGGAGTATCTCAGTAATTTTGGTGGTGTTTCTCGTCATCATTTGAAGATTGAAGAAGAGTTCCTCTTAAATCTTGTCCGTTCTCTCGAAGATTCGCGGTTCTAGCTTCATGTTATCAGTCTCGAATTATTCCATTTGTCAGATATTCTTTTCGTACCCATCCGGAGTATGTCAGAAGTTGTTTTCCATTTATTTTCACCAGAGGCCATCATTCCAGAAGATTTTTCGTCCTCACATTTTAGCTACCGTTATCCAATTATCCCGGTGCTTCGTTCAAGTGTTCTTTAATCAGCTCAGGATCTCTTCATTCTTTTGCATCTAAATCCCCTCTAGCTTATTTGTTATTCTAATTCTTCTCGGTGATTCATTCTCTTTCATAAATCATTTTCTAATTCTTACGGTGGTTCGTTCAAGATCCTCTTTCCTTGATTATCTTTTTAATTCATTCGTTCTTTTCAATCCTACCGGTGGTTCATGAAGACTTTCTCAAGTTTTGTGCTATTCTCTCCTTAATCCTTTTCAAGAAGAATAAGTAGTATGTAAAATCCATTGCTTCTCATCAATTTAATTTGATGAAGGATAAGCATACAATAAATCTTATTCTTATTTCATCCAAGCGATTAAATCCCTTCTTTCGGAGTTTGTTCTTGGTGAATAAATTCTAGTTCCAAGTGTTTTCATCTTTTCTTTTTCGGAGTTCAAATTTCCTCGACCATTTCGTCGGAAGCCCCATCTAAATCATCGCAAGGCTCATCTTATTCTTTCATCCCTCATTCTATCTCATCATCCTTTATTTTACCGGAGTACTTCATGGTGATTCTTCATGATTTAATTCATTCTTCAAGAGTTCTCAAGTACCATTCCATCCTCTCAAGTTCATGTTCTATTCCTTCCATTTTCAGTCGGAATGCTGTCTAAATCCTTTCAGGCTTATTCATTTCTTATCTCGTTCTAACCGGAGTCGTTTCATAGTCTATCCGATTCCGTGAGCTTTCGATTCTCGTCATTCTCGTCGTCCCTCTCTTCTTCTCGAGTGCTCTCGATTCTTTGCTTCTTCTCTTGAGTTTTTGTTTCACCTCATCCCTTTTTCCCTTCCGTCTCGATCCTAAGATCTCGGGACGAGATCTCTTGTTAGTGGAGGAGTGTTGTAATGCCCCGGATTCGATGCGCCAGATGTTTCCCAGTTATTCGCCGTTGTTGCCATGTAATTTGCTTGTGTGTTACATTTTGCCATGTCATCTTCTGCATTTCATATCATGTCATCATGTGCATTTCATTTTGCATACGCGTTCATCTCATGCATCCGAGCATTTTCCTCGTTGTCCATTTTGCAATCCGGAACTCCTATGTCCTCCGGCGTCCCTCTCTTGTCTCTTTTCGTGTGCGGGTGTTGAACTTTCTTGGAATGGACCGAGGTTTGTCAAGCGGCCTTGGTACACCACCGGTAGACCGCTTGTCAAATTTCGTGCCATTTGGAGGTCGTTTGATACTCCAACGGTTAACCGGGGAACCGTAAAAGCCCTTTCTCTTTGCAGCCCAAAACCCCTCCAAAGTGGCCCAAAAACCCAGCAAACTCCCCTCCACGCTCTCGGTCGTTCGATCACGATCATGTGAGCGAAAACCGCTCCTCATTTGGACTCTCCTAGCTCCTTCTACCTATATAAACACCTACCCCTCCGAATTTTTGGGTCCAAACCCTAGCCTCCTCTTCCTCTGCGCCGCCGGACACATTTTCCCCCGCCGCCCGGACATGTCCGCCGCCGCCCCGGCCAATCCGCGTCCGCCACGTGGCCTCTCCTCCGCCAGTCACCGCACCCCGCCGCCGCAGCCCGCCGGGCCCAGGCGCGGCCCGCCCACGCCCGCGCGCGCCGC
>NC_041389.1:54210056-54247288 GCF_002162155.2 Triticum dicoccoides
GCCCCGTGCCTCGCAGCCGGTCACCGCCTCCCCGCCGGCGACCAGCGCCTCACCGCTGGCGACCTCCCAGGTCGCGCCGCCCCTCGCCACCTCTCTTCCTCTATCTCTCCTCGCCCCGCCTGAGCTCGCTCTCTCCTGCAGGTGCGCCGCCCGCCGTCCTAGGTCGTAAAGATCCGCCGCCGCCAGAGCTCTTCAGGTCGCCGCCGTGCCTCCTCCGGCCGGATCCAGCCCGGAGCCGACCGGATCCGCCGGATCCAACCCGTGTGCGCCGTTCCTGGCCTCCCCGCGCGTGCCCTCACTGGAGTTTCTGCCCGCCGGCGCCGCCATGGCCTTGACCGCTCGGGATCGAGGAGGCCGCCCGCGCCTCGACCCCCCTCCTCCCGTGGGCCTCCCTCGCCGCCCAGCCCAGCAGCGCCTGGCCCAAGCCGGCCGCCTCCTCCACCGACCTGGGCCTGCAGCCCACTAGGTGAGCGCCCCGCCAGCCCTATCCCTCGCCCGGGCGACATTTAGTCGTTTTGCGCTCCGTCCATTTTTTTCCAGTAAATCCACTGTCCCTGATATTTTGCAAAATCATGCCATGTTCATCGCATCATAACTCCGTGTATACAGCTCCGTTTCATGCGTGTAATATGTCAAATTGTTTGCCTTGATGAGTACATCATTTCATTCCATTGCATCATGTCCATTTCAGCTCATATTGATGCCCTAAATGTTATTGGAAGAGTGCTATATGATGTTAATCTGCTGGAACTGTTATAACATGCTCATTTGTCATTTTTGCCATGTTTGATGTGTGCATCCTATGAGGTTGATGTCTACATATGTTTTGATCTATGCCATGCCATCTTTCCAGTGGTGCCATCCTTGTAGTTTTGTGAGTTGTGTGCTTAGTGAATCAAGTTTGTTAAGTAGGGTACTTGTTGTTGCTGTTTTGCTAGGCAGATTCTGTTATATTTTGTTGCTATGTTAACCTGCGGCTACAAGTCATTCTATGCATAATATGGAGATGTTCACTAAGGATGTTTTGTTATACATGTCTTGCTCTATCCATTCATGCCCCTGGTTCCAATTATAGCCTGCTGTAACATATTGTAATCTTGCTCTCAAACCTGCTAAATGATGTTGTTGTCAGCCTGTTAACATTAAGTTCAGTTTTGGCCATGTGCTTTTCTAGTGATCCATGTACCCTATGAACTTGTTCTTGCCATGCTTAGCTTCATAAACATGTCTTATTACTGTTGGTTGCTTTGCCATGCCATGTATTGCTCTGTGGTGAGTGGTTCAAGCTCACCAACATGCCTACTTATTGTTGTTCCTGCCATGTATGAACCTGTCATATAACTTGCTATGTTTACATGGGTGCCATCATATCTTCTGATCCTTTTTGGCTCATGGTCAGTAAGGGACTTTTGTTCTATGCAATTAGTAGATTCATGCCATGCCTTTGTTTGCCATGATAAGTACCTGTAACATGTTGTTTTATAGCTCTAAACATTGCAACTTGATGTTATTTCCTGATAAGTCTGAAACTGTTAATATTTGCAATCTTCCCATGTGTTTTTGAGCATGATCTAGTGATTTCTGGAGATAGCTCAGTGTTCATGTTTTGTTATGCTTTACCTATACTTCATGCTCATGCCTTTTGTTCTTATGTTGGGGTGCTGTAGCTTGTTGTTTTGATACTTGTAAGATGCCTAGTTGCTGTTTTGGACAGATTGTTGCTGTGACTTGTATATAGTGTGTGTGTGTTGAACCGTTGCTCCGTTTTGAGTGTGCTCTATATGAAACTTGCGTGATTTTGCATGTAGTTTCATATTATCATGTTGCATCCTTGTTTTGAGGTGTTTGCTTGATGTTTGTATGCATTTTGCATCAATGCCATGTTTAACTTGTTTTGCTCATATCTTCTAGGCCGTAGCTCCGAATCTAATGAACTTTATATGTAACTTGACTAGAATTTCGTGTAGATCATCTTGGTGCATCTTAACTTGCTGTTTAACAACTTGAACATAAGTTTTATTCAGTTCTGGACCAATTTCGAAATATTTATATGAGGACTTACCGGAATTGTTATATGTTGTTTCCGGCCTCATTTAAACTTGCCTTGATGTGTTGCTCTTGTATGCATCTTCTCTTGCCATGAGTAGCCTCATCTAGATTTGTCATGCATCATGTTTGTTGTGCATCATGTCTTGTCTATGTGTGGTGTGTTTACCATGTTGTGTGCTTCTTCTCGATAGTTCCCGTTTCGTTGCGATCGTGAGGATTCGTTCGTCTACGCTTGGTTCATCTTCGTGGCTTCATCTTCTTCATGGACTCGTTCTTCTTCCTAGCGGGATTTCAGGCAAGATGACCGCTACCCTGGATCTCACTACTATCATTGCTATGCTAGTTGCTTCGTTCTATCGCTATGCTGCGTTACCTATTATTTGCTCTTCAAGCCTCCCAAATTGACATGAACCTCTAACCTTTGACACCCTTCCTAGCAAACCGTTGTTTGGCTATGTTACCGCTTTGCTCAGCCCTCTTATAGCGTTGCTAGTTGCAGGTGAAGTTGAAGATTTCTCCATGGTGGACAGGGTTATGTTGGGATATCACAATATCTCTTATTTAATTAATGCATCTATATATTTGGTAAAGGGTGGAAGGCTCGGCCTTATGCCTGGTGTTTTGTTCCACTCTTGCCGCCCTAGTTTCCGTCATACCGGTGTTATGTTCTCGGATTTTGCGTTCCTAACGCGGTCGGGTGATTTATGGGACCCCCTTGACAGTTCGCTTTGAATAAAACTCCTCCAGCAAGGCCCAACCTTAGTTTTACCATTTGCCTCACCACCACCTACCTTTCCCTTGGGAGTAATTAACCCAAGGGTCATCTTTATTATAGCCCCCTCCCCCCGGGCCAATGCTTGTCTAAGTGTTGGTCCGAACTAGAGTCCTTTGCAGCGCCCCCTCAGGGAAACTTGAGGTCTGGTTTTAGTTGTACGGAGTGCTCATCCGGTGTTGCCCTGAGAACGAGATATGTGCAGCTCCTATCGGGATGTCGGCGCATCGGGCGGTCTTGCTGGTCTTGTTTTACCATTGTCGAAATGTCTTGTAAACCGGGATTCCGAGACTGATCGGGTCTTCCTGGGAGAAGGAATATCCTTCGTTGATCGCGAGAGCTTATCATGGGCTAAGTTGGGACACCCCTGCAGGGTTATAAACTTTCGAGAGCCGTGCCTGCGGTTATGTGGCAGATGGGAATTTGTTAATGTCCCGTTGTAGATAACTTGACACCAGATCCAAATTAAGACGCATCAACCGTGTGTGTAGCCGTGATGGTCTCTTCTCGGCGGAGTCCGGGAAGTGAACACGGTTTCTGTGTTATGTTTGACGTAAGTAGGAGCTCAGGATCACTGCTTGATCATTGCTAGTTGACGACCGTTCCGCTTGCTCTCTTCTCGCTCTTATTTGCGTTGGTTAGCCACCATATATGCTTAGTCGCTGCTGCAACCTCGCCACTTTACCCCTTCCTTCCCATTAAGCTTTGCTAGTCTTGATACCCATGGTAATGGGATTGCTGAGTCCTCGTGGCTCACAGATTACTACAACAACAGTTGCAGGTACAGGTTAAGCGATGATCTTGACGTGAGAGCGATGTTTGCTTGTTTGGAGTTCTTCTTCTGCTTCTTCTTCGATCAGGGGATAGTTTCCAGGTCGACAGCCTGGGCTAGCAGGGTGGATGTCGTTTGAGCTTCTGTTTGTGTTTCATCCATAGTCGGATGTTGCTCTTATGTGAGATGATGTTGTATTCATGTGGCACTGTATGCCTTATGTATGTATCCCCATCTATTATGTAATGTTGATGTAATGATATCCACCTTGCAAAAGCGTTTCAATATGCGGGTCTATCCTTGGTGGGACCTTTGAGTACCTTTTTGATAGGGTCGCATATTGGGCGTGACAGAGTAACTCTTCAACTCATACATTATTTAATTCCCCTTCGTGCTTACCGAAGGATGATTGCTATGATGATTGTCATGATCCCGTTGATTCTCTTGAAATATCCCTTTTTGATGATGCTTGCTATACTTGTGGCCAAGATGCCAATATGAATGATGCTTATGGAGATGAACTTGCTATAGTTCCTTATGTTAAACATGAAATTGTTGCTATTGCACCCACGCATGATAGTCCTATTATCTTTTTGAATTCTCCAAACTACGCTATATCGGAGAAGTTTGTGCTTATTAAGGATTACATTGATGGGTTGCCTTTTACCGTTGCACATGATAATTTTGATGAATGTAATATGCATGTGCTTGCTTCTCCTACTTGCAATTATTATGAGAGAGGAACTATATCTCCACCTCTTTATGTTTCCAATATGATAAAATTGCAAGAAACTGTTTATACTATGCATTGGCCTTTACTTGGTGTGCATGAATTGTTCTTTTATGACATGCCAATGCATAGGAAGAGAGTTAGACTTCGTTGTTGCATGATATATGTTACTTTGTGCTCATTACTAAATTACAAACCATTGTTAATTAAAATTGGCTTTGATATACCCTGGGATCCGGGTGGATTCTTTACTTGAGCACTATATGCCTAGCTTAATGGCTTTAAAGAAAGCGCTGCCAGGGAGACAACCCAGAAGTTTTAGGGAGTCATTTATTTCTGTTGAGTGCTTTCTTATATTTAAAAAAATAAAGAGGGGAACCCAAAACTTTTCAAAAAGGAAAGTGAAAGTGAGAAAGACAAGCATTGTTGAAGTGGGAGAGCTCCTTGAACTTTGTTCATGCTCACGGAAACTTTGTGAATCTTAATTACAGAAACTTTTAATCAAAAATAATTATCCCCTTGTACAATTCCATTGTATTATAAAAATAATGTGCCAAGGTTTGCCTTTAGGATGTTTACAATGCTTGTTGGTTTGTACGGTGCGGGACAGAAACTTTGGCTGTAGTGCGCAATTTTACATTTTAAACTGGAACATCAAATGGTTCTCGTTCCTTTTTCATTGTCTTCATGTACAAATTGTTTATTTTTCCTAATTTTGGTAGAATTTTTGGGGTACCAGAAGTATTGTGAATGTTCAGATTGCTACAGACTGTTCTGTTTTTGACAGATTGAGTTTTTGACGCATAGTTTGCTTGTTTTGATGAAACTATCAATTTATATCAGTGGATTAAGCCATGGAAAAGCTATATTATAGTAGACACAATGCAAAAACAAAATATGAATTGGTTTGCTACAGTACTTAGAGTAGTGATTTTCTTTATTATACTAACGGATCTTACCGAGTTTTCTGTCGAAGTTTTGTGTGGATGAAGTGTTTGATCGAGGATGACTCGATATGAGGAAAAGGAAGAGAGGCAAGAGCTCAAGCTTGGGGATGCCCGAGGAAACCCAATTAAATATTCAAGGAGACTCAAGCGTCTAAGCTTGGGGATGCCCCGGAAGGCATCCCCTCTTTCTTCAACAAGTATCGGTATGTTTTCGTATTCGTTTCGTTCATGCGATATGTGCAAGTCTTGGAGCGTCTTTTCCATTTAGTTTTCATTTTTATTTTATGCACCATGCTGGTATGAGATAGTCCTTGGTTGATTTATAGAATGCTCATTGCACTTCACTTAAATCTTTTGAGTATGGCTTTATAGAATGCTTCATGTGCTTCACTTATATCATTTGAACTCTGGATTGCCTGTTTCTCTTCACATAGGAAACCGCCATTTGCAGAATGCTCTTTTGCTTCACTTATATTTGTTAGACTGTGGGCATATCTTTTATAGAAAGAATTAAAATCTCTTTCTTCACTTATATCAATTTAGAGAGATGACAGGAATTGGGCATTCACATGGTTAGTCATAAAATCCTACATAAACTTATAGATCGCTGAATATGATATGTTTGATTCCTTGCAATAGTTTTGTGATATAAAGATGGGGATATTAGAGTCATGCTAGTGGGTGGTTGTGGATTGTAGAGACACTTGTGTTGAGGTTTGCAAGTCCCGTAGCATGCACGTATGGTAACCGTTGTGTGACAAATTTGAAGCATGGGGTGTTTCTTCGATTGTCTTCCTTATGAGTGGTGGTCAGGGACGAGTGATGGTCTTTTCCTACCAATCTATCCCCCTAGGGGCATGCATAGTAGTACTTTGCTTCGAGGGCTAATAAACTTTTGCAATAAGTATATGAGTTCTTTATGACTAATGTGAGTCCATGGATTATACGCACTTTTACCTTTCCATCATTGCTAGCCTCTTCGGTACCGCACATTGCCCTTTCTCACCTCGAGAGTTGGTGCAAACTTCGCCGGTGCATCCAAACCCCGTGATACGATACGCTCTATCACACATAAGCCTCCTTATATCTTCCTCAAAACAGCCACCATACCTACCTATCATGGCATTTCCATAGCCATTCCGAGATATATTGCCATGCAACTTCCATCATCATCATATACATGACTTGAGCATTCATTGTCATATTGCCTTGCATGATCGTAAGATAGCTAGCATGATGTTTTCATGGCTTGTCCATTTTTTGATGTCATTGATATGCTAGATCGTTGCACATACCGGTACACCGCCGGAGGCATTCATATAGAGTCATATATTTGTTCCAGTATCGGGTTGTAATATTGAGTTGTAAGTAAATAAAAGTGTGATGATCATCATTATAGAGCATTGCCCCATGAAAAAAATGAAAAAAATGAAAGGCCAAAGAAGCCTAAATAAAAAAAGGGGGCCAAAGAAGCCCGCCCAAAAAAAGAAAAAAAAAAGAAAAGGGGCAATGTTACTATCCTTTTACCACACTTGTGCTTCAGAGTAGCACCATGTTCTTCATATAGAGTGTCTCCTATGTTATCACTTTCATATACTAGTGGGAATTTTCATTATAGAACTTGGCTTGTATATTCCAACGATGGGCTTCCTCAAATGCCCTAGGTCTTCATGAGCAAGCAAGTTGGATGCACACCCACTTACTTTTCAGTTTGAGCTTTCATACACTTATAGCTCTAGTGCATCTGTTGCATGGAAATCCCTACTCCTCGCATTGACGTCAATTGATGGGCATCTCCATAGCCCGTTGATTAGCCGCGATGTGAGACTTTCTCCCTTTTTGTCTTCTCCACATAAACCTCCACCATCATATTCTATTCCACCTATAGTGCTATATCCATGGCGTGCGCTCATGTATTGCGTGAGGGTTGAAAAAGCTGAAGCGCGTTAAAAAGTATAAACTGATTGCTCGGCTTGTCATCGGGGTTGTGCATGATGGGAGCATTTTGTGTGACGAAAATGAAGCATGGCTAAACTATATGATTTTGTAGGGATAAGCTTGCTTTGGCCATTTTTTTTGAAAAGACATGATTGCTTTATTAGTACGCTCGAAGTATTATTGTTTTTTATGTTAAATGATAGACTATTGCTTTGAATCACTCGTGTCTTAATATTCATGCCATAATTAGATATATGATCAAGATTATGCTAGGTAGCATTCCACATCAAAAATTATCTTTTTTATCATTTACCTACTCGAGGACGAGCAGGAATTAAGCTTGGGGATGCTGATACGTCTCCGTCGTATCTATAATTTTTGATTGTTCCATGCCAATATTATTCAACTTTCATATACTTTTGGCAACTTTTTATACTATTTTTGGGACTAGCATATTGATCCAGTGCCCAGTGCCAGTTCCTGTTTGTTGCAAGTTTTATGTTTCGCAGAAACCCAATATCAAACGGAGTCAAACGGTATAAAAACGGACGGAAAATTATTTTGGAATATTTGTGATTTTTGAGAGGAAGAATCAACGCGAGACTGTGCCCGACGGGGCCACGAGGCAGGGGGCGTGCCCTAGGGAGGCAGGTGCGCCCTGGACCCTCTGGGCACCCTGTAAGGCGTTGACGCTCTTCTTTTACCGCAAGAAAGCTAATTTTATGAGAAAAATCTGGGCGAAAGATTCACCCCAATCGGAGTTACGGATCTCCAGATATAAAAAAAAGGTGAAAGGGCAGAATCTGAGAACGCAGAAACAGAGAGAGACAGAGAGACAGATCCAATCTCGGAGGGGCTCTCGCCCCTCCCATGCCATGGGAGCCAAAGACCAGAGGGGAAACCCTTCTCCCATCTAGGGAGGAGGTCAAGGAAGAAGAAGAAGAAGAAGGGGGGCTCTCTCCTCCTTGCTTCCGGTGACGCCGGAACGCCCCTGGGGGTCATCATCATCATCGCGATCTTCACCAACACCTCCGCCATCTTCACCACCATCTCCATCACCTTCCCCCATCTATATTCCGCGGTCCACTCTCCCGCAACCCGCTATACCCTCTACTTGAACATGGTGCTTTACGCTTCATATTATTATCCAATGATGTGTTGCCATCCTATATGATGTCTGAGTAGATTTTCGTTGTCCTATCGGTGATTGATGAATTGCTATGATTGGTTTGAGTTGCATGTTTTATTGTTGGTGCTGTCCTATGGTGCTCTCTGTGTCGCGCAAGCGTGAGGGATTCCCGCTGTAGGGTTTGCAATATGTTCATGATTTGCTTATGGTGGGTGGCGTGAGTGACAGAAGCACAGACCCGAGTAAGTAGGTTGTTTGTGTATGGGATAAAGGGGACTTGATACTTTAATGCTATGGTTGGGTTTTACCTTAATGATCTTTAGTAGTTGAGGATGCTTGCTAGAGTTCCAATCATAAGTGCATATGATCCAAGAAGAGAAAGTATGTTAGCTTATGCCTCTCCCTCAAATAAAATAAAATTGCAATAGTGATTACCGGTCTAGTAAAGTAGTAAATTGCTTAGGGACAATTTCACAACTCCTACCACCACTTTTCCACACTCGCTATATTTACTTTATTGCTTCTTTATCTAAACAGCCCCTACTTTTTATTTACGTGTTCTTTATTATCTTGCAAACCTATCCAACAACACCTACAAAGTACTTCTAGTTTCATACTTGTTCTAGGTAAAGCGAACACTAAGCATGCGTAGAGTCGTATCAGTGGATGAGCCGATCGCCGTCGTCGTCTTCCTCTTGGGAGCCATGGCTACGAAGAACCGCTAGACTAGCTGCTAGAACGGATTTTCACAACTACGCCCCCTACCTGGCGCGCCAAAGATGTCGGTGGAAAAGCCACCTATGGGATCACTGGAATCCCTACTACGGTCAGCGGGCGCGAGGTTGTGGAAAGAGCGGGTCTAGGAGCTAGCACAAAGATCATTTACCCAGGTTCGGGCCACGAGGATGCGAATACCCTAGTTCTATTTTGGTGTGTATTTGAGTGTTCTTGAGCTAGCCATGATACGCGACTTGTTCAAAAGAGCTGAATCCCTCTCCAGTATGCATCGGGCCTCCTTTTATAGGAAAAATGGGATGCCACAGTGGCACACAAGAGGTGGAAAGTGTACAGTAGTTGAGCTTATCGCTTGTCATTATGGGACAAAGCGCATTAAATGCGCCCTTAGGTGTCCCCTTGCTTTATCGAGGACGGTAACGAAGCACATCCTATCCGTCGCTGCCTCGCCTTGCTTCGACATGCGTCCTAGCCAGCGAGGCGTGCGGCGCCATGTAGGCTGGCAGGCTGCTGAGCTGGTGCGGTGTCAGTGTCTTCAAGAAGATCTGCATGCCACCAAGCAAATGCTTGCTGAGCTGGTCTAGAGGCTTCACGTCGCCATGTAGGTGCTCGCCTGGATGGCTGGGCTAGCAGCTGCATGGAAGGGCTAGCAGCGGCGGTGGAGTCTTAGCAGGTGCGGGCCTGGCCGCGGCCTCGCTGATGTCCTCGGGAAGGGTCTTGCCAGGGTCCCGGCAAGGGTCTTGCCGTGGCGCCGCGGTCGTCTCCGGCAAGGATCTTGCCAGAGGTCTTGTGGATTTCCTTGGCAAGGATCCTGCCGAGGATCGTCATCTTCTGGTTCTCATCTGATCTTGCATGCTTATGATCTTTACAAAGATATGCATGCCACCATGGAGGTGCCTCCCGGGCCTTGGTTCCAATGTGGTTGATGGCGTTGGAACCCTGGGGCTCAAGGGTGGCGCGCTCCGCTCGCGTTGGGCAAGTTGCCCCGGCAAGGCTCTTGTCGGGGCTGCTGTCGGTGTCAAAACCGGCGGATCTCGGGTAGGGGTCCCGAATTGTGCGTCTAAGGCTAATGGTAACAGGAGGCGGGGGACACAATGTTTACCCAGGTTTGGGCCCTCTCTATGGAGGTAATACCCTACTTCCTGCTTGATTGATCTTGATGATATGAGTATTACAAGAGTTGATCTACCACGAGATCCTAGAGGCTAACCCTAGAAGCTAGCCTATGATTATGATTGTTGTCCTCCTATGGACTAAGACCTCCGGTTTATATAGACACCGGAGGGGGGCTAGAGTTACACAGAGTCAGTTACAGAGAAGGAAATCTACATATCCGAATTGCCAAGCTTGCCTTCCATGCAAAAGAGAGTCCCACCCTAACACGAGACGAAGTCTTCAATCTTGTATCTTCATAGTCCAACAGTCCGGCATAAGTATATAGTCCGGCTGTCCGAGGACCCCCTAATCCAGGACTCCGTCAGTAGCCCCTGAACCAGGCTTCAATGACGATGAGTCCGGCGCGCAGATTGTCTTCGGCATTGCAAGGCGAGTTCCTTCTCCGAATACTCCAAAGAAGATCTTGAGCACAAGAATCATGTCCGACTCTGCAAAACAAGTTCCACATACCACCGTAGAGAGCATAATATTCCACAAGTCTAATCTGCTAACAACTTTTTCATAGCATGACATCACGCCACGGCCGGTCATTTTTCGAACCGTTTTTCTCAACCTGCTACTACGCATCTTGCGAGGCGGTTTTATTGGCACAGTTTGTCGAAGCAGAGATCGTGTCCCCTTATCACGGGATTCTCATCAATACGGGTGTGGGTAACCCAACCGCGCCATTAAAACGGCGCTTGGGAAACAAGCGAGTTTCTTGTGCAAGTGGGGAGGCGCAGGATCCCTACTACCTTTATAAGGAGATAAGGACTCCCTTTTTTCACCCATGCCTTCTTCTTCCTCTGCTCATCCATTCTCTCTCGCTCGAGCTCCAGCGCCCAAGCATTCGTCTTCTCCGCCCACAAGGGACCTCCGAAAATGTCCAGATCCGGAGCTGGAGGCAAGTGGATGGCCTCCACCATCCGGGAGAAGGATGTCAAGAAACTTCGGGAGGCCGGGTACCTGGCCAAGAAGATTAGCCACCACCTTCCGACGGCGGGACAGATTGTCCCTACTCCAGAGCCCCATGAGAGGGTTGTGTTCCTCCCTCACTTTGTCCACGGGCTAGGGTTTCCCCTCCACCCATTTATTCGCGGCATTATGTATTACTACGGGATCGATTTTCACGATCTATCCCCCAATTCCTTCCTCAACATCTCGACATTCATCGTCGTGTGCGAGGCCTTCCTCCGCATCTCTCCATACTTCGGATTATGGTTGAAGATCTTCAGTGTGAAGCCCAAGGTGGTGAGCGGCGAGCATGCGGAGTGCGGAGGAGCCATGGTGAGCAAGATGCCCAACGTTACATGGCCACCAGGTACCTTCAATGATTCCATCAAAGGATGGCAACAACAATGGTTCTATGTCACTGAGCCACGCGGCACAAAATGGGTCGCAGCTCCCGAATTCCGATCCGAAGCTCCACTGCGGCTTACGTCCTGGCCCAAGAAGGGCCTTAATGGGTCTTCACCAGATGAGTTGTCAGTGCTCCAGACGCGCGTCAAGGGTATGGAAGACAAGAATATCAAACTTGTCAACACTGTTGAGGTCATGTTAGTTCGCCGGATTCTCCCTTGTCAACACAGGGCTTGCAATTTATGGGAATTCAACCCGGCCAAGCACCAGACCCTATCAGGGCTTTTCGACTCATCGGACAAAGACATCTGGAAGGTTCTCTTTAAGTCCGGCAAATCGTGGTCGGATTCAACCGAGGACCGCGGGTACCAATTGTCACGACCCGCGAGTCCGGTAAGTTTTCGTATGTTGGCAAGTCATACACTTTATCCGCATAATCCGAGGGAAATGCTTAATGTGTTTTTCCACATCCCTCCCTGGCCTAAACGAAGAAGGCAGGGTGGATCTACTGCCCGGCCCCGCTGCCAGAAGAACCAGCCGGCCCACTTCTGATGAAGATGCTGGTCCCGGTGCCTTATAAGGTGCCGAAGAAGAAAGCCGAGAAAGAGGCCAAAGAGACCAGGGGCGGCCTTCGTCGCCGAGGCACTTCAGACACAATATTCAAAGACTCCGATGCCCGCTCTTTCTCCATAGAGGACGAGGAAGAGGAGGAAAGACGATCCCCCCAGCAAGGGGGAGGAAGAAACGGATGGCCTCCACACACTTGGAGGCTAAGTCACCCAAGAAGGGTAAGACTCCCCTTCCGGAGGAATCCGCCACTGCCGCCGACAGCAGCCCGGAGTGGGATCCCAGGGTCCAGCCCCTTGTGAAATCATGAGTATATGAAGCCCAGACACGTTTGTGTATCTAGACTCACTATCGTGCAGCGTTTAACGCATTGCACCATGTCTTTTTTGCAGTCCGGCAAGGTCCCGCACCGAACAATCCTCATCAGAGGATTTACTGGGCTCAGACGCGATGGACAGCAGGACACCCCGACGGCCCCCTCCCCCAAACACGTGAATGACACTGGGGTATCGTCCCAAAGTGACCCAGGCCAAGGAGGGGGTGGGGAGACCATCAAGACGGCGCCGGAGGGTCGAACCTCGGTGGCCGGACACACGGGGGAGAAGGCTCCCATGGAGACCGACGGTGGGAATTATCTTGAATTCGGCCCCCAGACATACACCGTTCCGGAGACCAACACAGCTCCGAAATCAGGCAGGCAACCTCCCTTGACAGAAGGGGGTGCGCCTGTTCCACCGGCAACCTCAGCCCAACAAGAGGTGTGGGATACCTTATCAGCAGCGCTGAAAAGCGCCTCCATCATTGAAGAACACGGTGCCCTTATGGGTGTGGTGATTGAGAAGATTCAGTCCGCTGAAAGTGGGCTGAATGAAGCCTGCATCAGCCTTATAACGGGCTTTGAGGTATGTTGTGAGGTTTCAAAGACTGTTACAGTATAGATAGTAGCCCCTGATACGTTGTTTGGTGTTCAGGAAAAAAACGGACAGGGGATCGAATATATGTTCACAGGAGACTTACTTTGTGACACCTCTCCCTCTTTTGTTTTTTATAAGC
Source organism: Triticum dicoccoides (assembly GCF_002162155.2). Taxonomy (NCBI): domain Eukaryota; kingdom Viridiplantae; phylum Streptophyta; class Magnoliopsida; order Poales; family Poaceae; genus Triticum; species Triticum dicoccoides. Next base: position 54,223,263 of record NC_041389.1, read on the forward strand.
AGGCGTCTGTAGTGTCTGCCGCCTCTCATACTGCGGAAGTCTCCGGACTGAAACAGAGTCTGGAGCGGGCCGAAGACAAACTCGGCCAAGTGAAGAAGCAGTTGGAGGATAGCCAAGGTATGCAAAAAAACCTTGTTCGCATTCAGCGTGAATGAATGATTGAGTATGACAAAAAAATTCTTCATGTGCTCTAGGAGCGACGGCCGAAGTCGAAGCTCTTAAGAAGGCAGTGGCCGAGGCCGAGAAGAGGGCAGCCACAGAGCAGGCTCTTCGTGAAAAGCACGAGGACAGGGTTATTGAAGCTGAGCAAGAGCTCCAAGAGGCCGTGAAGAAATGCGAGACCTTGGAGCAGAGTTTAGCGGATAAAGAATCCGAACTCACCAAGGCTCGTCAAGCCGCACGCGATGCCCGGGGCGAAGCCCAAGGTGCCCTGCAGGAAATCCAGGAGGCGAGGGAGATTGCGGCGTGTACGGCTTTTTCTATGCAAAGCAAATATTTGAAGGGAGAATATCACGTTACTAATTTGAATTCGGATTTCTCTAGGGGTGTTTGTGGAACTGCCACGCAGCATATCTGATGCCACACAATTCTACCAAGCCGAAGAAAGGAGTACTACAGGGAAGCTCTTCTGGTCGCAGTATCTGGCGCCAAAGTATCCGGTGCCCTTTGCTGATCAACTGAAGCAGCTGATCGAACTGCATAGGGCGGCCGAACTAGCCATAAAGGATTTAATTATCCGGCTATGGCCCACCGAGTCGATTCCCAGCAGCTACTTTGGGCTCGTGAGGCGGCTTGTAAGTGCCTGCCCTCGACTAGAAGTCATCAAGCGGTCGGTCTGCATGGAAGGTGCGCGAATGGCCTTCGCCCGTGCGAAGGTGCATTGAGCGAAGGTGGATGTCGAAAAGTTGATGACCGAGGGACCGCCTGCGGGGAAGGAGCACCGCAGGCCCGAGTTATATTATGACAGTGTCCTGCAAGGATCCCGCCTTGTGGTGGAACAATGCGCCAAGGACATTATATTCCCATGAATACATTCCTGTCGTCCTATGTAATGTTAAACAAGGTCATTTCTATTATTTAGTGCCTATTATTTGAAAGTTTTACCTCCTGTGCGGCCGTTTTATATATTAATCCTGAGAGTTGGCCAGTCGTCGGCTTCTGCCCCCACGAAGGAAGTACGGGGGTGTTCGGGATAAACCTGAGCACTCTTTACCCCAGTTTTGTGTCCTTGAAGGAGGTGTTCAGCACAACAAACCAGGCAATCGGACTATAAAGGCTTTATCACTCTCACTTAGCAATAGGAGTTTGACAAAAGAAGGGTAGGCGCAGCCCCTAGTGTTCGGAAGACTTCACTAGGGGCTCTATAAGCACCTGATCGGAAGAAAAGTCGATCCATCGCACGCTGCATTTGTTATCGCATAGTGCGGAAGAAATCATTAAAGATTTTGGAACCTCTCGAACAGCTGACCAGCTCTCGCCATATCATGACAGTCAGTTTTCGGCTTTCTCTACTGAGGCGCTCGTCCGGAAGAACCGAGACGCAATCATAGTAGTTCTCCCTTTACTACCCTAGCCGATATAGCGGAATGTAGGGTAGCAAGCACACGAGCCGGGCAACCCAACTATTGACCCAAGACATGATTCATAACCGATGCCTATAATGCTATAAGTTCGAGGTGTCGAACGACCATGAAGGTATTCGGACTTTATTGCCATATTGTGGGTACAACGAAGCCCCTGGCATATTAAGGCGTATCATAGTGTATGGATGCCATTTGACAAAGAGTATCAAAAAGGGAACAGCAGGTAAACGTCATATAAAGCCACACGCTGCAATTGAATAATACGTCAAAGCGTACGAGTACAAGTAATGTGATAAAAAAGAAATATGACTTCATAACCTGCTAAGACCAGGGGAGGGAGGCTGTGTGCGGATCCGGGTAGTAATCGGATGGTCATCAAGGGGAATATCTAAGGGTTCCCTTACGCGTTCGAGCTATTTCCCTCCTTGGTATGTTTGTCCCCTCCTAGGTCTGGTTGCTGTGTCGCCGGTGATGGCCTACACGAAAGTGTACCTGCAAAGAAAAGGCGAAAAAATGTTTGTGTGCCACGGAGCGGTTGAGCCGCATTGTGGGGCCTTAACTTAGCTTTGCCTCCGCCTACCGCCGGCGCGGTTGATTGAGCTCTTGACGAGCTGGGCTATCCTGCCGCGGAGTAGTTCGGACTCCTTTAACGGTGTCCGAAGGCTTGGCTGTCGACTGAAGGTTCGATTGAAAGATTCCACTCTGTGCTTCTACTGCTAAGGCGGCGGTGTACTCTTCAGTATGGAGGGAGCGTTCGGCTTTGCCATTAACCGTGATGACGCTGCATGGACCGGGCATCTTGAGCTTAAGGTAGGCATAATGCGGCACCGCGTTCAATCGAGCAAACGCGGTTCGTCCGAGCAATGCATGATAGCTGCTGCGAAAAGGGACGACGTCAAAGATTAACTCTTCATTGCGGTAATTATCTGGGGGTCCGAAGACTACCTCCAGAGTGACAGAGCCTGTACAGCAGGCCTCTAGGCCTGGTATAACACCTGTAAAGGTGGTTCTAGTGGGTTTGATCTTTGAAGGATCGATACACATCTTGCGCGTTGTATCCTGAAAAAGCATGTTCAGGCTGCTGCCTCCGTCCATGAGGACTCGTGTGAGGTGAAATCTGACAATTATTGGGTCGAGTACTAGTGCGGCTGAGTTGCCTTGACGGATATTGGTTGGACGATCCTTACGATCAAAGGTGATCGGGTCGGACGACCATAAGTTATATTTTGGGGTGACTGGCTTCGTTGCGTCGACATCCCTAAGTGTGCGCCTCCGCTCCCGCTTGGGAACATGAGTGGCGTTTATCATGTTCACCGTTTTGATTTGCGGGGGAAACTCCATTTGCCCTCCTATGCTCGGTGGCCGGAGCTCCTCGTCATCATCATCGCTTTGCGACCCCTTCTCCTTGTTTTCGGCACCGAACCTACCAGCTTGTTTGAAGACCTAGCATTCTCTGTTGGTATGGTTGGCTGGTGTTCCTGGGGTGCCGTAAATTTGGCATGGACGGTCGAGTATACAGTCCAAACTGGACGTGTCCAGACTATTTCTTTTGAATTGTTTCTTCCTTTGACCGTTATTAGAGCCGCTGAATCCGGTGTTGACGGTCGTGTCTTTGCCGCTGTCGTCATTATTTCGACGCTTATGCTTGCTGCGTCGGGACTTGCCGTTGCTATCTCTGGCGTCTGAGGTGCCAGGATTTCTTGGTGTGCTGTTGCTACGAGCCAACCAGCTATCCTCACCCGCACAAAAGCGGGTCATGAGTGTCGTGAGGGCTGCCATGGACTTTGGCTTCTCTTAGCCGAGGTGTCGGGCAAGCCACTCGTCACGTATGTTATGCTTAAAGGCCGCTAGGGCTTCGGCATCCGGACAGTCGACAATTTGGTTCTTTTTAGTTAGGAAACGAGTCCAGAATTTCCTGGCTGACTCTCCGGGCAGTTGGGTTATGTGACTTAAATCATCGGCATCCAGTGGTCGCACATAAGTGCCCTGGAAGTTGTCAAGAAATGCGTCTTCCAGGTTCTCCCAACTGCCAATGGAGTTTGCCGGCAGGAAATTCAGCCAATGCCGAGTTGGTCCCTTGAGTTTTAGTGGGAGGTACCGGATGGCATGTAGATCATCGCCGCGGACCACGTGAATATGGAGAAGGAAATCTTCGATCCATACCACGGGGTCTGTTGTCCCATCATATGGCTCGATGTTCACGGGCTTAAACCCTTCTAGAAATTCATGCTCCATTACTTCGTCAGTGAAGCATAGGGGGTGTGCGGCGCCTCTATGCCGGGCTACCTCACGACGCAGTTCAGATGAGTCTGGTCTGCTGTATTTGGCCCGGCGGGATTTGTATTTAGTATATCCGGCGTGGCGGTCATCGTCACGCGTTGGGGCGCGCTCCCGTGATCCATAGATCGATCTTGACTGTCCTGCTTTATTATCCAATTCGTCTCGCAGGTCCTGCGTGTAGCCCAGGGCCTTCATGTTTTTATTTGTTTGGCGGCGGGGTGCGGGCTGGTGTTCGGGCTGATACGCCGCTTTGTCTCGACCACAAGGTGGCCGGTCAGCCGCATCCTGCGTTGGTAGTATAGGCTCTAGTGCGTCATCCTCGAATTGAGGTAACAACCTGTGCCTCGGGTAACTTTTAGTTGGGCGCTCGAGTCTGCATTCCTTAGCTGCCAGGACCTCCGTCCATCTGTCAGTAAGCAGATCTTGATCAGCTTGAAGCTACTGCTATTTTTTCTTCATGCTCTTTGTCGTGGCTATAAGCCGGCGCTTGAAGCGCTCCTGCTCGACGGGGTCCTCAAGCACGATAAATTCTTTGTCACCGAGGCTCACTTCCTCTTCGGAGAGGGGCATGTAATTGTCATCCTCCGAGTCTCCATCCATTGCCTGTTCATCAGGGCTAGCTTGCACATCCTCCCATCCAGCTTGCTCGAAGCTTGGCTGGGTGGGATTGTTTTCGTCTTTGGCATCATCCAGAGTGCTATTGTCTCTTGTGCCGGTATCGCTATTTTTGCTAAGGCGGGATTTAGAGCGGCGCCGCTGACGTTGGCGCTTAGGTTGCTTCTCGAGAGGATCACCCTCCGTTGCATCCTTTTGATCCTCGCCATCATTTTCTTTGGGTGTGTCCACCATATGTATATCATATGATGAGGTGGCTGTCCAGCGCCCTGTGGGCGGTGGTTCCTGTTCTTCTCCGGCATCGTCGTCCTTACCGTCGATGTCTTCGGAGTCGAAATCAAGCATGTCGGTTAAGTCGTCGACAGTGGCTATTAGGTGGGTGGTGGGTGGGTAATGAATTCCTTCGTCGTCCGCTTCCCACTCAAGCCGGACACAGTTCGGCCAAGAGTCTCCTGACAGGGAGAGAGATTTTAAAGAATTTAGCACATCGCCCAAGGCAAGTGCTGAAAGATATCCGTGGAGCTAAACTCCATGATCGGCGCCCAGCTAGGTCCAATGGGCACGGATGTATGTGGTTCGGAACCTACGGCCGGAGACGAGTCCGAGGGTCCGAAGACATAGACCTCCTTGGAAGTGAGATCTGTGTTCGGCTCTATCGCTGCTGCGTGTACGGCCTCCATGGCGGGGTCCATCCAACCGTCCTCGGATGGCACGATCTGCTCTGGATTCAAAGCCGGGGCAGCTGCAGGTGTGATCTCCCAAACACCGTCCGATGGCAGATCTAAGTCATGCTCATCGCGACCATGGGGCGCACCTGTCCTGGGCTTGAATCCATCGAAGATCAAGTCTCCGTGGATATCGGCAGTGTAGGTCAGGCTTCCAAATCTGACCTGATGGCCAGGGGCATAGCTATCGATCTGCTCCAGATGGCCAAGCGAGTCGGCCCACAGTGCGAAGCCGCCGAATACGAAGATCTGTCCAGGAAGGAAAACCTCGCCCCGGATCGCATCGTTGTAGATGATTGCAGGAGCCATCAAGCCTTATGGTGACGGCACAGTGGAACTCTCAATGAAAGCACCAATGCCGGTGTCAAAACTGGCGGATCTCGGGTAGGGGGTCCCAAACTATGCGTCTAAGGCTAATGGTAACAGGAGGCGGGGGACACAATGTTTACCCGGTTCGGGCCCTCTCTATGGAGGTAATACCCTACTTCCTGCTTGATTGATCTTGATGATATGAGTATTACAAGAGTTGATCTACCACGAGATCGTAGAGGCTAACCCTAGAAGCTAGCCTATGATTATGATTGTTGTCCTCCTACGGACTAAGCCCTCTGGTTTATATAGACACCGGAGGGGGGCTAGGGTTACAAAGAGTCGGTTACAGAGAAGGAAATCTACATATCCGAATTGCCAAGCTTTCCTTCCACGCAAAGGAGAGTCCCACCCGAACACGGGACAAAGTCTTCAATCTTGTATCTTCATAGTCCAACAGTCCGGCATAAGTATATAGTCCGACTGTCTGAGGACCCCCTAATCCAGGACTCCCTCAGCTGCAGAGGCTGCCTTGGCAAGGGTCTTGCCGGGGGAGTCTGCCTCGCCCTCTTATTCTTTGTGTCTCTGTCTTGGCGTTGCTTTGATTGTCTTGTGGCTTTGGCTTCCCTCCTCTACCCTGCTAAGTGTGGCCGCGGGCACGGCTCTGACTGCCCATGCACAAGTAAAGGGGTACAAAAGAGATCCCCTACTTTTGTACACCGACACTTATGCTCTTCTTCATTCTTTGAGTAGACCAATATGTCATTGATGAAAACCACGACGAATTTATCCAAAAACTCCATGAACACCTTGTTCATCATACTCATGAAATAGGCAGGGCATTAGTCAAACCAAATGAGTTAACTGTATACTCATATAGCCCATACCTTATGGTAAAAGTTGTCTTAGGTATATCCTGCTCTCGGATCTTCAACTGGTGATAACCTGATTGAAGATCGATCTTGGAGAAAACCTTAGCTCCTTCAAGCTGGTCAAACAAATCATTGATCATCGGCAGAGGGTATTTTTTCTTGATCGTCACCTCATTCAGCGCACGATAATCAACAACCATCCTCAAATATCCATGCTTCTTCTCCACCAGAAGTACTGGGGCTCCCCAAGGTTATGAACTTGGTCGAATGTAACCTTTCTTCAGTAACTCCTTAATCTGCTTCTTAATTTTTCCAGATCATTTGCGTGCATCCGATGCGGTCGCTTTGATATTGGTCCGGTGCCTGGCAATAACTCAATCAAAAACTCAATGTCTCGATCTGGTGGCATGCCTGGTAACTCCTACGAAAATACATTGGGGTAATCCTTCACCACTGGTACTTCCTCCTGAACAACTCCTGATAAGGAATTTACCTGAGTCCTCCTCGGCGCATGCCTAGACACATACTTGATCCTCTTTCCTTCTGGGGTGGTGAGAAGAATTGATTTACTGGCACAATCGATGTTTCCTTCAAACTTGGATAGCCAATCCATGCCTAGTATCACATTCAATCCTTGTGACTCCAGAACAATCAGGTCGGTGGGGAAGACATGTCTACCTATGGTTACTGGCAACTGATAGCATCCCCTACTAGCCATATACTCCGCTCCTGGGGAAGTTACTAACGTAGGTGACTTAAGGATTACTGTTGGCAATTTATATTTATCCACAAATCCCCTTGATATGAATGAAGACGCACCAGTATCGAAAAGAACAAGTGTCGTAAATGCATTAATCAAAAACTTACCGACAACTGCGCCGGTTGATCCTCAATCTCCTCCACACTGAGGTGGTTCACCTGACCTTTGGTGAAGGGGTTGGGCTTCTTTGCAGAACCTCTATTGCCATTTCCATTCTTGGCTTTAGGGCATTCAGTGGCATAATGTCCGGTCTTCCCGCACTTGAAACATGTAATGTGACTTAGATCCCTCTTGGCTGGTGTTGCGGGGTTGGAACGGTTCTGACTGTTGCTTCCTCCATTCCCATTGCCATTCTTGGGGCCACTGTGGTTGTGCAAACTTCTGCATATGCCCTCCATGGTTATGGCCTCCATGGTTGTGAGTATGTCCTCCCGACTACGGGGAATAGCAGGGCTTCTGCTGAGCTCCAGAAGTGTATCTCCCCTATCCATACTTCCTCTTGCGATTATCAATCTGTTGCTGCTTGCCTTCTATCATGAGGGCCATGTCTACCAACCCTTGGTAGTTGTTGAAGGTTGCCACCATCAAATGCATACTCAGCTCATCATTGAGTCCCTCAAGAACTTCTCATGTTTTGCGGCATTTGTGGCCACATCATCTGGGGCATAGAATGCTAACTTGCTAAACTCATCCACATACTGTCCCACTGTATGACCTCATTGGCGCAAGTTGCGAAACTCGCGCTTCTTCATGCTCATAGCTCCTACTGAAACATGGGCGGTGCGAAAAGCCTGCTGAAACTGATCCCATGTAACTGTATCAATGGGATAAGTGGTGGTGAAGTTCTCTCACCAAGATGTTGTGGGTCCATCAAGCTGATGTGCGGCAAAGTGCACTCTCTCCGCATCTATGCATCCTGCAGTAGTCAGCTCCCTCCCAATCTTGCGGAGCCAATCATCTGCAACAATCGGCTCGGTGCTGCTAGAGAATACTGGCGGATTCAACCTCAGAAAGCGGGCTAGGTTGTCAACAGGGGGTGGTGGCGGTGGGTTGTTGTTGTTGTTGTTGTTGTTGTTGTTGTTGTTGTTGTTGTTGCCTTGGTTCTGGTTTTGGACTAGCATCTGCATCAAGGCATTTTGCTGCTGGATCAACTGAGTGAGCTCCGGTGGGAACACGAATCCATTGCCACGTCTTCGAAGGCATCTGATGGGTTAGAAGGGGTGAGAAATTAAAATAGAATAAGGGCTAAGAGAGATTCACTACCCATATGCACATGAGACAAACACAATCAATTAACTTCATTCAATATCAAACAAGGTTCACACAAAGGATCTAACTACGATTACAAATCGATCGAAGATAACTACTTGGAAGAATACTACTAGTAACATGGTGGTAGTCTAGAACTTTTGATCGGAGGAAGACTCCATGATATCTGCTCCAGCTTCGTCAACATAGTCGTCATCACTTTCATCATTTGCATCACTATCCGTGTCGGTGTCGTCCAAGATGATTTAGTCCTCCGAACGGATCTCCACTTCAGGTTCTCGCTTATGGTTCTCCACGAGTAGTCCTAGCTTCCTCTTCAGGTCTTCATGCTTCTCCAGTAGTACAGCAATTTCTTCCTCACATCCATCGCGTGTTGACTTGAGTTCCTATTCTAGCTCGATATTCTTCTTCATCAGCTTCTTGATCTTCTTCATGTTGAAGCATAGTTGATTCTCTTGTCGACGAATGTGATCACCCATCTCCCTAATGTAAGCTACAATTGATCCATCCTTTCTGGTATGAATCATCTCCCATTCTTCGTCTCAGCGGCCACATATTTGATATATGGTGTTTTCAAGCTCCTTGTGATACACTTCACATATGAGTCCAAAGGTGATGTGGGCTGTCATGCTCTTTCCCAAACTCCAGCTTGGTGCATCCAAGTAGAAATCAATAGGCTCCGTTGTTGGCACAAACGTCCTCCCAGGTACCCAAACTTTGATCTTCCAGCACTCCTCTTATGGTAAAGTGCAGAGAAAGTCCCAGTGAAGCTTGGTAGTCCAATGTTCAAGTACTTAGTGACTTCCTTCAAGTGTCATCCCTGGCTCTGATACAATCTTGTGCGACCACGATCCCAATGGACCGAAGTCTCTGTGCTTAAGTGTCATCCCTGGATCGGTAATGCTGACACACACAATACTCGAAGAATTATAGTAGAGTTCAATCACACACTAATTACATCTAGTCGTCAAGAAGAGTATGATTACACAAAAATAGTATGGCTAAAGGCCATCTAAACTAAATAACTGCAGAAGCTTTGAAGGTAAACGAGTCCATCAACTCCAACGACATAGCTGAGTGCATGACAGCGACCTATCGCACCTTATTCGTTGTCTGGGTAGTTTGCAACATGAGACGTTGCAGCCGTGTAGGTCAGCACATTGAATATGCTGGTAGAGTTACACTGTAAAGCAATGAATGCAAGAACTATATCTACATGCAATATTTGGCTGGTGGAGGCTCTATGTTTATAATTTTGCATAAAGCTAGTTTTTCTCTACAACAAAGGAATAAAATTTTATTTACTACTCCCAAGTTGTACCAATATTTGAGAAGGTTCCTCCAATTCAAATCCCAATTAAACAAATATCATCATTAAACCCAATCAATTAATTAAAGAGTGATGAGATCAACAATAATATCCAATTCCAGATACTCAAAATGTCCATAACCAGGGACACGGCTAACCATGATTAGTTTATACACTCTACAGAGGTTGCTCACTTTTTCCCACAAGACTCGACCGCATCCATGATCGGAAGATCGAGACATAGTCTTTCTAAAGCATTAACTCTCTACTCCGGGCAGACCGGTACACCTACTTTCCCCTACATCTGCTAGTCCACCTCTTCGAGAGCTCGTATAACTTACTCAACTATGCCAGAGCCCATAATTGCTTATGGCTACACACGAAAGTTTCTAGGCATGAAATATCATATGATCCCTTTTAGCCTGGGTGGCGAACCAAGGAAAAATTACATGGGTACTCCGGACAAACATTGGATTCTCCAGGTGCCCCAACCAATCCACCCAGATGTGTATTAAAGTTGCCACCTTAATGATATCCAAAATTAATAACTCGCATAACTTCCATGTGTATCACGATCCAATCCCTGTCTACGAGCATGGCTAAGCTATATAAGAGCATAACGTATATTCCCAGGGACATCGAAAAGTATTAGGTTCCTACCTCAAGCACTACAATCAAACCACATGTTCCCAATCCTACTCATGCAAATATTTGAGAGGCAAAACTAATTCATAGTAAAAACTGGGTATAGAAAAGTATGATCAAAGTGTAACTTGTCTTGCTGACGATCTGCAAACTCTAGGGATTCATAGTACCAAGCTTCGCACTCCGGATAATCTAGCATAGACAAACAGTAGCATACATAAGCAATCACTCATACGAAACAAAGAGAAATCGAGAAAAGATCCAAATAAAACTCGAAACAAGCAAACGACTAAACTAAACAGAAAACAAACCCTAACAGCATTATTATCATGTGAATTAAATCTTAACAGTAGGTACATGTGATTAGCTATGATTTGCAAAAAGAAACAACTCAAACGGAGTTACGAAACTCAAGATACAAACGAAACAAGATCGATTACTAATCTAAACTAAACTCAAATTTTAAATTTTCAAAATCATGTTCAAGTTGGTTTAATGGAAAGAAGAGATCGTTACGAAGATTTAGGCGTTGGTTTCATCTAATCTGGATAAACGAGCAAAAAGTTACGCTAGTTCTAAGATCAGGGGCTAAATCGCGAGAAAACTATTCGCGGATAGGTCCCTGGGCGAAAAATAAAACTACAAAGAAAAATACTACGGAACGAACGTTCGTTAACAACACTAAACGAACAAATTCGTTCGTTAATAAGAACTAGCAGGTGAACGTTCGTAATCTAACGAACTAACTAAAAAACCGACCTAAAAACTAAACCGAACAAAACCGAAAAAAACCGAGTTGGTTTTTACCGGTCAACGCGGTTTTTGACGGCTGCGGCGGCGAACTCCGGCGGGGCGGGGCGCGGCTCCGGCGGCGGCGGGGTGACGGCGACGCAGGGCGGAGGCGGCGCAGCGAGGGGCGACGACACTAGGCGGCAGCAGTAGCTAGCAGCGCGGCGTCGGCGCTAGGCGGTGACAGCGGCGGCAGTGGTGGTGGTGCGTTGCGGTGGCGGGGCGATGTGGGGAGGAGAGGGGGCGGCGGCGGCGCCTTAGAAAGGGGCCAGGGGGGTTCCGACTTGGGGAGGGAGTCGGCGCGCGGCAGGGAGAGCCCGGACTCCTCGAAGTCCGGCAGGGGCACGGCGTCCCGGGCGGGGGAAGGCAGTGGCGCGCGAGTGAGCCGGCTGGGCCTTCGGCCCAGTTCGGTCCGGAACTTTTTTAAAAACAAATTGCCCGCAGAAAAAAATCCTAATAAAATATAAAAAATTCCAGAAACAATTTTCACCGTCCAAAACCTAATATTTAAGACAAGATGAACATTTTTCTGGACTAAATGCAATTTTCAAAAAATGCATGTTTTTCTCTAATTCAAATGAAATGGCAAATAAAATAATAATTTGATCTCAACATTTCTTTTCCAATATTTCTCCTCTATTGAAGAAGTCATATTCTCTTCTCTCATTTATTTTTATTGTTTTGAAATTATTGGAAGGAAAATATTAAAAATCAAATTGATCCTCTTTTCAAATTTGAAATAAATTTCAAATATGAAAATTTTGTGAAACCTCCAACTCTCTCCTTGGGTCCTTGAGTTGCTTAAGATTTCTAGGATCACAACAAAATGCAAGCAAAAAAATATGATATGCATATGATGCTCTATGTATAACATCCAAATTGAAAATTGGGATGGTGCATGGATGCATCCATGATTTAATTTCTGTAAGCTTGGGTATTTTTATTGTGACATCTATGATAGATTGATGACTCTGCCAATGCATAGTATTCTGTTTTCACCGCTTTTATTGCTACACAGCAACAGAAATAACTAGGACAAAAGAGTTCCCTACCATAATATCTTCACAAAAATAAATAAATGTGCTTCCTCCAGATGGGTATGTTAGTCAGATGGTCACCAACAGATACTCCTGGTACTGCAAAGTTATCTCGATCAAGCATCAATGCGCAACAACCCATTCATGGCTTGTATAGACTTTTTGTGGTGTGCAAAACTAATTTTGTTTTGATATTTTATTTTTTTCGTGGCCAGCTCTTCAAAAGAAGTCTGGTGACCAACATATTTCAAATTGTGAGGAATGGAGGACTGAGCATATGTGTCAAATGAAGTAATGCGTCCTCAATAGTTTTTCAGAAGTTTCAACAAAGTTTGAATAATATGTTTGCAAAGCTCTGTACTAAGTTCAGTTCTTATAAATTTTGTGAAAAGCCCTTCAAAGTTTTCGATGAAGTTCTTACATGGACTTCGTGAAGGCCTTTAGCATAAATCTTCAACTTTAGTACAAGATCCACTAAAAACCGGAGGACGTGGAAGAACAAGCATGTAGGACGGTTACGAACAAGAGATAGCCTTTAGTTTTTTCATTAGAAAAAGATTTTATTGAAAAAAGTTCTTGGGATGTTTCAACAAGTTTGGAAACACGGTTAAATCAATAAAAAAATATTTACAAGGTTTTGTAGAGTTCTCATGAATTTACGGATCATCTTTGCAAGCCAATGAATAATCATATGAAAAGTACCCCATGTTTTAGATAAAAGTTTGGGCAAGAAACTAGGAAAGTTTTTTGTTGCTTCAAATAAATTTTGAGTTATCCTTCTGGTCCTATGATTCTTCAGATTTAGTAAGAAAGTTAAGGGGTCATATTTCAAAAAAAAAATCAATTATCACTATGAGCACGTGCAGAGCATTTTCATGTTATTAGAATAATTGAAATTAATCATTTCTAGTTAATTAAGAAATTTCTAAATAAAAAATAGTTAATAAGAAAAGGGAAGAAGAAAAAAAAATAACCACAAATGGAGAAGTAGTGTGATAGTCAACAGACCGTAGTCAGCGAACCCCATCGGCTTAAGACGACCACTACTGCCCCGATGGCATCGACATGAGAGACAGGGACACATACAAAGTGTCAAAGAGGAGCACAGGGGAGCAGGAGGAGGTAGGGACCACAAGTAGGAGGGTGTGTTGGAGGTCGAAGGAGCCACGTGAAGCGACTTTGTTGTGGGTAGGGTTCACTGGGGGCAGGTGTTGGCTGTTACTCCTCACTCATGTCCCCCACATCGCTCAAACCCCTATTGACACATCCATCTGTCACCGCCTTTTGTTCTCACACCTGCCCCAGTTTGCCACACCACGTGTGGCTCGCTGGAGCATGGCTCCGGGAAAACGACCGATTCGACGCTGATTTCAGGTTCATGTGGGTCACGAATTCGTTGTAGTCCAGATTACTAAACATGTAAAAATTGCATTCCGAGGGCAGCATGCGACCTAGTACCAACTACGTTCGTAATCTACATCCACGCATGCATGGACCGATACATGTAACCAATGATATGCTCTCCGTGTATGGATTTATTGGTAGGTGATCGATTAGGCCCACCGCAAAAAAAATGGTGATCGATTAGGCCTACCGCAAAAAAAGGTGTTTGATTAGGCCAATATGTCCACTCATCGTACATGGGCACCATGGCTATTTGAGCTAGCAGTGAGAGCTTCCGTGGCTCCACGCTGGCGAGTAAGCCGAGGAGGTACGTACACGAGTAATGCTACACTCACCGGATGGGATCCACGGACTCAACGGGCTGTGGTTACGTGTCAGTTTTTGATTCGTGATTAGAAGGGAGGCAGGGCCCACCCCTCATGAGAATCAGAGGGGGGAGACTACCTGGCCATGGGCCGGGACAGGCCGGGCTTGGGTCGGGCCTTAAAAAGCCCATGGCAGAAAACTGAGGCCCAGGCCCTACCATCAGGCCTATTTTTCAAGCCCAAGTCCGGCTCATCTGATAAAAAGCCCTGAAAAGCATTAAGGCTTAGGACCATGGGCCGGGTCTCTTCCTTAAAATGCCAATATGCCAAGCCCAAGCCCGTCCGGGCCTGCTAGTGGGCTCAAAACTCAGACCCAAGCCCAGTCCACGGGCAAGCCCATTGGGCCTAGGCCCTGGATTTTAGGGCCGGGCCTGGGTGGGCCGATAGGGCCGGGCCTGGGATGGCCAGGACTAGAGGAGAGATTGATTAGCATTGAGTTGTCCATGGGAGGCCCGTAATGTTCCGTGCGTCTAGGATTATGCATTTTTTCTCTTTTGGGACTAGCTACCAGCCTACAAGTGACTCGGGCCAGGCCAGTGCAGCGGCGCCCACGGGCTCTGACTGTTACGGACGCGGGGATCTGTCACGGGCTCACGGCCCTAACAAACCTCCCTAAGAGTTCTCAAAAAAAACCTCCCCGAGAAAAAGATGGATCCCAAACAAACAGATCATTTTACTACCAGACCAACCCAACCCAACGCCACCCCAGAAATGAAAATTTTCCAAGTAGATCGATATATGGATTGACGGAGGTTGTACCGACGATGGCCGACGACGAGCTGGTGGTGCCGGAGGCCGACGAGCGCAGCCGTTGGATAGTGCGGCACCCTGTGGGCTGCGCCGGCGTCTCGCTTGTTTGCATCTACTGCCAGTTGGTCACTGACGACCCGCCCTTGACGCTCCTCATCCTTCTGCTCGGCCTCCTCGCCGTATTTCTTTACGACCTTGCGTGGCTTTATGCAAACGACAGGTACGTATCTTTGCCCGGAGAACCTTAGTAGATAAATTCTTGCTGCTCTATTAAGTTATTCATTCAGTTCTCAAAAGAAACAAAAATAAATCCACTCATCCGTCGATGCATTCATCTAAGTAGTAAGCACACATCTACAACTATATATAATTTGTCCATGATATACTCTATTGAAAATGTCACACTAGCTAGATCCGTATTCTGCATGTACGTCTTGCTTTTTTGGGGGATGAATATACGCGTGTCTTGTTTGTTTGACTAAGAAATGATATAGTGATGTGTCCGCCGACGAGCTGGAGGAGGAGGTGGAGCTGGCGGTGCCGGAGGCCGACGAGCGTAGCAGATGGGCAGTGACGTGCCTTATCGGCTGCGCCGGCGTCTCGCTTCTTCGCATCGCCTGTCTGGTCGACCACCACAACAACCCCCGCATGAGGATCCTTATGCTTCTGCTCTGCTACCTCGGCGTATTTCTTAGCGGCCTTTTTGAGGCTTTTGTTATCCAAAAGTACCTCAATGTGGAGGGTCAGCAAAAGCTGGTAGATGAATTCTTGTTACTCTATTAATCAATAAATCAATCCATCCATCCATCCATCCATCCATCCATGCATCTTTCTATCTATCTGTGAATATTTTTTGAACACTATCTTTTACTCCTTAGCCAACTACCACCTACCGTACACTCTAATACTGTAGCATGCACCGAGTTGACTTCCCAAAAAAATACATGGAAGGAAAATATGTTTGATTTGTTTTGAATTGATTGCAGGAATTACATGTATGGCACCTGCAACTCTGCTCTCAAAACGTATATGTATGAAATTATATTAGATTTTTTGTTACCAATGTCTCATGTCTATGTTTATTGTTCCGTGGCAACGCACGGGCATGCAGCTAGTCTATATAAGTTTTGAAATACTCCCTCCGTAACTTTTAATAAGATATTTTTCGAGTCAACCGTGTCAAAAAAAGTCTCAAAACTATGTAATGAGATGCACTCCAAATCCAGAAGACAAACGAAATTCTAGGATTATCCATTTGGGCAGACTTTTATGCAGCTAGCATATGGTTATGTTTCACTAGATGCACGTCTCAATTATCATAAGTTAATTATATGGTGATATTTATCATAATCCATCCACATGATGGATACCTCTAGATCAGAATGGATTCTTTTGTGCAACAGTGCAAACATTGTTACATATTGTATATGTGTATTGTAGGTCTTGCTACAGATCAGACAAGGGAAATCTTTGCAAAATCCCTCCTTCCCAAAATTTTGGACGTATTAGTTTTTGCATGCAATCCCATAATATTAGGCGCAGGTGACTTTCCCTCTCGTGCAGTTACAACCAAGCTAAGAATCACTATTTTTCTGGAAACTAAAAAGATTGCCCGATAGGTCTCTTGTGTAGTTAGAGCATCTCCAGCTGCGCCCCCAACAGGTCCTTCCCAGGCTTTTTTCCGCGCCGGCGCCGAAAAATTGCCCAAGTCGCGCCCCCAAGACGCCGAATTCCGCCGGCTTGGCCCGTTTTTGCGCCCGGCGATCGCAGGCCGAACCCGGCGCACTGGGGGCGCTCGGGGGCTCCGGCGCAAGGGAAAAGCGCTCCTGGGGCCACATTGTCAGGCAAAAAGTCAAGCCACCCGTCCAGATTCGCCTCCGACCCCCCGCGCTCGGCCGCCAACCTGCCGATCCCGGCGCCGTCGATCGCCCACAGCAGCTAGGTAAATCATTTTCGGCCGGGAAAAAGAAGGGGTTTCGCCGAGGCAGCCTCTCCGCCGCCGTTCGGGCACCTTTTCCAGCGTTCCGGCCGTGCAGGGCCTGTACACCGGCGGGTTTGCGCCCACCTCGCCCGCAAGGTGTTTGGTGATTTGCCCGCGATGGACTCCGAAGATGAGGAGGCGCTCGCGGCGTTGCTGGAGGAGGAAGCAGCCAAAGCCGACGTCCAGGAGCAGGAGCGTCTCATGGTGCTCGCCGCCCTCGCCGGCCTGCTCGCGAGCAGTGAAAAGCCGCAGCGAGGTGGCTCGGCGCTTGGGCGGGTGAAAGCAAAGAGTCGGCATCATCTGGAAGGCTACTGCATGCTCTACTCGGACTACTTCGCCGACGCTCCATTGCACGGTGAGAAAAAATTTCGGCGCCGTTATCGGATGAGCCGAAAGCTTTTCCTCAGGATGGTGAATTCCATCCGGGAGTTCGACAGCTACTTCAAGTGCAAGATGGATTGCACTGACACACTTGGATTTACCTCGATCCAGAAGTGCACGACGGCTATGAGGATGCTTGTATACGGAGCTCCCGGTGATTCACTCAACAACTATGGGCGCATGGCCGAGTCCACCACCATTGAGTGTTTCTACAAGTTCTGCAGGGCAATGGTGGCAGTGTTTGGACCGCAGTACTTGCGAACACCCAATGTGGAAGACACTGCTCGGATCCTAGCACAGAATGCAGCAAGAGGATTTCCTGGGATGCTTGAAGCATCGTGCATGCATTGGAAATGGAAGAACCGTCCATTTGCTTGGCAGGGGTTGTACAAAGGCGCCAAAGGCTGTTGGAGTGTGGTACTTGAGGCAATGGCCACACAGGACCTCTGGATTTGGCACTCTTTCTTTGGGATGCCAGGAACTCACAATGACATCAACGTCATGCAGTGCTCCCCAGTCTTTGCCAAGCTTGTTGAAGGTCATTCTCCTCCGGTGAACTTCAAGGTCAATGGGCGGCAGTACAACAAGGGGTATTATCTAGCTGATGGCATCTATCCGAGATGGTCGACATTTGTGAAGACCATCTCAAACCCTGCAAGAACGCCTGGTTTGCGAAGGTTCAGGAGGCTTGCAGGAAGGATGTCGAGCGGGCATTTGGTGTGCTCCAATCTTGATTTGCTGTTGTCCGGTTCCCTGCTCAGACCTGGTCGAAAGATCAATGTGGGAGATCATGACTTGCTGTGTCATCTTGCACAACATGATCATTGAGAGCGAGCAGGAAGAGCTAGTGTTTGACTGAACCATATTACAGGCAGGGTCCTCTTGCCCAAGTTGATCACCAGCTACCGGCAAACTGGACTGAATACCTGAATATGCGTCAGGAATCCGAGACCCACAGGTGCATCAAGAACTGCAACACGATCTGGTGGAGCACCTATGGAGGCTCAAGGGCAAGGCCGGGGCGACGCGGGAATGACGTGTGATGAAATTTGAGTTTTGTTTTGTTAAACTATATAATTTGTATTGAACTATTTGTTGAACTATTTGATTTATGTGATGAAACACGCTAAACCATACCGAACTATGTGACGATCTAATTGATTTCTATTTGTATACGAAAACTCACGCCGAAACACGCCGAAACACGCCGAATATGGGCCGATTCACGCGGATATCGAGCCATTTTTGCACACAATTGGGCCGAACACTGGGCCGAAATCGGCGACCTGGGGGCGACGGCTGGGTGCCCAACCGCCCCAGCGCCGAGCTTACCGCCGGCTCACCCCCAGGCCGCTCTTTTTCGGCGCCCTGGGGGACCGAACGGCTGGAGATGCTCTTAGCTCTCAGTTCCCATGCCATCCCTCTCTCTCCCTCACAAGATTGACCTGCGTTAATTTCCGTGCAGAAAACTAATATGCCTTAGAATATGGCAAGGAGGAAGTACATAGCATCAGGAAATGAAAATGGATCTGACATGTTGTTGCAATATATATGAAGAAAAATATTATAAAATGTTCTATAGCACGGATACACAGCGAACTGTCTCAGTATGAAGTCAAAAAAAAAGAAGTCGTCATGATTCATGAACAAAGTCTTAATAAACAAAATAACAGCAAACTATCTGAACAAATCTAGCTGTTGTGCATATGAACTTGTAACATCTACAATGGACAATAATATAAACCTGAATCATAACGTGTAGAATCTAAATAACAAAGAAGTAGAAGTATCCCGAGATAGAAAAACTACTCTCTGGTACTAAAGATGGTATATAGATATAGCCAGCCATTAGCATGAGGTCATTGTTTTTGAGCTCTCCTAGTTACTCCCTTCATCTTTGTGCTAACTTTATACTAAATCTGCGACACTTATTTTGGGATGGAGTGAGTACAAGTTAATCGTCACACAGTGATATTATCAGTAATGTGCTTAGGAAACTTTTGCATACTTCTTGATAGCCAGAATCCATGGCTAATGTATTTGATCTATGAAAAGAACACGTGCCACAAGTTATCAGCGGATTACATCTTTGCTTCCAATTCTATAGCTACGAGGGTCATGAAACCATACAATAATTAGTATCTCAACAATAACTATGTTTTTATGGCAAATATGTGGCTACTGTTCTATCAGTGGGTGAGAAATAGAAAATATGTTCACCATTGCTTCATCTACTACTAATTTCTTAATAGAAACATAAAAGTCACAAAGCAAAATGAATATAAGTTTCAAAGAAAAACATAAGATCATAAGTATTCATTTACCCGCTGAAATAGTTAGCCAGTACATTCAAAACAACATTGGCCAATCAATTAAGAAACTACAGGAATCAAGGCAAAATGGTACATCACTAAATTTCAAATATAACCTAAATGACACATACATGAGAAACCATCCTAAAGTACTCACTCCTCCTCGTGTCATCTGACTTAAACTTGGAAACTTGTTGTCGCTTCAGGAGAGAAAGCATTAATGAACCCGGCAGGAGCCCTCGAGGAAGATAAAAACAATGATTAGCACTGACCATTATCAATATTGTTTCTAAATTATACAAACAACACAGAAAAGCACATACTTGTCAGCGACAGTGTAGGCACTTAAGCAGGGATGGATTTTTTTTTTTTGCTTCATCCAGAAGAAAGTTACTTTCTGTTACAATTTGAGAATGGAAACAAGAGAATGGGGCGGCTCTGCTTCCTATTTTACATAGTAACACCAAATAATCAAAATGGTAAATTAGTTTCCATGCGTATATGATGGTGCGAGTAAGAGCGAAAACAGAAGTGCACTCCTAGTGCTACCTTAATGCCCTATGTGGAGGATACTTCACCTGGTTCCCAAAAATAGTAAAGAGTAAGAAGGCCTCTTCCTGCTACTTGATCAATGAAAGATAAAGAAGAATGCCATTCCCTTGGGACGGTTTCAGAGAGAAGCATGTTTAAGATTGGTTACCTGCAGAGAAAACCCACAGGCTATTCCACATTCCATGGATTGGAAGATTAATGTTGGAACTTGGAAGGGCCTGTTCAAGAAGTAGTCCTGAAATACAGAGTGTCGCTGTTGAGCAACACAATTATGATTAAACGGCTAAGCTGTCCACCTTTGCATTGTTGAGAGAATTTAAACTGTAATCGCCAAACAGAACAAAAAACAAGGTTAAGAGTGATTACTGCTACAAAGATGATGAGTTGACGATCGTGACTCGTGTTTAATCCTCTTCTTGTCACAAAAACATGTTGGGGAACAACACCACATGAATGCAAGCCACAATAAAACCTTGAATATTTGTCTAGAAATATGTGTTTGATGCAAAAATTGACCGATCATCACAACTGCCTATTACTACTACAAATATAATGAGCATGCACAATTTTTTTTTTCAAAAGCTGGGCTATACATTTATCTTATTATGTCTGATCACGACTGATCATTACTGCTAGAAATATATTATCACACAAAAGTTTCTTTTGTGTGATGAACATCAGACGTTGGTTTGCCAGATGATTAAAGGAAAAAAAATACATCAGTTAATTACCATTAATTTGGTTGTTGTGATGCTTTGAGTGCCGGACCCCTATCTTTGGTGATGAACTGGTCCGGGAGCGCATGCGAGCGAGCAAGAGAGGCATGGTGCGGCAAGATGGTGCAGGCCACGAGGGCAATGAATAAATAATTCATAACTGTCCACGGAGAAGACATATCCATTACAAATAGGGAATTTTACTATTTCATACCATTCATGTTGCTGCTTTCAGATTAAATTGAGTTTGATCACATAAGCACTTTTAATAGTACATTGGGCATTAGGAGTAGGAGCCCAACATAAAGTATCTTCCATATTTGTATTAATGATAGGAGTTCACAAGATATTCCTCTTGAAATTATCATCAAAAAAGAGATTAATTTTGTCCTCATCCCAATCTTTACTATTAGATTTCCAGAGAGCACTAACAACTTTAGGATAGGGCACATCTAAATTTGGATTAAGATGATCATAAATTTTATCCCAGTCATTGCACCAAGGATTAGTCCAAATACAAGCGGTTTGTGATGAACTAGTCCGGGAGCACCTGCGAGCGAGCAGGAGAGGCGTTGTGCGGCAAGATGGTGCAGACTCTGTTGCCTGAAATTCAGAGCTTGGGTACGGCACTACTCATGTTTGGAACATAGATATATCTGTGTTCTGTGATTCACAAGTTAATAGTGGCCCCGGCAGACGGCAGTACATAGCAGAATTAGGAGTTGCAAACAGGGTATATAGATATAGAAGAAAAATGCAAAGCAGAGCTTGTGTAACATGCATGTAGTCCAAACATTTTCCTCTGCTCTTTATTTCCCTAATCTCAGAAAACACATTCGTGTAAGCGAGCGAGATAACACGCTAAAGACCATGCATCATGAAAAGTTCATCAGTGCAGAATGTTGCACAACCTGACTAACTGTAAAAGAAATGCGGGTTGACTAACTGTATATATTGCATTTGCTCAACTCTAGAAAACTGCTTGATCAGCAAGTAAGTTGGAACCGGTAACCTAGTTGCATTTGCAATTTTCTACTCCCTCCGTCCCAAAATAAGTGTCTCAACTTTATACTAGCTCTAGTACAAATTTGTACTAAGCTCAAGACACTTATTTTAGGACGGAGGGAGTACTAGGAAACTACCTAGCATGCTGATACCTCTTAGCCCAACAACCAATAGAAACTAACTTAGACGTTTTTGTAGGGTAGTTTAGCAACTCGACAGAAACTAGACGAACCACTGCTGAAACACTGAAACTAGACAAACAACTTGACAGAAACTAGACGAACAACTTGACAGAAACTAGACGAACCACTGCTAAAACACAGAAACTTATATTTTGGTATAGATGTATTCCCCCCGTCTCACAATTAGTGTCTCAAGCTTAGTAATATAACTTTGTACTAAAGTTAGTAAAAGTTAAGACACTTATTTTGGGACCGAGGTAGTAGCACCTACTAACTTGACAGAAACTAGACGAACTTTTTCCCACTGAAGCATCGATGAACAACCGACATTTCTGGCATACAACGGAATCAAATTAGTGAGGTAATCTCACGAGTCCACCAAAACCGGAAAGAAGGGCACAAACACAACAAGAAGTTGATCGATCACGTACACAAAATGATGACCGGTACACAAAAAACCCATGTCTGCTGTCTGAAAAATTCAGAAACTTGAATACAACACTGCTCATATTTGGCGTAAGATATGTCTGTGATTCAGAAGTTAATAACCCCGGGAAGGGTATATACAGAAGAATTAGCATGTCTGTGATTCAGAGGTTAATAACCCCGGGAAGGGTATATACAGCAGAATTAGCAGTTGTAAACAAAATATGTACTATGTGATTCAGAAGTTAATGTGCAACATGCATGTAAAACAGGTATATCCGTGATTTAGAAATTAATGGTGCAGGAACAGGCATATACAGCAGAATTTGCAGTTGAAAACATGGTATAGAAGCAACGTCGCTGGCCAAAATGCAAAGCAGGGCTTGTGTACTTAACATGCATGTAATCTGAAACATGTTTCTCTGCACCTCCTTTCACTGCATTTAAGCGAGTGAGGTAACAGGATAAGTAAAGACCATGCATGACGACAAATTTATCAGTGCATAATTCTACACAACCTGACCAACATTAAGTTGCATTTGCACAACTCAAAGAAACTGCTTGATCAGACACAACTAGGAAATTGCCTAGCAACCAACAGAAACTAACTTCGCCCAGCAACCAACTCTCCGAAAACCGTTTGATGAGACACAATTCAAGGTAACTTTAGTCAGTTTCTGTAGTTGATCAATCATAACTACTGATAAAATCCTGAAGCTTAGCCCAGCTACCAACATTTCTGTCATAAGCTGGAATTTATCCGAGGTGAGTTCATCAGTCAGAACCGAAAAGGCGGGAATATCAAAGAGTTTCAGTAAAGGCTGATCGTGTATCTGAATGACATTCGTCCTACATGATCCATGGTGCAAAAATAGAACATGCAGTAGATCTATCATGCACACCTTAACAGATCAGAAACAAGATGAACACCGTAAGTTCACGAGCCATAACCGAAAGGGGACTGCCAAAGACATTCAGTTAGCAATTTAGCATGACCAGAACAAACAAACTGAAGTAGACAAAGATCCTGCAGATCAACCATCACAAGATCATCTGCAAACTCAACTTAGTACTGCACATCATAACAGAAGAAGAACGAAACAATCATTGCAGTAAGTTTGTGGCATCGGATCCTGTGCCTGATCAACAAACACGCACGCTTTTCAATCAGAATCCTAACAACTGAACAACATTCCTTGTATGTATGCATGCATAGGATGATTCAGAGTAAAAATTCGAAGTGAATTGAGCCGTATAAACTGTAACTGATGCATGCAGGAACAAAATTAGCACAAGCAAGAACAGAAGTTGAGCAAACAGTCGGAACAGAGCAACGAGAAGATGAATCAAATTCGCACCAAAATTGATTCAAGTCGTGCAATCAGAAGTACTCATCTCTTATCTGAACCTCTATTGAACTAAACGACTGCCCAAATCCGAACCACTACTCCACTACGCAAAACGATCGAGACGAGACGTACGCATCGCATCACTCGCCGGGAGAGGTGATCGCTGAGGAGGCGCAGTCGCCGAAGGGCTCCCCGACGCCGCAGGTGCCGTTCGTCTGGTCGGTGGCGGACGCGACGGCGAGGTCGGCGAGGTGGAGGCGAGGGAACGGCACGTAGACGCCGTGGACGGCGATGCGCGAGTTGACCACCACGTCGGGCTCCTTGATGGGTATGTAGTTGATGCGGACGTCGTCGTTGGAGGAGGCGGAGCCGGTGGCGTAGTGGGTGACGACGAGGCTCTGGCCCTCGCC
>NC_041389.1:54381232-54389368 GCF_002162155.2 Triticum dicoccoides
TATATCTCATCTAGATGAGTTCTAGCAAAACTGATTAATAATGCTAACTCTTGATGATGGGAGTATTAACCATGCTCTTAATAATTGGTTAAACTGAATTAGTTGGCACCTACTTGTTGCCTAAGTAAAGTGGGGAGCGACACTAGGTACTCCCCCTGGTTGCTTTGGGGAAGCACATGAAAGACCTGCATGCATCTACTGCTACTACAGTAGTACGTCTTGTATACTGCGATGGCGTCTCTGGGAAGGTGTTGGAGGGCGCGGGTGGTACGCACGCACGGTGTGGGTTTTGCTCTGTTGTGACGGTCCCGTTTTTCTGTTTTACTGTCAGTGAAAAGCGTATTTGATTGTTGGTTGGACGTAGTGGAAACACAGGAAAAGAAGAGGCGGCGCCCCGTGTAGGAAGGAGCAAATGGAGAATCTGGGTGGGTAGAAAAGCAGTAACCGCTCGCCTGCGGGTGTCAGAACCTCAGAGAGAGAGAGAGGAGAGAGAGAGAGAGAGGAGCCGGGCGGGCGAGCCGTGGGTTGCACCTGCACCGCACCGGCACGTCTCCTCGCGTCGATCGCCCCGGTGTATATAACACCCACACACCCACCCCTCGCAGCGCTCGCTCACATCGCTCGCTCCCTCGCTGCCAAGCCCTCTCTCTTCCTCCCCCCGTCTCTCCCTCACGCAGTCACGCCGGCCTGCTTCGGGATCCATCCATGGCCAGGCAAGGGCTCGCGTAGCTACATCCACCTCTCCGTCCACCTACTACCTGCTACGCTACTCCGGCTGGCCAGGTACGCACGCACGCCGGCCTCTCGCATCCGCCGACCCGTACGTCCTTTCCTCGTGCTTTGCTGCGGCGCACGCGTTTCGAACTCGCTTTGCTAGCCGGCGCGGCGGTGCGCGCGCGCGTAGGAACGAACGAGTCCGGCCGTGCAACTCGACCGACCTCTCGTGCACTAGAAACACGTACGCCGTATGTACCAGGGTCCGTGTCCTTCCATCGATATCCATGCTGCTAGCTGCGCTAATCTCGTTGCCGCACCCGGTGAGATCCTACTGATTTTGCTTGTTGGGACGGGTTTAGTAATTTGTGAGCACCCGGCCGGTGAAATTTATCTGTTCATGGAGTACCTACTTTGTTTACTGGGGTTTAATTTCGTTGCGGCACCCGGTGAGATGGCCGTACGTACTAGTTTTGTTTGTTTGTTTGTTTGTTGGGGGTTTAATTTGTGAGTGCCCGGTGAAATTGATTTGTTCATGGATTAGTACCTAGCTTGTGAAATTCCTTTTCTAAATAAACTCCACGGTTATAATTTATTTTGTTCATGAACCTTGGTTGGGTTGATGCCTTCATATGGAAAACGTATCATCTCCGTGCATGTAATTTTGCTGAGGCTGCTGCTGGATTGGATACCTGCCTGCTAATTTTGTGTGTTGGGGTTTAATTTGTGAGCACCCCGTGGTGGAGTTTATCTGTTCATCGATTGGATGCCTGCCTGCTAGCTGCTGCACCCGGATGAGATACTATACTAACCAACTGAATGTATTCATTTTGTTCGTCTTGGGTTACTTAGTTATTAATCCTTAGATTCATACATGTTTGCATCTCCGTGGTTACTTTCACTGATTACTTACATTGATTCATGTTCTGCTGGCAATTGATCACTGAAGCTGCACATAGAATTTATTGATCTTCATCTTTCAGACTATGAAATTGCCCCAAGTAATCAGTGAAGCTGCAGCTCTTCTCTAACATCAATTACATTATTAATTTACTGATTACTTACACAGATGGCGCAGGGATGGGCAGAGAGGATGGCTAAGGGATGGGCAGACGCTAGCCACCTGGATGTCTTTTGCTGGGGAACGGCCTGGATCAGCCCTCTCTTTTCACTGTAAGTACTATCAGTTCAAGGAGTGCATTGTCGATCGATCGATCAATCATCTAATCGAATGAAGCAAGCAAGGAAGCATTCATTTTCTCGATGGATCATTTCTAAGTTTCATTCATGCGCCCTTGTACATGTTGCAGCTGGGCGACATGCATCTCGTGGCGCCACCGCGCGCTGGGCGGGGGTGGCCGGCGCCCGGAACCCACCATCGCCGCGCTCATGGGCAGCCTCGCCTGGCTCGCGTACGGATTGGAAGTCATCGACGACACGGTCGAGCCGCTGTCTGTCAACGCCTGGGGCGCCACGTTCCAGGCGGTGTACCTCGTCACTTTCCTCTTCCTGTGCACTGGTGAGGAGCGACGCCGTGCTATCAGGCCGATGGTGACCGCTGGGATCTACGTGGCCCTCTTGCTCACCATCGGCGGCGTCGACTCCGGCAGCTTCAAGTTGCTCTGCAGCATCGCGGGTTCGGTGTCCGCCGCCGCGCCGCTGTTCACCTACTGGTTCCTGGTACTGATCGAGTGTGATCCATCTCTCATCTTTCAACCAACTCAACTGAACAAGTGTATACTGAATGATGAACGAGCCTGAACCTGAACCTGAACCTGGATGGTTCCTTTGTTGCATTGCATTGCAGGACCAAGCTACGCTTCCACCCTGGGGCATGTCTGCCTTCTCCATCGTACACTGCTTCGCGTGGTGTATACGGGGCGTCACGAAGCCGGTACCACAGCATGAGGACTTATACATGGCGGTGCGAAATTTCTTCCTTCCTTCCTTCCTTCCTTGGACTTCATACTTTCATAGCTCTACTGCTGCTGCACATTATTCATTCTTTCGTTATCTAGCTACCTTTGCTGCTGCTGGTGCTTAACATGCATGGACTCGCTGGATTTACTATGGATGCAGACGCAGAATGGGATCGGCGCTTTCTGCTCCTTGGTACTAGTGTTCCTGGCCTGGTTTTTGCCCGGCGCCCTGGCACCGCCCATGGAAGAGGACATGGATCTCCTTGCGGCACTCGTCAACCCAGACGTCGTGGAAGTGGAACACCCTCTGTTCCCCGCTCCCCCACCGCCGCCGAGACGCAGGAGCACCGGCGCTGACGTCGACGCGCACCACGACCCACCGCCGCCGAGACGCAGGAGCACATGAGCCGGACTCCGGCGACCGTCGCTCTGCGAAGAGGACGAAAGCGGCCGACCTGACGTGCGAACCGAGGCCAGCATGCCTTCTGTTTGACACTTGTCCTTCCTCACACTCATCATTCATCAGTACGTCGCTTGCTAAGGCTGCCTGTCAAGTTAGAACTGAGTTGGATGTTGCTTTTGTGAGAATTCAAGTTCCAAAACTTACTCTGAGCTAGAATTCAGCACCCGACATTCATGTGTTTCACTTCATGC
This sequence comes from Triticum dicoccoides, assembly GCF_002162155.2. Lineage (NCBI taxonomy): Eukaryota > Viridiplantae > Streptophyta > Magnoliopsida > Poales > Poaceae > Triticum > Triticum dicoccoides. Next base: position 54,384,520 of record NC_041389.1, read on the forward strand.
ATATGTTGAAATGGAGCACATCACATAACACATTCTTACATTTGCAGCATCCACCAATTCACCTCGAACACAACTTTATGTGAACGACATAACCAGTTTCAACAAAAAAAAAAGCAAAAGTGTGGAAATTTAAATACACACAAGTTTAAACACAAAATCAACAGTGTGGCAATTGATCAATGTCGTAAGTCATGAGAAGTTTTTTTTTCAAGTCCAACATGAGAGCTATTGGTGTTCACTAGTTGCCCTCTTCTCCGAAATTTCTCTTTCACATCGCGTCTAATAGCAGCCCACCAAGATATAATTAGGCTTTATCTTTCCTATCTTATTTCTCTGTAACATCCCGTTTATGTGGTCAATTAGCCTCTATTTCCTTCGTCATAGTTTGCTATGATTCATGAGACGGCTTCCTCATACCTAGAAAACTTAAAGACATATATAAATTGGATAGATTGAGTGTAAGGGCATCTTCAACGGCGATCAGCAAACCGCCCGCATCAGTCCGGACCGCGGATCCCATCCAACGCGATCCGGACGTGTTTTCTCCGGCAAACAGGAGACAAGTGCCCTGCATTGTTTCCGCGTCAAAATCCCCACTCCCTTCTTCCATCCCCCGCCACTCTTCGCCAAATTCCCGCTTGAAGAGAGAATGACGATAATCAAAGAGAGAAAGGTCATGCTTGAGGAAAAGAACATGCAGATCACCGCCAATGCGGAGGAGGCCAAGATGTTGACCTTGAATATGGACTCTTTGGATGCCGACACAAGAATCATCGTGCAATCCGTCCGCTACAAGATGTTGTTGCGGCAAAAGGATCAGTTGGCGGTGGCGGCCGGCGAGCAGTGGCGCAGGGCGAAACTTTTTTAAGGTGGGCCGAACTCTTAAGCGAAAAAAAAATCTGTGCACAACCAACATAAATAATACGAACCAACAGTGCCCACCAATATTTTCATATAATCCTAAACAGAATAGCCAAGTACAATGAAAATGCAAACATATTTTAAATAGCCGAACAACCTAAATCATACCCCAATGTGGAGAAAACCTAAATCATCCATTCGGTCATGTTTAAAAACAAAACAATAGTGACAATAACCTTTTTTCTTGGAAACACTATATTCCAACCATTCAAAATCCTTATACCATGCTGCTGAAAAGAATCTTTCATCTTTATTTGGTGGAAAATTGGGACAATTTTTTTTTTCGCGAATACACAAGCCGCGTATCTTTGTATTGATAGAAGGAGATAGTAGCATGAGATTACAACGCATACAAGGCCATGTACGCAAAGGCATGGAGTAGAAGCGTTGGAGCAGCCTAGAACAAGGGGGCTGCTCAGCCCTAGTGTCTCCGCTAGCAACTACGCGCCAGGAATGATGTTAAGCAGTCCGTTGGCGCCTGCCCTAGCCCATAGGCGCGCGTCGTCTTTGATGGTATTGGAGATCAGCGAGAGCGAGGGGGTGTCCCGGTCGAAGATGCATGCATTGCGGTGCTTCCATAGCCACCATGCTGTGAGGATGATGAGAGAGGAAAGCCCTTTTCGAACAGGCGCCGGAGAGCGGTCGAGGCTGGCGGTCCACCATGTCTGGAAGGGGGTGTGGGCATCCGGGAGGTCGACGGTCATGCGAGCCCAGCTGAGGATGTCATGCCAGACCTGGCGCGAGAAGGGGCAGGCCGCGAGTAGGTGATGCATGGACTCGAGCGCCTGATCGCAGAGCGCGCAAGAGTCCTCGTGTGGTAGGCCGTGGCGGGCCAGGCGCTCCGCGGTCCAGCAGCGGTCTTGCATGGCAAGCCAGAGGAAGAATTTAACTCGTAGGGGCGCCCAGGGGCGCCAAGTGAGCCTCCAGTGGGGGTCCTCGCATGAGCCAACGAACAGGGCCTTGTAGCAGGAGCTCGCGGAGTATACGCCGGAGGCAGTCCAGCGCCAGGTGAGCACGTCCGGCGTGGGGTAGAGCAGCGTATGGCGCACGAGCCGCCATAGGTTGACGTACTGAACCATAGCCGCAGGGCCTAGTGCGCCGCGGATGTCGTGCACCCAAGAACGCAGGTGGAGGCCGTCTCGCACAGTGCGGTCTCTCCGAAGGCTGCGAGGGACTAGTGCGAAGACAAGAGGGGCGATCTCAGCCGCGGATCTGCCCTCGATCCAGTGGTCGGTCCAGAAGCGGCAAGTGGCGCCCGAGCCCAGCCGCCAGCATGTGAAGGCGCGGAAGATGGCCTTAGCGTCAGCGTCGTGATGGAGAGGGAGGTGGCTCCATGGACGCGCGGGGTCCGTGCGCTGGAGCCATAACCAACGAACACGCAAGGATAGCCCCGCACGATAGATGTCCCGGATGCCCAGGCCACGGAGGGGGATAGGACGGGACACCCGCTGCCAATTGATGCGACATTGGCCTCCGTTGGCCTCCTTGTGACCTGCCCAGAGGAATCCGCGGATGATCCGGTTCACCTTCTTGATAGCCGATTTGTTGAAGGCGATGGCCGTGAGGAAGTGGGTGGGTATGGCGCAGAGGACATGTCGCACGAGCGCTAGGCGATCCCCTTGAGAAAGCATGGAGGCGCGCCAGGTGGAGAGCTTGCGGCTGAGCTTGTCGATGATCGGCTCCAGGCTTGTCGGACCAGCCTTGCGGATGGCGAGAGGTAGCCCCAGGTAGGGGATCGGGAAGTGTGTCACCGGGCACTGCATCTCGGAGCTAATCGTGGCAATGTGATCGTCGGCGCATTGGATTGGGGTCGCCGAACACTTGTTGAAATTGGTATGAAGCCCGGATGCTTCGCCGAAGACGTGCAGGAGGGTTCGCACGGCAGCGATCTAAATTGGGACAAATTGGTTCAGTTGGACCCATCTCTATGGAAGCAAATCTAACATTATCTCTAATATTGGGGCTAAATCCATCAAGAGGAATGCGAAGTCCTGGATCATCCTTTATGTAGTCCATTGAAAAAACGGTTATACCTTCATCTCCTAGAACCTCCACAGTCTCCTCAACTATGGCTTGCACGGAATCTAGAATCTCTTTCCACTTGTTGAGAGGGCGAGGAATTTGCATTCTCTATTTCCACGGTATTCGCTTGATTTTGATGAACAGATTGGCCCGGAGCGTTGCCATTTTCCCAGGTACTTGGATTGGAGTTGGAGCTGCTTCGACTACCACCAAGTACCTCAAAGTATCTCTTCAAATCTGCAGTTCCTCACATAAATATGCAATTAATCACTGCATCCTATCCCCTTGGGCCCTTCCTGTCCTAAAATTCAGAGAAAAATACCTATGCCCTTATTCACGTACAATGGCAATCAGGCCGTCGGTAGCCAGCAGTTTTTAGGGATTTTAGGAATTAGACCGTCTGTATTTTAATTAGCAGACAGACTACCTCGTTTCTCATTCTCTCTTTCACACGCCACCTAAATTCCTACGTGGCTTATATTACACACGGCTGACTGGATATCATTGTACATGCCCATAGTGTATAGATTGTATGAGCACGTGTGCATGATCACCGCGCATGCCCCCTCCCGTAGGTGGCCTAGGTAGTGCGTGAGTGGGCGTTGTGTACATGCAAGTAGCGGCGCACGATCTGGCCACTGTAGATATATGCTTTCATAGGGCTAAGGGCATGTACAACGGTGTACAATCAGCATGTACAATTAGCAATCCTCCACATCACCTATAAACAGGTGTAAAGACACCCCGTACATTACACTGTCTTTCTGGGCTATTTATAATAGCATGTACGTGGAGCAGGGGGATACACGGCGGTTGGACGGGGAAACGTCAAATTAGCCACGCCTGTGTGTACAACGGCAAAAGTTTATCGGTAAGTAGCGAAAGTTTAGGGATATCGACGGTATGTTAAATTGTAGACATCCTTGTTCTCTCTCCTTGTTCTCTTACCTCCACGTAAAAAAAATCTCATGTGGTATGCATTAGAGCATCTCCAACAGCCGGGCTATAGCGCCGCGCGCAAAAAACCTGTTAGCGCGCGCGCTGCGCCTGGTTTGGCGCGGCGCGCTGCGCCCGCTACAACAGCCGCGCTAAAATGCAGCGCGCGCGCGCCGCTCCAGCAGCGCGCAAAAATGCAGCGTGTACAAAACATTTTTTTTAATTTTCAAACGCATAAATAAAATAAAAACTAGATAGATTGCATAAATAAAAACGATACAAAGGTATTTTACATCGGTGCAACTAGATAGATAGTTCGAAAGCATAGATAAACTACGGCGCAACTAGATAGACACTACTCTACGTCGCTATCATCGCTATCATCCTCGGCGGTGTCGTCCGAGGTGTCTAGCCAGATGTCCAGCCACCGATCATCGTCCGGCGCGAAGAACGACTGCCCACCTGCTGCAACGATGTCGGACTGCGCATTCGCCAACGCCTTCCGCTGACGCCTTTCCAACCGCTTCTCGCGGCGCCTTTGCGTGTCCTCCGCGCGGCGCCTTGCCCAGTAGGCCTGCTCGTAGGCGATGTCCTCCGGGTGGCGCTGACGCCACTCCGCCATGACCCTCTCGTCCTCCTGAGCGACGAGGAGGCGGCGTTGCGGCTCGGCGTGCTCCGCACGGTCTTCCGTTGTGTGCAGACGAGGCAGAGGGGCGCGGTCGAGAGCTTACTGGAGCGTGTACACATCTTGAAAATTCATCTGGCCGCGCGGCCGGCCTAGGCGCCACGCCGCCGCGTCGTACGCGCGGGCGGCCTGGCGCTCCGTATCGTACGTGCCGAGGCCGAGCCGGAGTCCGCCGGAGCGTATCTCCGCGGTGTAGACGCCGGTGGGGCGCAGGCGGACGCCGTGGTAGCCGGACGCTCCTCGGCGGCGCGGCGGCATGGCGGCGCGGTGGTGGCGGGGCGCTGG
>NC_041389.1:54389824-54401414 GCF_002162155.2 Triticum dicoccoides
CGGCGGAGGCGCGTCGGTGGCGGGGCGCGTGGCAGAAAGACGAAGAGGAGAAGAGAAGGTGCGAGAGAGGCGCGTGGCGCGCGCCGCATTTTATAGGCGCGCCGAAAGCGGTGCGCAAAATATGGCGCGCGAGCTGGCGCTTTTTCGCGCGCGCGCAAGCGGTTCCCGCGCGCATGATTTTCCCGCCGCCGCTGGAGCGCGACAAAATGACCCGCGCGCGCTAAAGGCTGCGTTTACCGCGCGCGCGTCGTTTCGCGCGGCCGTTGGAGATGCTCTTACAAACTGATTATACTGCGTTGTACATGCCGCTTACATGGTCACACGCAGTGGTGCCGACAGTTCGACGCCGTCCTCGGCATGTTCGGTCTTCGCGACCATGATTCTGCCACGGCTCTTCCCCGCCCTGACGACCCCGAGTTGTTCATGGCGGATCATGTAGTGGTCCACTGGCTATACTCCACCAGGCGGCGGCCTTGGTGGCGTGGGCGGCGCCGTCCCGGCGGCGGGCGCTGGAGTTGGGGCTGCCTCCCCTCGGCTGCGTGGGTGGCTAGGCGGCGGTGGACTTGGGCGTCGTGCGTTGGGACCCCCCGCATCCCTCTTCGCCAGATCTAAAGACGGTGTCCCGTCGCTTGCAGCAGCCTCCTCTACGTCAGGTTCGACCCGATCTGGTTGTTGGCTGCGTGGATGTGGAGTGGGGTGCTCTGGATCGGGGTAACCCCTTGGCCTCCGGCGGCGGCGGCGGCCACCTCGTCGACGGCGCTTTGAGCACTGCTTTCCTTCCTGAAGGCGGCGTTGAGGTTCACCTCTCCCTCCTCCTCCTTCCCCTGCACCTGGGTGAAAGCCCACAACTTTGGTTTGGGCGGCGGCGACGCCATGGCGGCGTCGTTACCTTCTTGAAGGCGTCGTTTTGGGTCTGTGGGGAGGCGGGCAGGCTGTTGCGAGCTTCGGGTGCTCCCGGTGGCGGCGGCTTCTCCTGGTGACTCTTTGCCATGGATGGCCAGTTCCCTCCTATGGCCATCGTGCTCTCCCCCCATGTGGTTCTGTCTACCCGGCGGATCGACGCCCACGGCCTTGGCGAGAGGGGATAGTGGTCCCCTCTTCGGCGACATGGACGCGACGGTGGCTGTGAGTTGGTGGCCGTGGCGAGCTCTGGTTCCTCTTGGTGGCTGTGTTTCTCAAATCAGTGTCGTGCCTTCTTGGGACGCCTCTGGTCCTTACCTTGCATCAACGACATGCTTCAATTGTGGGCTGCTGCTTGTGTTCGATGTACCTTGCTGGAGTGGTCGCGCCCTTTGCCTTCCGACGGCCTGACATCTATGGCGAGCTTGCTCTCGGGGAGCAGTTTCTCCTTGTCGACGGCGCATCATCACTCAAGCATGTGCGTTAAGAGTTGGCCCCCGTCTATTGGTGGTGGCTTTCAATCGTGTTGTCTTCGGGTGCATGGCGATTTCTTCCGGTGGCGCGATTCCCCTCAGGAACTTAGATCTTCAAGCTGTGGCCTTTTCTTTTATCATTGCGCTTGTGCTTTCCTTTAGCTCCTTGTATCAGCCACTGTAGGGTTGCATCCCTGCTTTCTTTTTTTTCCTTGTTGGTTGATCTGTTTCCGCCGTAATCCTCGCGGGTTGATGGCTTTGTTAATTCAAAGCCGGGCTATGCTCGAGCCCTTCTCGGGATCGGGTTGTGTCTTTTCTCTAAAAAAATACTCCACCATCACTCCGGAGCTGCTTGATGCGGTGATGCAGCCCGAGGACACCGCCCTCACCGTCTGGAGCGCCGTCGGCGACCTCTTCACCGCCAACCAGCTCTCTCGCGTTGTCTACGTGTACTCAGAGTACCACGTTTTGTACAGGGCGAGATGTCCATCATGCAGTAGGCGACTTCTTTGGAGCTATATGACGTGGGCAACGGAAGCGGGGATAGGCCGCAATTATTTATTATGTTTACTGGGTTTTGAACCTTGAACCTCTTTTTTCCCCTATGAGCACCTTCAAAAGACTGAGCCGTCATATCATCTTGAGATTTACGAAGTCACCGGTGCATCGACGAAAATCCTAAAATAAATCCAGAAATAATGCGGGCATCGGGACTTGAACCCTGGTGGGCTAGGGATACCATTGTCCCTCTTGCCATCAAACCACAGGTTGGTTCGCGCCCAACAAAACGTTTGTCGATTATTATTGGCGACCAGACAAATCAGATCGATGTATATACGTATACCTAGTAAAAATTACAAAAAATCAAGGTAGGGTATACGTATGATGCATTCCTTTGTCTATGCGTCCTTCCTTTTGAACGCCGAACTTTTGAGTATGTTTGATCGCCGAACTGGGTGATCGCCGAACTTTGTAGCAGGTCGTCGCTGATCGCTGAACTTGTGGCGTTTTTTGGCAGCGGGAAAAGACAAATTTGAATTGATGTGCGTCTTGTGGCCGAAACCTGGGGGCGTGGCTGGGAACTGGATCGCCCCCAGGGCAAAAAAAAACGCCGGCGCATGGGCCAAAAGGCAATTGCCGAGTGCGCTGGGGGGCCGAACGAGTGGAGATGCTTTGAGCGCCTTGATAGATACTTTCCTAATGCTGAATGGTGCAGATAATTTCTATAATCTGCCTATTCTCTACAGTGATCATGCTCCTATTTTAACCATTTCTAAATCAAATATTGCTAAGACCAAGAGTCCTTTTAAATTTGAAAATTGGTGGCTTTTAGAAGAGGACTATCATGACATAGCAAAACATAACTGGACCAATACTAATAATGAACCTTTCCACATTAGAACTTCTATTCTTGCAGGATCACTCAAGTGGTGGAGTAAAAATGAGAAGCCTCTGAAGCAGCCGCTTGATACTATTCATAAAGATCTTGAGAATTTGCAGTCTAAGCCAACTTGGTGGATTTTTTTTGAGAAATAACTTGGTGGATTTATATGACGCGACTATGGCCAAACTTACGGAATATTACATGCAAAGAGATAAAAACATTGGGCTACTAAGGGAGACATGAATACTATTTACTTTCATAATGTTGCTCTTGAAATAAGAACATAATCTTTGATAATAATAATAACATGCTACAAAGTCCAGATGCCATAGCAGCTTGTTTCATAAACTACCTCACTAATCTTTTCTCTACTAGTAATCCCAACTCAAACACTTTACCTGCTTTTCATAGTAATAATGATAATAGATGAGTTGTCCTACTATTCCAGATAAAGAAGAAGTTCTGTAGGTACTAAAAGGAATGCCGCTCCCGGACCAGATGGGCCAAATGCTGCATTCTATTTGTCAACATGGAGATGGATAGGAGAAGACATAACTAAACTAGTTCAATGATTCTACATAGTAGGTAAATTTCATCCCCAAATTAATAAAACTTGCATCACTTTAATCCCTAAGAAAAGTAATGCTAAGATCCCTCAAGATTTGAGACCCATTAGTATGTGCAATGTAGTTTATAAAATTATTACTAAGACTTCGGCAAACAGACTTAAGGACCTTCTTCCTGATTATATTCATGAGTCACAACAAGCTTTATTCAAGGCAGAATGGTTACTAATAATATTATTATTGCACAAGAAGTAACCCATTATTTTCTTCTTAAATCTTGGAAACAACAGTCAAAATTGATTTAGCTAAAGCCTTTGATAGCATTGAATGGTTCTTTACAAGAAGAGCATTGATACGTAAAGGGTTGCATGGTCATTTTATAAATTTGGTCATGTGTAAGTGCATCTAGTGCCCCTTAGTGATTTTGGTGTATTGAAGACTTATAAGTTAGGGGACTGATGTGTTTGTGAGTGTACACAGGTCTATAAGTCTATGCGGAGTTTGATATTTACAGAGAAAGTCGACCCCTAAAAATGAAGTTCTTCGTCTGAAGACTTTGGATATCTGAAGACTTTCTAAAGACTTTGAAAGTGAAGAAATTGGTGTGACCTTGAAGACTTGGTATTCATTCGAGGAACATGAAGCGTGAAGACTTTTGTTTTCGTAGTTTCATTTTTCTTTTTCTTGAGTCATAGGAAACACCGTACTGTTAAAGGGGGTCGAGGAAATACTAAGGAAAAATTTCCATGTGATGCTCAACTCAAAATCCTACACCTACCAATCCCTTCGAGTGAAGCCATTGGAAATCTCACACAGTTCAGTCATATTTTTCAGTGACAGAGACAAAGTTCTTCTGGTCTCTAAGGAATTTGTTCTGACTGAGGAGTTAGGAATTCGCCAGTGTGAATTGCCTACACAGTGAGGAACATGATAGCCCTGACGATTTTGATAGTCAAAATTCCGACCGTTGCTGTGCTATGCGCCAGCGGTTCCAAAATATCTACCCACCTAACGGTCATATCAGACAAGGGCATTTATGTCTTATCATGTCGAGCTGCTCCCTAGGCTATAAATAGCCGCCCCCTTCAACCACTAGCTGGTTGGCTGCTCCGAGAGAAACTGACACTTGTCATTTGAGAGCATCCCATCCTCTGAGGACTTTGAGCGAAAATCATCAAGTGAGGAAAACCCACACCCAACACCTACAAACCCAAAGTGATTGAGCATCACTGAAGAGATTGATCCTGCGTGGATCCGACGCTTGTTTCCTTTGAAGACTGTGCTTGTTCCAGATGGTTAGGCGTCAAGGTCTAGAGCATCCAAGAGGAATTGTGGATCGCTGAGTGACCAAAGTTTGTGAAGGTTCGGAAGTCACCTGAAGACTTACCACGAGTGATTGGGCGAGGTCTGTGTGACCTTAGCTCAAGGAGAATACGGTGAGGACTGTGTGTCCGGGACGGGGTGTCCTCGAGTTTAAATACTCAGCCGCTCCAACCAGATGTACAACTGAGACAGCAGTTGGAACTGATCATTGTCTTCACCAAGCTAACTGCTTCTACTTCCTCAACTCTTTCATTTCCTCATGTCTGTTGTTGTGTGCCTGTTCATATCTATTTGAAGACTTTGACTAAAGACTTTCTCAATTTCCTCAGATCAATTTCTTCAGTCTGTCCGTCTTCTTTCTTGTGCTATCCTGTGTTTACGCTTTCTGTACTCTGTGTTTTCTTCATCTCGCCATGATGACTATGCTTGTATTCTGTTATGTTTACTTCTGAGTACTTATTCCGCTGCTAGTAGTTCTTCATTTAAGAATTTTCTCACCAGCAAATTTCTCAGTGAAGAATTAATAAAAATCGCCTATTCACCCCCCCTCTAGTTGATATAACGCACTTTCAATTGGTATCAGAGCAAGGTACTCCCTTGTTCTGTGTGATTTTGGTTTAACTTCCTGAAGTTTTAGTTATGTCGACCGCATGTATGATCAAGGTCTCTGCTGGGTGTCCTACCTTCGATGGAACGGACTACCCCTACTGGAAGAACAAGATGCGAATGCATCTTGAGGCAATTGACAACGATCTCTGGTATGTTGTGGAAAATGGTGTTCCCACAGTCTCACCCTCTCTGAATGCTACTGATGTGAAGAGATTCAAGCAACTCGATTCTCAAGCGAAGAATATCATATGTGGTCATCTAAGCAAAAGACAGTATGGAAGAGCGAGTGCTTTGGAAACTGCTAAGCTTATCTGGGATAGGCTGTCCAAAGTAAATGAAGGAGTCTCAACTCAACGTGACTCTCGTGTTGACGTTCTTCGCAATCTCTTCAACCGCTTCAAGAGACTCGACAATGAAAATGTTCAGCAAACCTTCAATCGCCTCACTCACATCTCAAATGAGCTTCAAGCGCTTGGCGCCACTGACATCACCGACCATGAGGTGGTGAAGAAATTGCTGAGATCGCTAGATTCCTCATTTGGCACTCTCGCACTGATGATTCAAGAGCGTGCTGACTACAAGTCACTTGATCCCGCTGATATCCTCGAGAGGCTAAACAGTCATGAGTTCCAGCTTGCTGAGAAGAGAGATCTCTATGGTTCGAGCTATGGCAGATCACGTGCTTTGAAGGCCAAGGCAGTCTCTGAGTCTGAAGATGAAGACTCTGCTAGCAGCCTTGGTGACCCTGAAGAACTGAGCCAGGAACTTGCACTGCTCGTGAAGAAATTTCAGAAGTTCTCAAGACGTGGTCGCTTTGGAAAACCCTCAAGGAGAAATGATTCCTCATCCAGTGACTACAAGAAGAGGCTATGCCACAAATGCAAGAAACCTGGTCACTACATCCAATATTGTCCTCAATGGGATAAGGAATCAAAGAAGAAGAAATACAAGGATTACAGTTCTGATGACGCAAAGAAGAAGAAGAAATCTTCAAAGTCTTCATCATCAAAATCCTTGAGGTCTTCATCTCACAATAAGAGAAGCTCCAAGAAGGCTCGGGCATTCATTGGCAAGGAAATGGACTCTGAGGCTGAATCTGAGGAACTTGAGGACGAGGAGGCATCTGAGGAGTCAGAGTCTGGTGTGGCGAGCCTAGCTCTCGCTACTTCATTCGTCAGCAAGTCTATCTTCAACTCTGAAGAAAACGACTCCACCAACAAGGCTGATGAAGGCAATGATGACTACGCTCCCACCTATTGCTTCATGGCAAAGGGTGCCAAGGTAACTAAATATGCCTCCTCTGACTCAAGTGAGGATGAATCTGATGAAAATCTCAAACCCAGCTACTCTAAACTTGCTAAAATTGCTGTGAAACAACAAAAGGCTTTTGAAAAGGTTCAAAACATGCTAGACAAAAGTGATGATATGTTGGGTGAAGAAATGGATCGCACTAAAACCTTGACTGAAAATCTTCAGAGACTTCAGTCCAGGTTTGACAATCTTCAAGGTCATCATAACACTCTCTTATCTGATCACGAGAAGCTTTCTTATGAATTTCTTCAAAGAAAGTGAGATCTTGAGAAGCTAAGAGTGGATTATTAAGATCTTCAGAAGGAGCGCGATTCATTACTTGCTCAACAAATCAGCGCTACCCAGGAAGAATTTGTTCCTCCATGTCTGAAGTGCATTGAACGTGAAACTGCTAATTCCTCACCTGAATGTCCAAATGCTTCTAATGCTACAAATTCTTCGTATGTCTCTGTTGTCACTAATTCCTCATATGAGGACAATGCAAATATCACTGATGATGCAGGGTTGAAGGAATTGTACATGACAGGCATGTACAAAAGCCTCAAAGGGCATCAGACTCTTTGTGATGTGCTCAAAAAGCAAATCCTCAACAGAAACCCTAGGAAAGAGGGTATTGCCTTTGAGAGGAAACTCAATGCTGATGGAACATATTGGAAGCCTGAGCAGTACCCCAAAACCTCATGAGTTGCTGCAAAGGGACCTCCAGTTGATCCATCCAACTTATCTGGCTTTACATGTGAATCTCCTCATTCTTCTGATGAGTCATTTGACTCTAACTATAAACTGTTCAAAAATCAGAATGGTGAAGTATTTGCTAGATATGTTGAGACTAACTGCAGGAACGGTTCTCCTATGAAGAAAATCTGGGTTCCCAAAAGTTGCCTTGAAAGTCTTCAGGTGAATGTCCTCATGACACCACCTGTGAAGAAAAGGAACTCCAGATCAAATTCTTCATATGAACTAAATTCTTCATATGGATCCAAGTCCTCAGGTGGACCAAATTCCTCACGTGGATCAAATTCCTCAAAAGGATCAAAGTCCTCATATGAACATCATCGTGCTAACCCTTCTGTTTCGCAGGGTAGAGCTAAGGGCTATGATTATGTGCATTATTCTTCAAATCATTATGTTCATAAGTCCTCGAAGAATTTCTCTGCTTATTCATATGCTTACCCTAACACCTCTTATGTGAAACAAAGTGGACTGGCGTCCATGCCACCTTTCTCATATGGTGCTCGCAGAGTGATGAATTCTTTGCCACCCCTCCAGATGTGGGTGGTGAAGAAAAAGAACTAATCTCTTATGCAGGGTCAGGTCTTCAGTCGTGCTCAAAACGACTGAGGAATTTGCTGGAGACCTGAACAGTGCCTGATTGGACGCAGGCTAATCATGATGAAATGAACCTTCATTTCTCACGTCCTCATACTGATTATCTGTTCTAACTGCTTGATGAAATTGACCTGATGATACTAATTTCATATTCTTCACTAATGAAGTATATGAGTTTGTAAGCTGCACTAATTCATCTGCAGGATGATCAACCCAAAGCCAATGAGTGGGTCCTCGATAGTGGATGTACAAATCACATGACTGGTGACAAGAATCTCTTGATGGATGCTCCCTTATCACCGTCACATCTGAAGCATATCATCTTCGCTGACAAAGGCAAAAGTCAGGTATTGGGTCTAGGTAAGGTTGCAATCTCTAAGGACATACACATGGACAAAGTCATGCTTGTTGAGTCCTTAGGATACAACCTCATATATGTCTCAATGCTTTGTGATCTTGATATGGTTGTTGTCTTTGGAAAGTATCGCTGTGTTGTGATCATGGAAGCTGACAATTCCAAAGTCTTCGAAGGCTTTAGGAGAGGAGACTTGTACATTGTTGATTTCTCTACAGGACCACAACCTGGCGTATGCTTACTTGCAAAAGCTTCAGAAGGCTGGCTATGGCATCGACGACTTGGTCATGCTGGCATGAGGAATCTGCACACGCTCGCGAAGAAGAAGCATGTCATTGGCATTGAGAATGTCAAATTCCTCAAGGATCATTTATGCGGAGCCTGTGAAGCTGGGAAGATGACAAAGGCCAAGCATCCAACGAAGTCTATCATGACTACCACTCGACCATTTGAATTGCTTCACATGGATCTCTTCGGTCCTAATCATTATTCTGCTGTGACAAATGATGCATCTCTATATGGCTTTGTTATTGTTGATGATTATTCTCATTACACATGGGTACACATTGTTACTTACAAACATGAAGTGCAGGAAGTCTTCAAATGATTTTCCTCGAGGGCTTCAACCAACTTTGGTGTGAAGAACAAGCACATCAGGAGTGACAATGTAACTGAGTTCAAGAATTCCGGTCTTGATGACTATCTTGATGAACTTGGTATTACTCATGAGTTATCTGCTCCTTATACTCCTCAACAGAATGGCGTCGTGGAGTGCAAGAACAGAACCCTCGCTGAAATGGCTTGCACTATGCTTGATGAATACAAGACACCTCGTCGGTTCTGGATTGATGCAATTGAAACCGCTTGCCACATCATCAACAGAGTATATCTTCACAAATTCTTCAAGAAGACTGCCTATGAACTCCTCACTGACAAGAAACCCAATGTAAGTTACTTCAAAGTCTTCGGTGCTAAATGTTGGATTAGAGATCCTCATCACAATTCTAAGTTTGCACCGAAAGCACATGAGGGTTTCATGCTTGGTTACGGAAATGACTCGCACACCTACAGAGTCTTCAACAACGTTCATCACAAGGTTGTTGAAACTGTAGATGTGCGGTTCGATGAAACTAATAGCTCGCAAAGAGAGCACCTACCTTCTGTGATAGATGAACCAGCACCTGAGGATTCTATCAAGTTCAAAGCCACTGAGGATGTCATTCCTACTGAAGAATCTGCTGAAGAATTCATTCCCAAACGTGATGAACGTCAAGCTGGCGCACCAGAAGAAAATGGTGCTGAGGAAAATGCTCCTGAAGAAAATGCGGATCAAATTCCTCAAAGACAACCCGCTCATCCTCGTATTGCAAATGAAGTGCAAATCGAGAAGATCATGGATGACATTGAAGCACCAGGTCCTCTCACACGCTCAAAAGCTTCACATTTATCTAACTTTTGTGGGCACTTTGTGTTTGTCTCTATCACAGAGCCCACTAAGGTAGATGAAGCATTTCTGGAGCCTGAGTGGATTCAAGCTATGCAAGAAGAATTACATCAGTTCTAGCTCAACAACGTCTGGGAGCTGGTCAAACGTCCAGATCCTTGCAAGCACAACATTATTGGCACAAAGTGGATTTACCGCAACAAGCAAGATGAAAATGGCCTTGTGGTGTGGAATAAGGCACGGCTTGTAGCTCAAGGCTACACACAGGTTGAAGGAATTGACTTCGATGAAACTTTTGCACCTGTTGCTAGACTTGAGTCTATTCGCATACTACTTGCTTATGCTAACCATCATGATATTATCTTACAGCAAATGGATGTGAAAAGTGCATTCCTTAATGGTAAGATTGAGGAAGAAGTATATGTTGCTCAACCCCCAGGTTTTGAAGATCCAAAGAATCCTGATAAAGTCTTCAAGCTCAACAAGGCCCTGTATGGCCTCAAGCAAGCCCCTCAGGCATGGTATGATACCTTGAAGGAATTCTTCGTGAAGAATGGCTTCAAACCCGGTTCACTCGATCCAACTCTTTTCACTAAGTATTATGATGGTGAATTGTTTGTGTGCCAAATATATGTTGATGATATCATTTTTGGCTGTACTGACCAACGATATAGTGATGAATTTGCCTATATGATGAGTGAAGAATATCAAATGTCTATGATGGGAGAGTTAAAATTCTTCTTAGGTCTTCAAATTCGTCAACAGCACAATGGAATATTCATATCTCAGGAGAAATACCTCAAGGACGTATTGAGGAAATTCGGCATGCAAGATTGCAAAGGGGTCAAAATTCCAATGCCCACAAATGGCCATCTATGCACTGATGAAAATGGTAAAGACTTTGATCAAAAGGTATACCGCTCCATGATTGGCTCTTTATTGTACCTATGTGCATCTAGGCCGGATATTATGCTTAGTGGTTGCATGTGTGCCCAATTTCAAGCTACACTGAAGGAATCACACCATAAGGCTGTGAAGCATATTCTTCGATACTTAGCTCACACACAAATACTTGGATTGTGGTATCCCAAGGGCTCCACTTTTGATCTCATTGGATATCCAGACTCTGACTATGCTGGTGATCGCGTGGACCGCAAGTCAACATCTGGTACATGTCATTTCCTCGGACGATCTTTGCTCTGTTGGTCCTCGAAGAAACAGAACTACGTATCTCTCTCCACTGTAGAAGCTGAGTACATTGCTGCTGAATCGTGCTGTGCTCAACTACTATGGATGAAGCAAACACTCAAGGACTATGGCGTCAACGTGAAGAATGTGCCTCTCCACTGTGACAATGAGAGTGCCATCAAGATTGCTCATAACCCATTTCAGCACTCAAAGACCAAGCACATCCAAATTCGTCATCATTTTATTCGTGATCATGTGTTGAAGCGCGACATCTCCATCGACCATGTCAGCACTTAAGATCAATTGGCCGATATCTTCACAAAGCCCTTGGATGAGAAGAGATTTAGCAAGTTGCGGTGTGAGCTAAATATCCTAGAATCCTCGAATGTTCTCTGAAATGGACACACATCCTAACACTTATGCTGACTTGATGACTTAGATGCGCAACACACGAAGTAACGTGTTTTTCTTCAATCAATGAAGACTAACCCTCTAAGTGTGAAGAAATTAATGAAGAAATTGATTCTCAGAGCCCTATGACAATTGTACGCGGTGTCTAAAATCAGCTTTCTTATACGGTGGGTTACGCCACCAACCAAAGTTGAAAAATCTTCAATTTGAGTTTTTCTTCGTTTTTGAAATTCCTCAGTTTTCAAATTCTTCAACTTTGCATTGTCTTCACTCTTTCCGGTGTTGTTCTTCATTCGA
>NC_041389.1:54401807-54451490 GCF_002162155.2 Triticum dicoccoides
TCTGCTAAGTGTATGTGATCGGACCCTTCCCCCTCTATGCTAAATTCAACCCAGTCTATTAACAAATTCCTCATATGCGTTCTATTTTAAACTCGTTCAAATTCTTCACTGTGTCCTTGACAGCTGAAGAAATTGCGAACGGAACTTTAAAACTTATCTTATCTGAATTTTCGGCTTTGCCGCTCAAACCGTTCTACATCCCACGATATACTTATCTATTCACCCACGATCCAACATGATCGCCACCTCACAGTACGTGGGTGACACATGTCATGCAAATGAGAAGGGTCAGGGGCACGTTCGTCCTAAATCTTCAGGCGAACAGTTTTTCACTGCGACTATAAATACCCCCTCACCCCTTCCTCACTTCCTTTACTACGCTCGACCTCTCTCTCCCGCTCGAGCTTCTCAAACCCTAGCACCGCCGCTACTCCATCATCGCCAGTGAAGAAGAGCTTCACTGCCTCGACCTCGTCGCCGTCGTACTCGCGCCGACCGCGGAAATCTTCACTCCGCCGCCGCCGTAGCCGTCTTCCTCCGCCAAGTTAGGGCGTGGAAGATCTGAACTGACGAACTTCACATCTGTTCTTCCCAGTTCGTCGTGTTCTTCACTTCGGGTAATTAAAAGTTACTTTTAACTGCTTGCCTTGATTCTCAAGTTTTTCTGAAAATCTTCAAAGGTGTTTATTCTTCAGTTCTTCACACACACAAACACCTCACATGTCATATGTTGTTTATTCGTTTCTCTAAGCTATGATTTTCTTCAAGATTCCTCAGTTGTGTGGATTTTCAATCTATACAACTCTGGAACCTAAGACAAACAACGCTTAGTGAAATTCCTCAAGACTCATCTGGTCAAATTCCTCAAACTTGTTCCTTGTGAAAAACCCTCTGAGAACGCATATAACCTCTCCAAATTCCTCGCAACTACACTCTGTTCACAGGTACAAATGTTCGCTGCTGAATCACTAGGTTCTCATCAACTTAACTCATTTGCAGCGTTCCTCGAAGAAAAGTTGCATACTTCTTCAGAGAATTCGATTGTTCAAATTCCTCAACTGAAGAAAATGGCAGATGGTAAGAAGCCACAGAAGGGAGGAAAGAAGCCTGAGGTCATGACTTCTTTCGAGATCCCTGATAACATTACGCAGGCTATTGCACACCTGATGAGGCCAAGTTTGGTAAGGAGAACAAAAATCAGCGCAAGGTGCGCATACAGAGGATTGAAAGGAGATGGGCACGGGAATGGAGGGAGTATAGGTATGTAACTCCCAAGTACATGAAGAAATTCGCACTCAACCCTCCATGCCCAAGACCTCCATTGGCACCAGGCCAGTTGGCGGATCCCACTAGCCTCAAGCGCGGTGAGGATTATCCTGACGAATGGGCAAAGCGCCAAGCCAAACTGGCTAAGCAAGCAAAGGAAGCAGTGAGGAAATTCAACGCTGACTCTGCTGCTGCTGCTGCCTCTGCTGAGGCCTCTGCCAGTCAGCCCAGGAAGGCTATGCCCAAGAAGCCTGCACACAAGTCCAGTACTTCACCTTCAATGCCCTCACGGCCAAGCTCCTCTGCTATGCCATCAAGGCCAGACTCCTCAAGGCCCTCACGGCAAATTCCTCAGACTGCTCCATCAAAGTCCTCAGCTCCTCCGTCAAAGTCTTCAGCTGCTCCGACAAAATCTTCGGCACCTGTGCATCTCGCCACGTGCCAAAGGACTCAAGGCTTCTCTATTGCCTCAGGAGCATCTGCGAGTTCCTCAATTGCTCGAAATTCCTCAGTCGGCCCTTCTCCGCTGAAGAAAAAGGCTACTGCTGGACGAGGCACTCGCCCAAGTCCTCACAAGAAGCAGGTTGCCTTCCATGTACCTTCTGATGATGATGAGGCTGATGATGAAGAACTTGCCAAAATCATCAGAAACAGGCAAGCTAGGGCCGCTAGAGCCAAAGGCAGCAATGTGCAACTGATGTTGGATCCCAAGCTGATCCTTGATTACATTGACTTATTGCACAAGGACCCCAACACGCCTTTGTCGGAGATGAACCTCACTCTTGGTCAAAGCCATGTCCTCACTGCTTTCATTGAAGAAGAGAAATGGAAATTTGAACAAGGCAGAAGTCTGAAGAAAGTGCAGTACAAGAAACAGCGCTACCTCAAGGACAATGTCCTCACTCTCACCCCTGATCAGCTCATTGCTCTGCCAGCTGAAATCAAGCAATTGAGTGATGAATTTGATCGCTATTATGCTGACCAGAAGGGCGCCAAGGTGCGTTTCATCAATCTTACAAAGAAATTCACTTCAAGTGCTGCTCCACCTGTGCACATTGAAGTTACTTAGGCTGAGGCATCTGCTCAGCCTACTGAAGAAAATGCCAGCACCGCTGATGACAATAAGGCTGCTGAAGAAAATGAGAGTGCTAGGGCTGATGACTCCATTCCAGCCGCTGAAGATATTGCCAGGGCATCCACTAGTGGTGCGCCTGAAGAAAGTGAACAAGTCAGGGCAACTGCATCAGTTGTGACTGAGAAACATGAACCAATGTCCTCTGCACCTCCTACGCCTACACCAACTCCAATCCTTCCATCTGCATCAGATGCGAAGAAGACCGAGGTTGCAGAACGTGCAGCTGTGAAGAAAAGGAAGGCATCATCTTCATCAAATTCTTCATCTCTGAAGAAGATGAAGACTCTGATCAGTTCAATTGACAATCCAATTGATGTCGTTCCAGTTTCATCAATGCCATCAAAGGACCTTGTTCCTTTTGGTGAAGAGTATGTGATTCCTGATGAATCTGATGAAGAAACTCCTTCTGCTGCTCCTTCAGAGCAGTTGGACGAAGAAATTGAAGTGGATGAGATCCCTTCAACCCCAATCATTTCCTCACCTTTGCCATAGTTTACTGCTGAAGAGGCAGGTATTGAAGAAATTGAAGAGGAGGATGTGGACATTGGCTGTACCACTCCTGTGCTCAATGATGAATTTTGGGACAGTCAACATCCCAACTCTCCAATGTTCAATCCCCTTCAAGCTATTCCTCAGTCCCCTGCCGTCACTGAAGTGCAAATGGGATCTGAAGAACCTCATGCAACCCCAAGTGTTCATGAAGAAATTCCAGCCACTAGTGCTAAAGAAATTGTCAATGAAGAATTGACGACCCAGGCTGAAGCTGAAGAAGAGCCTGAAATTCCTCAGCCTGAGGAACCTGAGATTGCGATTCCTGAAGTGGTGCTGCAACTAACTGACACTCCTCAGCCCAAGCCAAAGGATCCTTTCTCTAAGAAGCAAAAATTCAAGGCTGATGATTTCTTCGGCGAGCACGTGTTCTTCACTGACTTCAACCCCTATGACAATGCTCGTCTTAGAAGGAAGCGTTTCTGGACTACCAGCCAGGCAAACTTCTATTCCTCAGTGCTTTACAACAAGGACAAAGTCTTTGATCATGAGCATATTCCTCATGTGGACATGGAATCCATGCCATGCTTCTCTCAAGTCCTCAACATGATTCATGACGCTGGCTTGCTCAATTTCTGCTCTGACATTGTTGATTGGAATGAAGAACTTATTCTTCAGTTCTACGCAACCTTGCATATCATAGGAGATGCTACCGACGTCAACTCATGGGTGTTGGACTGGATGATGGAAAACACTCATTACAAGGCACCAGCCACTGAATTGCTTCGTGCCCTACCAATCAGTCCTCCACTTGACGGTGCTTGTTGTCTGTATGATGAGCCTGAACTCACCGATCACTATATGCAAGTGCTCATGAAGCTGCTGAAGCCAGGACAAGCTCCAAGGACCAAATTCCTTGTGAAGGAATTGCTCTATGTGCCAAGGACAATTTACCGCATTTTGATGAAGACCATGAGTCCCATCAAAGGCCATGACTCATCCGATGAAGAAATTATCGGAATGATGAAGAATATGCTTTTCAACATCATGCATGGCATCCCCATTAATTATCATGATTTCTTCATGAGGTCACTAGCAAATGTTGCACTTTCTCCATTTGAGCTGAAGCCTTACGCGCCATGGATCATGAGATTCCTCAGAACAAGGTATTCACTCAACTACAAGGCTGATTTTCAGAATCACCTCAGCTACTTGCCCCCTATCGAAGTCCTCAAGCGGACAATTTCCTCATCTGATGAGAAGGGTAAGTCACCAGCCGTGATCGATGAAGGCATTCGTCCATTGGATGGTCAGTTCCGCAAAGCTGCATCTTACTCCACAAATGATGACTCTGCCACTCATGATTCTGCTGCCAATGCTACCAAGACAACTCCTCAAGCTACTGCTCCTTGTGTGCTGACTGATCGTGAACTGTTGATAAGTCTTCACCAGAAGGTGGATCGCAACCACAAGTGGGTTAAGCGTCAGTTTGGTTCTATTCTTCACAACATGACTTCCACACATAATGAAGTGAAGAAAAACCACTACTACCTCCATGAAGTGTTTGATCGCACCTGGGCTATTCTGTCACATCTCTATGGTGAAGAAGATCTGAAGCAAATGGGCTTCAAAGAAGACTTTGACTGGTCTGCACCTCCATCAAAGAAATTCAAGAGGGTCAAGGTTCCTTCCGTGGTGGCCAGCTCATATTCTTCATCACGCGCCACGGACGAGCATGAAGACTTGGACGACACTGCAGCAGGCCCTACATCGACTCAAGACCCTGACAACGCTGGCGCTCCTCCATCTTCATGATATTCTTCAGGGGCGTTAGTCCTCAGTTTCAACCCTTTTGGTCATTCGATGACAAAGGGGGAGAAATTTGAGTTAGTCTTCAAGCGGGTCTATCTTATATGGGCGTTTTTTGCTAAGTTACAACTCTCGTTCTTCTGATGACTTTGCTGGATCGAGTTGTAATCTTAAACTCTATGGTGACCTGATACTTTTGCTGAGTTCTTCTGCATGCTTCTTCCTCATTAATGTTAATGCACGCATGCTAAATTACATCAGTCACCATATTTCATCATGCATTTCAAATTCTTCATATTATATATAAATGCGTGTATGAAGTACAAGATATAGGGGGAGATCTCCATGATTATACTCCTCAAGTGTGCATTGCTTCAAAAGCAAATTCCTCACTATGCACATCTTCAGGGGGAGTTCTTCTATATCTTGCAATCAAATTCCTCAATATCAGTATTTACACTTCACATGTTTATCCCCGTTGAAAACTTAACCTATATTGTCATCAATCACCAAAAAGGGGGAGATTGTAAGTGCATCTAGTGCCCCTTAGTGATTTTGGTGTATTGAAGACTTATAGGTTAAGGGACTGATGTGTTTGTGAGTGTACACAGGTCTATAAGTCTATGAGGAGTTTGATATTTACAGAGAAAGTTGACCCCTAAAAATGAAGTTCTTCGTCTGAAGACTTCGAATATCTGAAGACTTTCTGAAGACTTTGAAAGTGAAGAAATTGGTGTGACCTTGAAGACTTGGTATTCATTCGAGGAACATGAAGCATGAAGACTTTTGTTTTCGTAGTTTCATTTTTATCTTTCTTGAGTCATAGGAAACATCGTACTGTTAAAGGGGGTCGAGGAAATACTAAGGCAAAATTTCCATGAGATGCTCAACTCAAAATCCTACACCTACCAATCCCTTCGAGTGAAGCCATTGGAAATCTCATACAGTTCAGTCATATTCTTCAGTGACAGAGACAAAGTTCTTCTGGTCTCTGAGGAATTTGTTCTGACTGAGGAGTTAGGAATTCGCCAGTGTGAATTGCCTACACAGTGAGGAAGATGATAGCCCTGAGGATTTTGATAGTCAAAATTCTGACCGTTGCTGTGCTATGTGCCAGCGGTTCCAAAATATCTACCCACCTAACAGTCATATCAGACAAGGGCATTTATGACTTATCATGTCGGGCTGCTCCCTAGGCTATAAATAGCCGCCCCCTTCAACCACTAGATGGTTGGCTGCTCCGAGAGAAACTAACACTTGTCATTTGAGAGCATCCCATCCTCCGAGGACTTCGAGCAAAAATCATCAAGTGAGGAAAACCCAAACCCAACACCTACAAACCAAAGGTGATTGAGCATCACTGAAGAGATTGATCCTGCATGGATCCAATGCTTGTTTCCTTTGAAGACTGTGCTTCTTCCAGACGGTTGGGCATCAAGGTCTAGAGCATCCAAGAGGAATTGTGGATCGCTGAGTGACCAAAGTTTGTGAAGGTTCGGAAGTCACCTGGAGACTTGCCACGAGTGATTGGGCGAGGTCTGTGTGACCTTAGCTCAAGGAGAATACGGTGAGGACTGTGTGTCCGGGACCGGGTGTCCTCGAGTTTAAATACTCAGCCGCTCCAACCAGATGTACAACTGAGACAACAGTTGGAACTGGTCTACCAAATCATTGTCTTCACCAAGCTAACTGGTTCTACTTCCTCAACTCTTTCATTTCCTCATGTCTGTTGTTGTGTGCCTGTTCATATCTGTTCGAATACTTTGACTAAAGACTTTCTCAATTTCCTCAGATCAATTTCTTCAGTCTGTCCGTCTTCTTTCTTGTGCTATCCTGTGTTTACGCTTTCTGTACTCTGTGTTTGTCTTCATCTCGCCATGATGAATATGCTTGTATTTTGTTATGTTTACTTCTGAGTACTTATTCCGCTGCTAGTAGTTCTTCATTTAGGAATTTCCTCACCAGCAAATTCCTCAGTGAAGAATTCATAAAAATCGCCTATTCACCCCCCTCTAGTCGATATAACGCACTTTCATCATGGAATGCATCTCATCTGCTACTTTTTGGTTAACATTAATGGCTAACCGACAACTTTAAGGAACCTCAAGGTATACAACAAGGTTGTCCTCTATCTCCATATATTTTATTCTCGCAGTCAATGAATTGTCGTTGTTGATGCAAGAGGCTTTAAATTCTAATCATTTAAGAAGCACCCAGTTAGGTCCAAGTGGTCCCCTTACTCACACATTTATGTTTGTTGATGACTCGATTATTTGTGGCAGTGCAAATAATAATGATGCCAATATTATTGCCTCTATCATTAATCAATTTTTGTGCTATTTTTGGTCAAACTCCTAATTGAGATAAATCCGCCATACTTTTTACTAATAATACGGAAGATAATTTGAGAAACCAAATTGAGCAAATCTTGTTAAGTAAGTCCACCATTAATAAGCTCACGTCTATTATAAGGAAGTTCTGCTGGACATGTATTGATAAAGATAATACTTCTAAACTTATTTGCTTGTAAACATATGCATAAAAGTGGGTTGGGCATTAGAGATATTAATACCATGAATAAGTCCAAGGTTGCAACGATGGTTTGGATAACTATTTACAATCTTGATTCTTTTGTTACTAAAGTTCTCGGAGTCAAATATTTTCACAATTTTTCTATTTGGAAAGCTAATGGTAATATTCCTAAATCTGCCTTTTGGTTTTCTGTACTTAAAGTTCTTCCTTTCATAAGAAAGTCTAGTAAACTTCAACTTGCAAAAGGTAATACTTGTATTTGGACTAATCCTTGGTGCAATGATTGGGATACAATTTATGATCATCTTAGTCCAAATTTAGATGTGCCCTATCCTAAAGTTGTTAGTGCTCTCTGGAAATCTAATAGTAAAAATTGGGATGAGGACAAAATTAATCTCTTTTTTGATGATAATTTCAAGAGGAATATTTTGTGTACTCCTATCATTAATACAAATATGAAAGATACTTTATGTTGGACTCATACTCCTAATGCCAATGTACTACTAAAAGTGTTTACATGATCAAACCCAATTTAATCTGAAAGCGGTAACATGAATGGTATGAAACAGTAAAATTCCCTATTTGAAATGGATACTAGCCTTTCCCCGCGCGGCGGCACGCTGCGACGGTCGATATGGTGTGATTATATACATTGCGTTTATTCTTTGAGGCAAGTGCCAACCACCGCCATGACGGTCAATACGGTGTGGTTATATACATTGCGTTTATTCTTTGAGGCAAGTGCCAACCAATACACACGTGATAGATCCCGGTAAGAATCGACATGGAACCAGAAGGAACACATAGTTTGGAGGACGACATCCATAAATTTCCACTTAGACAGATGTAAGCATTCATCAAAACGCTTAACATATGAGATCTTCAGCATATCCTTTTGATTCTTGAAGAGTAGCTTTCGTATGGCATCTGGCATGTCACTACCAAATTTATCAAAAAGTTATATTCTTACAAAGGGGCCAAAACTCCTAACTACCACTGAACAGCTAGATCCCAAATTTCCGATGAATGCTCTATATTGATGGATGTGAAACACAATTGAATTTTGTTATATTTGCAAATGTAGTGCGCCGCTTCATGTTCCTTCGTAATCTGTGAAACAAGGGAGCTTGACTTGAAGACTTACAGTTTGAAGAATATAGTATTTTAAGAGGAGTAGCAGAGCTTCATAGCCTATCAAAAGGTATTACATCTACATAGTTAAACTTGAGAAATGACACATTATTTGTGGTTTACACATATTTTTTCTGCGTGTAATCAAGATACAAATTTATACAAATAACTGTTGGGGAACGTAGTAATTTCAAAAATTTCCTACGCACACGCAAGATCATGGTGATGCATAGCAAGGAGAGGGGAGAGTGTTGTCCACGTACCCTCGTAGACCGAAAGCGGAAGCGTTAGAACAACGAGGTTGATATAGTCGTACGTCTTCACGGCCCGACCGATCAAGCACCGAAACTACGGCACCTTCGAGTTCTAGCACACATTCAACTCGATGACGTACCTCGAACTCCGATCCAGCCGAGTGTCGAGGGAGAGTTCCGTCAGCACGACGGCGTGGTGACGATCTTGATGTTCTACCGTCGCAGGGCTTCATCCAAGCACCGCTACAATATTATCGAGGAGGACTATGGTGGAGGGTGGCACCGCACACGGCTAAGAGATCAAGAGATCAATTGTTATGTCTATGGGGTGCCCCCTCTCCCATATATAAAGGAGTGGAGGAGGGGGCCAGCCAAGGGGGGGTGGCGCGCCCTGGGGGGAGTCCAACTCCCACCGGGAGTAGGACTCCCTCCTTTCCTATTAGGAGTAGGAGAGGGAAGGAAGAGGAAGGAGGGAGGAAGGAAAGGGGGGCCCTCCCAATTCGGATTGGGCTTGGGGGGGGGTGCCCCCTCACTTGCTCCTTTCCCCTCCTTTTCACTAAGGCCCAATAAGGCCCATATACCTCCCGGGGGTTTCCGATAACCTCCCGGTGCTCCGGTATTGTCGCAATCTCATCCGGAACCTTTCCGGTGTCCAAATATAGTCGTCCAATATATCGATCTTTATGTCTCGGCCATTTCGAGACTCCTCGTCATGTCCGTGATCACATCCGGGACTCCAAACAACCTTCAGTATATCAAAACTCATAAACTCATAATATAACTGTCATCGAAACCTTAAGCGTGCGGATCCTACGGGTTCGAGAACTATGTAGACATGACGGAGACACGTTTCTGGTCAATAACCAATAGTGGAACCTGGATGCTCATATTGGCTCATACATATTCTACGAAGATCTTTATCGGTTAAACCGCATAACAACATACGTTGTTCCCTTTGTCATCGGTATGTTACTTGCCCGAGATTCGATCGTCGGTATCTCAATACCTAGTTCAATCTCTTTACTGGCAAGTCTCTTTACTCTTTATGTAATGCATCATTCCATAACTAACCCATTAGTTACATTGCTTGCAAGGCTTATAGTGATGTGCATTACCGAGAGGGCCCAGAGATACTTCTCCGACAATCGGAGTGACAAAACCTAATCTCGAAATACGCCAACTCAACATGTACCTTTGGAGACACATGTAGAGCTCCTTTATAATCACCCAGTTACGTCGTGACGTTTGGTAGCACACAAAGTGTTCCTCCGGTAAACGGGAGTTGCATAATCTCATAGTTGTAGGAACATGCATAAGTCATGAAGAAAGCAATAGCAACATACTAAACGATCAAGTGCTAAGCTAACAGAATGGGTCATGTCAATCACATCATTCTACTAATGATGTGATCCCGTTAATAAAATGACAACTCATGTATAAGGTTAGGAAACATAACCATCTTTGATTAATGAGCTAGTCAAGTAGAGGCATACTAGTGACATTAAGTTTGTCTATGTATTCACATATGTATCATGTTTATGGTTAATACAATTCTAGCATGAATAATAAACATTTATCATGATATAAGGAAATAAATAATAACTTTATTATTGCCTCTAGGGCATATTTCCTTCAGTCTCCCACTTGCACTAGAGTCAATAATCTAGATTACCTACTAATGATTCTAACACCCATGGAGCCTTGGTGCTGATCATGTTTTGCTCGTGGAAGAGGCTTAGTCAATGGGTATGCAACATTCAGATACGTATGTATCTTGCAAATCTCTATGTCTCCCACCTGGACTTGGTCCCAGATGGAATTGAAGCGTCTCTTGATGTGCTTGGTCCTCTTGTGAAAGCTGGATTCCTTTGCCAAGGCATTGCACCACTATTGTCACAGAAGATCTTCATTGGTCCCGATGCACTAGGTATGACACCTAGATTGGACATGAACTCCTTCATCCAGACTCCTTCATTTGCTGCTTCCGAAGCAGCTATGTACTCCGCTTCACATGTAGATCCCGCCATGACGCTTTGTTTAGAACTGCACCAACTGACAGCTCCACCGTTCAATACAAACACGTATCCGGTTTGCGATTTAGAATCGTTTGGATCAGTGTCAAAGCTTGCATCGACGTAACCATTTACGACTAACTCTTTGTCACCTCCATAAATGAGAAACATATCCTTAGTCCTTTTCAGTTATTTCAGGATATTCTTGACCGTTGTCCAGTGATCCACTCCTGGATTACTTTGGTACCTGTCGTGGAATAGTCACGTCAGATGTCCTCGTGAAAGGACTTAGTTGTGGAGCCATCGCAACTAGGAAGCTTGAAGGGGTTAAATTGGGACAAGAGACATGAGAGGGTTTTATACTAGTTCGGCCCCTTACGGTGAAGGTAAGGCCTACGTCTAGTTGGGTTGGTATTGATGTTTCGATAACCAGGGAGCAAGATACGCTATGCCCGGATCTCGATGAGTTGTTTGTTGCCCTAAGTCGCTATCAGGTCGTCCCCTTATATACACGGGCTGACGCCCTCTGGCTTACAGAGTCCCGGCCGGCTTATAAACAGAGTCCGGCTCGGTGACCAGTTAAATCTACCTTACATTACAAGTCATGCCATCATGGCGGTTTACTACAATGGGCTTAAGCCGCCCGTGGGCTTTAAGCTCTTTAATGAACCACCATCTTCATGTTTGGTCTTGGGCTTCCTCTGATGAGTACTCTTTGCGTAACCCGGCCCCTCCTGGGCGGCTTACACAAATAGTCATATCCCCAACATTAGGCCCCAGATTGATTTGAACCTGTTCATGTCAGTCTAAAAAATATTTTTAAAGAATTAAATCTTCAGTCTTCTGACTATATAGAGGGTTTTTGTTAACCCGCCATGACGTCATCTTCTGGATCCGTCTTAACTCGGCGTGATGTCATTCTTCCTTTAACTCATTTTTTATTCCACCGAACCCTTCAACGGATCTCTTCTTTACTGACTACTCCGAAAATCGAGGCGTCGGGGCCGCTGGATAATAATTGTTATCTCCTCGTTTCTCGCGCCGCCTCAGTTATCTTCTCCCTATAAATAGCCACGACTTGGGTCCTTTCCCTTTTATCCTTTCAGTCGTCTTCTTCCTCTCCTCTCTGCCTCTCAAGCTCCGCCGCCGTTACCATCGACTCCCTCATCTTCATCGACTCAGGCCGCTGCATCAACCTGACTGTAACCAGAGATCGACGGCGAGCCTCCACAGTTCATCCTCATCCGTGAGTTCCTTTCTTCCCCTTTCTCAGATCTATCTTGAAGCTCTGCCAAGTTCATCGGGTTCATCACCGTCCGACGCGAATCCTTGCTAGTTTGCACTTCCACAGCCTGTTTAGATTGTAAAAACCGTGCAGAACCGATGTGGTAGTTTCTTTTGTTGATCTTGCATAGAAATAGATCTCATTTCTCTTATTTGGAAACCTCCTTTGAATGCATGAACTTCTCTGCCCTGTTTTTAGGTTTAGAAATTTTCTCCTTTAGAACAATAGTTTGATCCATAATAAGAGCTGTTGTCCGTGAAACTTGTTTCTATCACCCGGAAAGCTTCTTCTAGAAAACCTACTTTTATCACCACTGTCTAGGTGTCCGGTTTTAAAATCCTTAAATGACTGTTGATCCTAATAGCGGCTTAAATTTTACCGCACAATCACCCTTATATCATTAGGCCCCTTGCTTAAGCCGTTGTCATAAATAAATTTGAATATTTCGTCCGGGTTAAATTTGAACCGGAACTTTCTTACTTTGTCGTAGGCCACTGCCGTTATGGCTCCTAAAGCGGCCAAGGCCCCTGTGACTTGCAACTGGGTTCCATACACTGTAACCAAAAGCAAACTTGCCGAGTTTGTAACGTCTGGTCATCTGCCCAAAAAGGAAGTCATGTCCTATCGTGTCCCTCACCCGTCTGAGGAAATACCTCAACCCAAAGACGGGGAGGTAGTAGTTTTCACAGACCATATGAACCGGGGATTTGCCCCTCCCGGCTCAATATTCTTCAGGGAAGTTCTGGATTTCTTTGACCTGAGGCCTCAAGACATTGGACCCAATTCCGTGTCCAATCTGTGTAATTTCCAAGTCTTCTGCGAGGTGTACTTAGGAGAGGAACCAAGTCTGCTACTGTTCAGAGAGATTTTTTACTTGAACCGGCAGAATGAACGCGCCAACGGTCCTAGTCTTGAGCTTGGCGGCATCTCAATCCAGCGGCGGTGAGACTGCCTTTTTCCTTACACTGAGCTACCGAGTCACCCAAAAGACTGGAACCAGACGTGGTTCTACTATCAAGACACCTCTCCAGCTAACGAGAAGCCTCTGCCCGGCTTTCGTGCCCTATGTCTTGAGTCCAACCATCATCTGGTGGACAAGTTAACTGCTGTTGAGCGCCTGCCTCTTAACCCCACCATCAGAAAGATCAAAGCCCTTTTAGGCAACGGGTTAACTGGCATTGATTTGGTCCAGGTCTGGGTCACCTGGCGGATACTACCATTAAGCCGCCGCTCCGGCTTAATGTGTGCTTACACAGGCGAAAAGGACGACTCAATGCGTCATAGTCCTGAGGACTTAGCAGATGATGTGGTAGATGCTACAGTCCAATCGCTATTGAAGGAGGGCACTGTAACAAGTAACACTTTCAGCTTGCTTCCCTTCTGCCAGAAGAATCCGGCTCCTGCGGTAAGTTACCAATCTTCACAAATACTCTTTAATACATTACCTTCTGGTACTTATGATTCTTTATCTTTTCCCACAGGCCGATGATAATTTCTGGAAGGTCAAGTATGACCATGAGGCTACAAAACAGGCCATAGCGGCCAAGAAGACCGAAAGGAAGGCCGCTAGGACGGGTACCTCTAAGAAGAAGAAACCCAGCGCCTCTGATATGCTTAAATTGGACGACTCTTCTTCAGATGAGGAAGAGGTAATCTTTTTTGATTTTCTTTAACTCCTTTGCCGTTATCTTACTGACATTTGATCCTTTTAGGAGGATACTGAGAACAGTCAAGCAGCTGGCGAAGAGGTAACTATAATTTCCTCCGACTCAGAGCCTTTGCCAACACAAAGAATCCGAAGGGTGACCCGGAAAGTAAGGTTTTCACACCCTCTCGCTTACCAAGATCCTCAATTTCTTTTGAAGCAACATCAGCTTGAGAATCGACGGCAGACTCGGGCCAACCAGGACGCAGAGCTTTCCTCCGGCTTACCCGACGTAACCAGGAAGCGTCGGACCGAGGTTATCTCCGACTTACGTTTTGTTTTACCCTTGATGGGTTTGATTCGCCAACCTCTCAACTCATCTGACTCCAACTATCAGGATACCTCCCCTTCTTCTGATGAGTCAATGCAATCGAATATGCCGGCTTTCAAAACGGCTCCCAGGTAATTCAACCTTTCTTACTTTAGGTTTATCCATACTTACACTTTGATAGTTATCCTTCCACTTTGATTGACAGCTTGCAAGTAAAACCCAGCAAGCGGGCAAAGAAGAATAAGCCATCCCAAGACTCGGTGGTTACTGAACCGGTGCTTGACTCATCCGCTCCTGACAGCTCCACTCCTCAGCCACCGCCTGAACCGGCTTCTGATATTCCGGTGCCAACTTCTGATCCGCCTGCAGAAGACGTTATTCACAACTCGGATGATCCAGAAATTCCTAGCCCGGCCAAGACGATCGACCCGGAGGTTGAAAATGTGAAAAGCCAATATGTTGAACCGGGCCGGCCTACTGCCCTTGCCCAATGCACCGCCAAGGAGGAGTTTGCCCAGCGCAAGAAGTCCAAACAAGACATCATTGATTACTCTCACCTAAGTATTGGTGATATAGTCTCAAGCTATCTGAACCAAGTACACAGTAGTCGTGACCTGGAAATTGACATGGTGAAGCAAATACAACATAAATCTGAGGTAAAATTTAAGTTTTTACTCTGAATCTTACTTACTGTACCAGCCTCCAAGTCTATTGCTTATGAATTAATATGCTGTAGACTTAATAATCTGCTTGCCATTAGTTTTGTCCGGTTTAAATTGAATATGTTTAACCCGGAGATGACATGAAACTTAGAATTTGGGTTACACATTAGCCCCCAAGTGTCAAGGACCTTTACTTGTAAAGTACTTGAGACTTAATATGTGTGACATGGCAAAATAGATCAAAAATTCTTTAGGCATACATTAGCCCCCAAGTGCTAAGTATTTTTACTTGTAAAGTGCTTAGGAATTGAATATTATCTTACCAAGATTCTTACCATAGCCTGATGTCAAATGCAGGCCAGCATAAGTCAATTTGAGGCGGAGATTGCCGATATGAAGAGTCAGTTGAAAACCCAAGAGCTCGAAGCTCAGAAAGCCAACTCCAAGTTTGAATTCAGTGTCTTTGAACAAGAGAAACTGAAGAAAGAATTTGAATCGGAGAAGAAAACTTGGGTTGATGAAAGGGCTTCATTGGTGACTCGGGCTGAAACAGCAGAGGCATCCCTTGCCAAGGCAACAAATGAGCTGTCCGACTTAAAACGGCAGATATCCCAAATGGTGTCAGCCATCTTCGGTAAGTCACTTATAAATATTGTAATCTTTCAAGAGTTATTGTAATAGTTACCTCCGGCTTACTGTTATACCTGTGAACCTGCAGGCCACAGGAGTGCCAATCTGAAGGAAAATATGCTGGTCAAGCTTAAGGCGGTGTATACCTTAGTAGAGCAGCTGTACTCCAGGTCACAATGTGCGTTGGCCGCTGTGGCCTTATCAAATACCTCTCCCCGGCTCCTGCAAGACGTGTTGAGACATCTTTCGGTGCTACCTCAACGCATTCAAGACTTAAGGCGGGCATCCGCGAGAGCCGGAGCCGTGGCTGCTTTGAGTCGGGCAAGAGCATGGGTGCCAGAACTTGACCTTGCTAACCTCTCTCTTGGATATCCAAGCCTGAAGGAGGACGGCACTGCTTTTGGCGAACAAGACTTCACTGCCTGTGTTAAAGTGGTACGCCCCCTGGCGACTCTCATTGGGGAGGATACTGATCTCACTAAGTATTCGCCGGGTTATGATAGCGAGAACCGGAGAATCCCAAACGCCCCCTATGACCAAGTCAGCCTGATCCCTCCAACGCGTAAGCATACCTTTGCTCCTGAAGTGGACCCGGCCATTTTAATAGATGATGAAGCTGAATTTGAAGCTTTGAGCGGCATTGACTGGGCCTTGTCCACTTTCCAGTACAAAACAACCGAAGGAGAGTCGGGGAAGGATAATCCGGAGTCATCAAGCCAGCCGGAAGAATGAGCCGCCAGCTGGGTTATAACCTTGCAAAGAACAATGATTCACTTGTTTAGACTCGGGGAGTCTTGTAATAGGATAGAAAAAACTCCTTAATGCCTGTCATGCCTTATGGTACTTATTGCTTTTGTTAAGACGCCAGCACTAAATTCATCTTAGTTATGTTAATCAAGTGTTTCCTTGATATGTTACCTTGCTCCGTTTTAACCTACACGTAAGACAGGCAAGGTTTCCTGGACGATTCACTGCACCAGCGGGTTATAGAATATTGATAACCCAGACATGATCAAAAATCATATGTATAAGCCGGTTCATGATTAGTTAAAACATAATCATAATAGCATACCTGCGACCCTTTTTGATAACCTCTCCGGCTCATATAAGTTTTTACCGGGCACTTTTTAGAACCTAAAGTAACTAATATAGAACCGGAAGAATCAAGAACCATCTCCTTAAGAAGGTTTCAATGATAGTTAAAATAATTATACTTGCAATGTTCACAGGCTCCTGATTCGAATACGATCAGAGAACCGTTCCAAAGGGGTTAAGCTAAGATTCGGATACGATCATATAGCCCCCAGTGGCTTTGGCGATGCCGATCAAGTGGGTATCGACAGTTATGTTCTCTTTGGTTCGAATATGACCTATGTTTGAACAGGAAGCCCCCAAGTGAACATAAGAGTTGTTTAATGACGCTGGTTCGAATACGATCCACGTCAGACCTAAAGGGGTTAAGCTATGATTCAAATTTGATCAGGAAGCCCCCAAGTGGGTTTGGCAGTATGCCGATCAAGTGGGTATCAACAGCTATGTTCTCTTTGGTTCGAATATGACCTATGTTTGAACAGGAAGCCCCCAAGTGACCATGGCTAGATTCAGATATGATCATAAGCCGTACCAAAGGGAAAGCCAGATTCAGATATGATCCGTCCCCTGTTGGCAGTGTCCATCACATGATGAAGAAAACATGAAACATTCTTTATGGGTAAAAAGGACAGAGGTCCTGCTTTATTGCTTTATATAATATGTACATTATAAAAAGTATCTTAAGAAGTAACTTAAGTATAGTAAGGCCGGAGATGAGCTATATTCCACGGCCGACGGGTCTCCTCCTCCGATTTAAGGGAGTCCTTGTGCTCTCGAATATCAATGAGATAATATGACCCGTTGTGCAGATTCTTGCTGACCACAAAGGGCCCTTCCTAAGGCGGGGACAGCTTGTGCATGTCAGACTGATCCTGGATGAGTCGGAGCACCAAGTCACCTTCCTGAAAGGTTCTACTCTTAACCCAGCGGCTGTGATAGCGGCACAGGTCTTGCTGGTAAATCGCCGAGCGGGCTATTGACAAGTCTCGCTCCTCGTCCAATAAGTCAAGTGCGTCCTGACGAGCCTTTTCGTTATCCGCCTTAACGTAAGCCGCCACACGGGATGAATCATGCCAGATGTCACTTGGTAGAACCGCCTCTGCTCCATAAACCATGAAGAAAGGTGTGTATCCCGTAGATCTGTTAGGCATAGTGTTGATGCTCCATAACACGGAGGTTAACTCCTCCACCCAACAACCCGGAGTCCGCTGTAAAGGGACCAAGAGCCAGGGCTTGATACCTTTCAGGATCTCTTGATTAGCTCTCTCTGCTTGACCATTGGATTGAGGATGAGCAACGGCCGAAACATCAAGCCGGATATGTTCTCTTTGACAGAACTCTTCCATGGCACCCTTAGAGAGATTAGTGCCATTATCAGTTATGATGCTATGTGGAAAACCAAAACGAAAGATCACCTTTTTCATGAACTGAACCGCCGTGGCTGCATCACATTTACTGACCGACTCTGCCTCAACCCACTTGGTAAAGTTATCCACTGCCACCAGTAGATGTGTATTTTTGTCTTTAGACCTTTTGAAAGGTCCAACCATATCAAGCCCCCAGACCGCAAACGGCCAAGTGATTGGGATCATCCTTAATTCTTGAGCCGGCACAGGAGCTCGTCATGAGAACTTTTGACACCCATCACATTTACTGACCAGGTCCTCTGCACCAGCATGAGCTGTCAACCAATAGAAACCATGACGAAAAGCCTTGGCTACAAGGGATTTTGACCCGGCATGATGGCCACAATCTCCTTCATGGATCTCACGGAGTATTTCTTGGCCTTCTGTAGGTCATACGCAGCATTGAAACGCCCCCGTGACGCTGAGGTGATGTAACTCGCCGTTAACAATCGTCAAGGATTTAGAGCGCCTGACAATTTGTCTCGCCAATGTCTCATCCTCCGGCAATTCACCCCGGGTCATGTAAGCCAAGTAAGGCACCGTCCAATCCGGGATAACATGAAGAGCCACCACCAGCTGTGCCTCCGGGTCTGGCACTGCTAATTCTTCCTCGGTAGGCACCTTGACAGAAGGGTTATGTAACACATCAAGAAAAGTATTGGGTGGCACCGGCTTACGTTGGGACCCCAACCGGCTTAAAGCATCAGCCGCCTCATTCTTCCTTCGATCAATGTGCTCCACTTGATAACCTGTGAAGTGACCAGCCACAACATCTACCTCACAACGATAAGCCGCCATGAGGGGGTCTTTGGAATCCCACTTGCCTGACAATTGTTGAGCCACCAAATCTGAGTCGCCCAAGCATCGTACTCGGCTTAAGTTCATCTCCTTAGCCATCCGGAGACCATGGAGTAACGCCTCATATTCAGCTGCATTGTTAGTACATGGAAACATAAGCCGGAGTACATAACAAAATTTGTCACCTCGAGGGGAAGTTAACACCACTCCAGCCCCCGAGCCTTCTAGCTGTCTGGACCCGTCAAAGTGAATAGTCCAGTATGTGTTATCCGGCTTCTCCTCAGGGGCCTACAACTCTGTCCAATCATTGTTGAAGTCCACCAAGGCCTGAGACTTAATAGCCATCCGAGGCATGTATTTCAAGCCATGAGGCCCAAGCTCAATAGCCCACTTGGCGACTCGTCCTGTGGCCTCCCTATTCTGAATGATGTCTCCCAAAGGGGCAGAACTTACCACAGTTATAGGGTGGCTTTGGAAGTACTGCTTCAACTTCCGGTTTGCCATGAACACCCCATAAACAAGCTTCTACCAATGCGGGTACCTTTGCTTGGATTCAATGAGCACCTCACTGATGTAGTAAACCGGCCGTTGAACCAGATGCTCCTTACCGACTTCCTTATGTTCCACTACTATGGCAACGCTGACAGCTCGTGAATTGGCAGCCACATATAACAGCAAAGGCTCTTTGTCAATTGGAGCAGCAAGAACCGGTGGCTCAGACAATTGTCTCTTTAAGTCTTCAAAAGCAGCATCAGCGGCCTCACTCCAAACAAAAGTGTCAGTTTTCTTCATCATCTGATACAATGGGAGGGCTTTCTCACCGAGCCGACTTATGAACCGACTTAAGGTGGCGACGCAACCCGCCAGTCGCTGAACATCATTGATGCACACAGGTTTAGCCAGCGAGGTAATCGCCTTAATCTTCTCCGGGTTAGCTTCGATGCCTCTGTTGGACACCAGAAAGCCCAATAGCTTGCCTGCACGAACACCAAACACACACTTGGCCGGGTTAAGCATCATCTTGTAGACCCGGAGATTATCAAAGGTCTCCTTTAAGTCAGATATCAAGGTTTCCTTTTCTCTGGACTTCACCACAATGTCATCCACATAGGCATGGACATTACGCCCAATTTGGTCATGCAAACAGTTCTGCACACACCGCTGATAAGTCGCCTGGGCACTCTTGAGCCCGAATGGCATAGATACATAGCAGAAGGCTCCAAACGGAGTGATGAAAGCTGTTTTCTCCTGGTCCTTAACTGCCATCTTAATCTGATGATAACCGGAGTAAGCATCCAAAAAACTTAAACGCTCACAACCCGCCGTAGCATCAATGATTTGATCAATACGGGGAAGAGCAAAAGGGTCAGCCGGACAAGCCTTGTTTAAGTCCGTGTAATCCACACACATCCGCCAGGTGCCGTTCTTCTTGAGGACAAGCACTGGGTTAGCCAACCACTCCGGGTGAAAAACTTCGATGATAAACCCGGCTGCTAAGAGCCAGGCGACTTCTTCCCCAATAGCTTTTCGTCGCTCTTCGTTAAAACACCGAAGAAACTGCCTGACCGGCTTATACTTTGGATCAATGTTGAGAGTGTGCTCAGCGAGTTCCCTCGGTACACCCGGCATGTCAGAAGGTTTCCATGGAAAGATGTCCCGGTTCTCGCGGATGAATTCGATGAGCGCGCTTTCCTATTTGGGATCCAAGTTGCTGCTGATGCTGAACTATTTAGAAGAATTACCCGGGGTAAAATCAACAAGCTTTGTCTCAGCTGCCGATTTAAACTTCAACGCCAGGTCATGCTCTGTAGTTGGCTTCTTCAGGGATGTCATATCCGCCGGATCAACATTATCTTGATAAAATTTGAGCTCCTCTGCTGCGCAGGCCGACTCAGCATAGGCCGCGTCACCTTCTTCACACTCCAATGCTACCTTACGACTGCCATGTACAGTGATGGTGCCCTTGTAACCCAGCATCTTGAGCTGTAAATAAACGTAACATGGCCGGGCCATAAACTTAGCATAAGCCGGCCGTCCAAATAAAACGTGGTATGGGCTCCTGATCTTGACCACCTCAAACGTCAACTTCTCAGCTCTGGAGTCATGTTCGTCTCCAAAAGCCACCTCCAGCTCAATCCTGCCAACTGGGTAAGCTGACTTACCAGGGACAACTCCATGGAAAACAGTGTTGGATGTTCTCAGATTTTTATCAGTCAACCCCATGCACTGAAAGGTCTCGCAGTAGAGGATGTTGATGCTACCACCAAAGCCAACTGACCCGGCTTATCGACCCACGAAGGATGATCCTCCCTGCTCCATATGATGGGCTGCTCTAACCACCTTAGATAACGAGGAATCACCGGCTCAACGGAATTCACAGCTCTCTTATGAACCTTCTGGTCACGTTTGCACAAGCTAGTGGTAAACACGTGATACTGTCCACCACTCAACTGCTTCGGATGGCTTTGATAACCCGACTGTTGCTGCTGTTGTCCACCTTGACCAGACTGCTGCTGATTGTTACCACCTGAATGTCCCTGAAAACCGGAATTTGAGCCGCCGCCTAGGCCATGAAAGCCGCCGGCCCCTGAACTGCCGCCGGATCCCTGACCACCATCGAAGGTGTTGGAATTTTTAAACGCCTTCATGATCGCGCAATCCTTCCATAGATGTGTGGCCGGTTGCTCCCGGGTGCCGTGTCTCGGGCAGGGCTCATTGAGTAGTTGCTCCAGAGATGGGACTGATCCGCCGGATCGAGGCGGTTTACCCTTACGTCTCGGATTGTTACCTCGTACATTGGCATTGGCCACAAACTCTGGGTTACGGTCCGCCTTACACTTATTACCGCCTTGATTCCCCGGGTTATGCTGCTGACCCTTTCCATTACCGTTCCTTTTTCCCTTCCCTGTCTTCTCATCGTCAGACGCGGGATCCTTGGTACTATCAGAATCGGCGTATTTGACTAAAGCCGCCATCAGCGTACCCATATCTGTGAGGTCACGTTTAAGGCTCCCCAGTTTCTGCCTCAACGGCTCAAAGCGGCAATTTTCTCCAGCATAAGTACTGCAGAGCCGGCATCCATCTTATCGGAGGAGTGAATTATCTCCTTGACCCGGCGTACCCAATGGGTGGTGGATTCACCTTCCTCCTGCTTGCAATCCATCAAGTCCACAATCGACATAGATTACTTACAAGTGTCCTTGAAGTTCTGGATGAACCGGGCCTTTAACTCGCCCCATGACCCAATGGAATTGGGTGGTAAGCCCTTCAACCAAGACAGGGCCATTCCATCTAGCATCATGGTGAAATACTTAGCCATTGCCGCGTCACTGACCTCTAGCAGCTCCATGGCCATCTCATAACTCTCGATCCACGCCCCGGGCTGTAAATCGGCCGTGTAATTTGGTACCTTTCGAGGTCCCTTGAAGTCCTTGGGCAGACGTACATCACGCAGAGCCGGCACCAGGAAAGGGACACCGCCAGTTCTAGTGGCTACTCCCGCCTCAACA
This sequence comes from Triticum dicoccoides, assembly GCF_002162155.2. Classification (NCBI taxonomy): domain Eukaryota; kingdom Viridiplantae; phylum Streptophyta; class Magnoliopsida; order Poales; family Poaceae; genus Triticum; species Triticum dicoccoides. The sequence goes on from NC_041389.1 coordinate 54,423,794, forward strand.
GACGTCATTGGATACTCCGGGTGATCGTTCTCCTGACGTACTTGGTCCTACGCCGGATTATATCCCCCGGACTGGTTACGTCGTTGGGCATTGCTTGACAAAGCTTCCAACTCCATGCGTCTGCTGTAACTCGGGCTCCGGTTCTGGCGAGGTGGTGCTATCCAGGGCGGGGGAATGAATGAATCATGTCCCGGCTATAAGAATAAGTCTCTTGCTGAGCCAGGGCTGTCTGGAGAAGCTCTCTGACCCTCCGGGTTTCCACTACCGCCGGGTCATCACCTTCCATTGGAAGAGCCGCTAAACGCGCTGAAGCTGCGATCAAGTTCTCCATGGGGTTGGAAAAGTGACCCGGTGGAATCGGCACATAACGCGGCGGTGGCATGCTCACGTGAGGTGGCACTGTATCCCGAGGCTGAGCCGGTCCTCCTATTCCGGTTGTCATAAACAGATCGGCCTCCGGCGGGTTACTAGGGCCGGCTCTGGGTGTAGCAAAGAGAACCCGGGGGTCGTAATTCGGAGGTAGACGGGACTGCGTTTTCTGATGTCTCCTCCTCATTACCTCATTGGATGCGTTTAAGCTCATCGTGAGCTGGTAAGCTTCTGACTGCAAGCGTTGTGCCCGGGCGTCGAGAGCCGCCCACTCTGCAGCTAGTCTAGTATCCTCAGCTGCCAAGGCCTCCTTGGCCCGGGCTATCTCCTCACGCACCTGTGCTACCGCTGCGTCATGCTCATCTTGGTTTGCAGGAATAACCGTGGCAGTTAACAGGGCCGTAAGCTTGTGCATGAGATCCATCAGCACCTGAGCCGGTGGGCGCATGGGGCCGCCTGCCCCGGCTGCTCCTGATCCGGACGTGATTGCTGCGGCTTCTGTAGAGTTTGAACCGGGTTGAGTTCCAGCCATGAAGATTCTGGCCCATCTTGGTGGCTCGTCGGGGTCCGGAATACTGATGCCATCGGAACAGCCCCCGAGCGCGCCGTCTTGTACCTGATACAACGAATCTGTTGAGCCGGCAGACGAATCACCGTCTGAAAGGACGGCCGTCTCACCCCCATCTTTAGATCCAGAAAGTTCCTTTCCGTGGACGCAGCCCACGAAGGCACGCCTCATGACCGGCTGAGTCCGGGTCTTCCTCGCACGCTGAGCCGTCTCGACGAGGTCGGTGCAGTTGTCCGGCTCAGGGCCCGGCTCACTGATCCGGTCGATGAAGACATGGATTCTGCCGAAGGGGACTCGGTATCCGTACTCAATTGAGTCGGCGTCGGGACCCCAGCCTTCGTCGTCGATGTAGATCTTGCCGCGACAACTTTTGGTCATTCGGCCCAGTACATACCCCTTGAGCCCTTCGAAGTTGCCCTTCAAGAACTCAAATCCACCGTTCGCCAGCCCCACGGTGGGCGCCAACTGTCATGGAATAGTCACGTCAGATGTCCTCGTGAAAGGACTTAGTTGTGAAGCCATCGCAACTAGGAAGCTTGAAGGGGTTAAATCGGGACAAGAGACACGAGAGGGTTTTATACTAGTTCGGCCCCTTATGGTGAAGGTAAGGCCTACGTCTAGTTGGGTTGGTATTGATGTTTCAATAACCAGGGAGCGAGATACGCTATGCCCGGATCTCGATGAGTTGTTTGTTGCCCTAAGTCGCTAGCAGGTCGTCCCCTTATATACACGGGCTGACGCCCTCTGGCTTACAGAGTCCCGGCCGGCTTATAAACAGAGTCCGGCTCGGTGACCAGTTAAATCTACCTTACATTACAAGTCATGCCATCATGGCGGTTTACTACAATGGGCTTAAGCCGCCCGTGGGCTTTAAGCTCTTTATTGAACCGCCATCTTCATGTTTGGTCTTGGGCTTCCTCTAATGAGTACTCTTTGCGTAACACGGCCCCTCCTAGGCGGCTTACACAAATAGTCATATCCCCAACAGTACCTCCCTGCTAAACTTATTGCTAAGCATACATCAAGTCTGGTACACAGCATTGCATACATGATAGAGCCTATGGCTGAAGCATAGGGAACATCTTTCATTTTCTCTCTATCTTCTTCTGTGGTCGGGCATTGAGTCTGACTCAACTTCACACCTTGTAATATAGGCAAGAACCCTTTCTTTGCCTGATTCATTTTGAACGTTTTCAAAACTTTATCAAGGTATGTGCTTTGTGAAAGTCCAATTAAGCGTCTTGATCTATCTCTATAGATCTTGATGCCCAATATGTAAGCAGCTTCACCGAGGTCTTTCATCAAAAAACTTTTATTCAAGTATCCCTTTATGCTATCCAGAAATTCTATATCATTTCCAATTAACAATATGTCGTCTACATATAATATCAGAAATGCTACAGAGCTCCCACTCACTTTCTTGTAAATACAGGCTTCTCCAAAAGTCTGTATAAAACCATATGCTTTGATCACACTATCAAAGCGTTTATTCCAACTCCGAGAGGCTTGCACAGTTTGTTAGCACCTTTTGGATTGACAAAACCTTCTGGTTGCATCATATACAACTCTTCTTCCAGAAATCCATTCAGGAATGCAGTTTTGACATCCATTTGCCATATTTAAAAATCATAAAATGCGGCAATTGCTAACATGATTCGGACAGACTTAAGCATCTCTACGGGTGAGAAAGTCTCATTGTAGTCAACCCCTTGAACTTGTCGAAAATCTTTTGCAGCAAGTCGAGCTTTGTAGATAGTTACATTACCATCAGCGTCAGTCTTCTTCTTGAAGATCCATTTATTCTCGATGGCTTGTCGATCATCGGGCAAGTCAACCAAAGTCCATACTTTGTTCTCATACATGGATCCCATTTCAGATTTCATGTCCTCAAGCCATTTTGCGGAATCTAGGCTCATCATCGCTTCCTCATAGTTCGTAGGTTTGCCATGGTCAAGTAACATGACTTCTAGAATAGTATTACCGTACCACTCTGGTGCGGATCTTACTCTGGATGACCTACGAGGTTCTGTAGTAACTTGATCTGAAGTTTCATGATCAATATCATTAGCTTCCTCACTGATTGGTGTAGTCGTCATAGGAACTGGTTTCTGTGATGAACTACTTTCCAATAAGGGAGCAGGTACAATTAACTCATCAAGTTCTACTTTCCTCCCTCTCACTTCTTTCGAGAGAAACTCGTTTTCTAGAAAGGATCCGAATTTAGCAACAAAAGTCTTGCCTTCAGATCTGTGATAGAAGGTGTACCCAATAATCTCTTTTGCGTATCCTATGAAGACATATTTCTCCGATTTGGGTTCGAGCTTATCTGGTTGACGTTTCTTCACATAAACATCGAAGCCCCAAATTTTATGAAATGACAACTTTGGTTTCCTGCCAAACCACAGTTCATAAGGCGTCGTCTCAATGGATTTTGATGGTGCCCTATTTAACGTGAATGCGGCCGTCTCTAAAGCATAACCCCAAAACGATAGCGGTAAATTAGTAAGAGACATCATAGATCACACCATATCTAGTAAAGTACGATTACGATGTTCGGACACACCATTTCGTTGTGGTGTTCTGGGTGGCGTGAGTTGCGAAACTATTCCGCATTGTTTCAAATGTAAACCAAACTCGTAACTCAAATATTCTCCTCCACTATCAGATCGTAGAAACTTTATTTTCTTGTTACGATGATTTTCCACTTCACTATGAAATTCTTTGAAATGTTTCAGACTTATGTTTCATTAAGTAGATATACCCATATCTGCTCAAATCATCCGTGAAGGTGAGAAAATAACGATATCCGCCGCGAGCCTCAACATTCATTGGACCACATACATCAATATGTATGATTTACAACAAGTCTGTTGCTCGCTCCATAGTTCCGGAGAACGGCGTTTTAGTCATCTTGCCCATGAGGCACGGTTCGCAAGTACCAAGTGATTCATAATCAAGTGATTCCAGAAGTCCATCAGTATGGAGTTTCTTCATGTGCTTTACACCAATATGACCCAAACGTCAGTGCCACAAATAAGTTGCACTATCATTATCAACTCTGCATCTTTTGGCTTCAACATTATGAATATGTGTATCACTACTATCGAGATTTAATAAAAATAGACCACTCTTCAAGGGTGCATGACCATAAAAGATATTACTCATATAAATAGAACAACCATTATTCTATGATTTAAATGAATAACCATCTCGCATCAAACAAGATCTAGATATAATGTTCATGCTCAACGCTGGCACCAAATAACAATTATTCAGGTCTAAAACTAATCCCGAAGGTAGATGAGTTAGCATGCCGACTGCGATCACATCGACTTTGGAACCATTTCCCACGCGCATCGTCACCTCGTCCTTAGCCAATCTTTGCTTAATCCGTAGTCCCTATTTCGAGTTGCAAATATTAGCAAAAAAACCAGTATCAAAATACCCAGGTGCTACTGCGAGCATTAGTAAGGTACACATCAATAACATGTATATCATATATACCTTTGTTCACCTTGCCATCCTTCTTATCCGCCAAATACTTGGGGTAGTTCCGCTTCCAGTGACCAGTCTGCTTGCAGTAGAAGCACTCAGTCTCAGGCTTAGGTCCAGATTTGGGTTTCTTCTCTTGAGCAGCAACTTGTTTGTTGTTCTTCTTGAAGTTCCCCTTCTTCTTCCCTTTACCCTTTTTCTTGAAACTGGTGGCTGTTGACCATCAACACTTGATGCTCTTTCTTGATTTCTACCTCTGCAGCCTTTAGCATTGCGAAGAGCTCGGGAAAAGTCTTGCCCATCCCTTGCATATTATAGTTCATCACGAAGCTCTTGTAGCTTGGTGGCAGTGATTGAAGAATTCTGTCAATGACACTATCATCAGGAAGATTAACTCCCAGTTGAATCAAGTGATTATTATACCCAGACATTTTGAGTATATGTTCACTGACAGAACTATTCTCTTCCATCTTGTAGCTATAGAACTTATTGGAGACTTCATATCTCTCAATCTGGGCATTTGCTTGAAATATTAACTTCAACTCCTGGAACATCTCATATGCTCCATGACGTTGAAAACGTCGTTGAAGTCCCGGTTCTAAGCCGTAAAGCATGGCACACTGAACTATTGAGTAGTCATCAGCTTTGCTCTGCCAGACATTCTTAACATCATAAGTTGCATCTGCAGCAGGCCTGGCACCCAGCGGTGCTTCCAGGACGTAATTCTTCTATGCAGCAATGAGGATAATCCTCAAGTTACGGACCCAGTCCGTGTAATTGCTACCATCATCTTTCAACTTAGCTTTCTCAAGGAACACATTAAAATTCAACGGAACAACAGCACGAGCCATCTATCTACAACAAACATAGACAAGCAAAATACTATCAGGTACTAAGTTCATGATAAATTTAAGTTCAATTAATCATATTACTAAAGAACTCCTACTTAGATAGACATCCCTTTAGTCATCTAAGTGATCACGTGATCCAAATCAACTAAACCATGTCCGATCATCACGTGAGATGGAGTAGTTTTCAATGGTGAACATCACTATGTTAATCATATCTACTATATGATTCACGTTCGAACTTTCGGTCTCCGTGTTCCGAGGCCATATCTATATATGCTAGGCTCGTCAAGTTTAACCTGAGTATTCCGCGTGTGCAACTATTTTGCACCCGTTGTATTTGAACGTAGAGCCTATCACACCCGATCATCACGTGGTGTCTCAGCACGAAGAACTTTCGCAACGGTGCATACTCAGGGAGAACACTTCTTGATAATTAGTGAGAGATCATCTTATAATGCTACCGTCAATCAAAGCAAAATAAGATGCATAAAGGATAAACATCACATGCAATCAATATAAGTGATATGATATGGCCATCATCATCTTGTGCTTGTGATCTCCATCTCTGAAGCACCATTGTGATCACCATCGTCACCGGCGCGACACCTTGATCTCCATCGTAGCATCATTGTCGTTTCGCCATCTATTGCTTCTACGACTATTGCTACCGCTTAGTGATAAAGTAAAGCAATTACAGGGCGTTTGTATTTCATACAATAAAGCGACAACCATATGGCTCCTACCAGTTGCTGATAACTCGGTTACAAAACATGATCATCTCATACAATAAAATATAGCATCACGTCTTGACCATATCACATCACAACATGCCCTGCAAAAACAAGTTAGACGTCCTCTACTTTGTTGTTGCAAATTTTACGTGGTTGCTACGGGCTGAGCAAGAACCATTCTTACCTACGCATCAAAACCACAACGATAGTTCGTCTAGTTAGTGTTGTTTTAACCTTCGCAAGAACCGGGCATAGCCACACCCGGTTCAACTAAAGTTGGAGAAACAAACACCCGCCAGCCACCTGTGTGCAAAGCACGTCGAAAGAACCAGTCTCGCGTAAGCGTACGTGTAATGTCGGTCCGGGCCGCTTCATCCAACAATACCGCCGAACCAAAGTATGACATGCTGGTAAGCAATATGACTTGTATCGCCCACAACTCACTTGTGTTCTACTCGTGCATATAACATCTACGCATGAAACCTGGCTCGGATGCCACTGTTGGGGAACGTAGTAATTTCAAAATTTTCCTACGCACACGCAAGATCATGGTGATGCATAGCAACAAGAGGGGAGAGTGTTGTCCACATACCCTCGTAGAGCGAAAGCGGAAGCGTTAGAACAACGCGGTTGATATAGTCGTACGTCTTCATGGCCCGACCGATCAAGCACCAAAACTACGGCACCTCCGAGTTCTAGCACACGTTCAGCTTGATGACGTCCCTCGAACTCCGATCTAATCGAGTGTTGAGGGAGAGTTCCGTCTGCATGACGGCGTGGTGACGATCTTGATGTTCTACCGTCATAGGGCTTCGCCCAAGCACCGCTACAGCATTATCGAGGAGGACTATGGTGGAGGGGGGCACCGCACACGGCTAAGAGATCAATAGATCAATTGTTGTGTCTATGGGGTGCCCCCTCCCCCGTATATAAAGGAGTGGAGGAGGGGGCCGGCCAAGGGGGTGGCGCGCCCTAGGGGGGGAGTCCAACTCCCACCGGGAGTAGGACTCCCCCCTTTCCTATTAGGAGTAGGAGAGGGAAGGAAGAGGGAGGAGGGAGGAAGGAAAGGGTGGGCTCTCCTCCCAATTCGGATTGGGCTTAGGGGGGCGCCCCCTCCCTTGCTCCTTTCCCCTCCTTTCCACTAAGGCCCAATAAGGCCCATATACCTCACGGTGCTCTGGTATTGTCCCAATCTCATCGGAACCTTTCTGGTGTCCAAATATAGTCGTCCAATATATCGATCTTTATGTCTCAACCATTTCGAGACTCCACGTCATGTCCATGATCACATCTGGGACTCCGAACAACCTTCGGTACATCAAAACTCATAAACTCATAATATAACTGTCATCGAAACCTTAAGCGTGCGGACCCTACGGGTTTGAGAACTATGTAGACATGACCGAGACACGTTTCCGGTCAATAACCAATAGCGGAACCTGGATGCTCATATTGGCTCCTACATATTCTACGAAGATCTTTATCGGTCAAACCGCATAACAACATACGTTGTTCCCTTTGTCATCGGTATGTTACTTGCCCGAGATTCGATCGTCGGTATCTCAATACGTAGTTCAATCTCGTTACCGGCAAGTCTCTTTACTCGTTATGTAATGCATCATTCCGTAACTAACCCATTAGTTACATTGCTTGCAAGGCTTATAGTGATGTGCAATACCGAGAGGGCCCAGAGATACTTCTCAAACAATCGGAGTGACAAAACCTAATCTCGAAATACGCCAACTCAACATGTACATTTGGAGACACCTATATGAGCTCCTTTATAATCACCCGTTACGTTGTGATGTTTGGTAGAACACAAAGTGTTCCTCCTGTAAACGGGAGTTGCATAATCTCGTAGTTGTAGGAACATGTATAAGTCATGAAGAAAGCAATAGCAACATACTAAACGATCAAGTGCTAAGCTAACGGAATGGGTCATGTCAATCACATCATTCTACTAATGATGTGATCCTGTTAATCAAATGACAACTCATGTCTAAGGTTAGGAAACATAGCCTCCTTTGATTAATGAGCTAGTCAAGTAGAGGCATACTAGTGACATTAAGTTTGTCTATATATTCCCACATGTATCATGTTTCTGGTTAATACAATTCTAGCATGAATAATAAACATTTATCATGATATAATGAAATAAATAATAACTTTATTATTACCTCTAGGGCATATTTCCTTCAATAACATAAAGCTAACCATGTCATTAACTACATCCCGATAACACACAAATAACTGATGGTATGTCTGTATGTGTGAAGGACCAAAATATTGGACTCTATCATGCATCCGCGAGCAATTATTTGCAAAAAAACTGTAAAAACATTTAAGAAAATAATGATCCCAAGGATATGATGGATATATCATACATAATTTTGAATTCATCAGAATCTTATTGAACATATAAACGCTGCGGTGTTACCCACCATTCTAGTGCACTTGTGCTCGCGAGGCCTTTTCCACCCCACGATCGATTTACTGCTGCTCGTTTTACCGTGTTGTCGGTTGTTCAACCGTCCGTCTCTTTTGCACCCGCAGGCTTCGGTTAAGATTGCATGACCGATGGCTCGCTCATTTGTGGGGCCAAGAAGCAGTGGGTGGGTTGCGTGCCCACGGCGTCGGCGAGTAGCTGGGTCTAGGATTGGCCAGATGAAAACCTAACGCACGCACGCACATGGCCTTCCCCCTTGTCGGTGTCAAAACTGGTGGATCTCGGGTAGGGGGTCCCGATCTGTGTGTCTAAGGTGGAAGGGGACACGATGTTTTACCCCGGTTCGGGCCCTCTCGATGGAGGTAAAACCCTACTTCTTGCTTGATTGATCTTGATGATATGAGTATTTCAAGAGTTAATCTACCATGAGATCATAGAGGCTAAACCCTAGAAGCTAGCCTATGATGATTATGATTATTCCTCTACGGACTAAACCCTCCGGTTTATATAGACACTGGAGGAGGCTAGGGTTACACAGAGTCGGTTACAAAGAAGGAGATCAAATATCCGAATCGCCAAGCTTGTCCTCCACGCAAAGGAGAGTCCCATCCGGACACGGGACGAAGTCTTGAGTCTTGTATCTTCACGGTCCAACAGTCCGGCCAAAGTGTATAGTCTGGCTGTCCAGATACCCCCTAATCCAGGACTCCCTCAGTAGCCCCTGAACCAGGCTTCAATCACGATGAGTCCGGCGCACAGATTGTCTTCAGCATTGCAAGGCGGGTTCCATCTCCGAATACTCCAGAGTACCTGTTGTAACGAATAGTGTCCGGCTTCCCATCAATGTTGTGCTCCTCGGCTTCTGTGATTCAATAATGGCCATCTCCACGTGTCGAGCAAATACGAGGAGCTGGAGCATTTTTACATTTGCCACCCCGACTCTGCAGGCAAACGGTCTATTTGAAGAGACAGGGATCCTCAGATCCAAATCTCACCTTCTTGCCTTGAGCAAGCATTCAATAGAGCGCATACGGAAAAAACCATTCCAACATGGCCGGTCGCCGCAGCTCCTCTTCTCGCTCCCTTAGCTCTAAGCCAGGTGATTGGGAAGAATGTTCTGTTCCCCATAGCCGTTTAGTAGAGTTGTAGACCCAAGGGTTTCTTCCACCGGTGTTCATGGTCCCCGTCTGAGCCGGACTAGCCACCTACAATGGCGGGGAGCAAGCAGAGAGATCTCCTAACCCATCTCAGGGGGAGCGAGTATGCCTTATCCCATATTTGCTAAGAGGCGTCCAGTTTCCAATCCACCCACCCCTTTGCGGGCTCCTGGAGTTCTATGGCCTCCAGTTGCACAACTTCACCCCCGCCTCCGTGCTGCACATTGCGGGATACGTTGCCCTTTGTGAATTATTTCTGGCTGCGAGGCTCACTTCGAGTTATGGAAGAAGTTATTCTTCCTTGTCCCTCGCAATCAGGGGGAATCTATATATCAAGTGGGCGGAGCCAAAATATGGCGCGTCGCCTAGACCGGATACCTGTCCGGCACTCTAAGGAAGGCATCTGAAAACTGGCCCTCGGAGTGGTTCTATGTAGATGATGTTCCCCTTCCGGACCCAGTCCGGACAGGCCTCCCTGAGTTCAATAATGCTCCACCGAAGAAACGCCGAAGTTGGCGCCCTCGGAGCCCCCAGGAGGAAGATACCAGAGAAGTCCACTTCCTGATGGGCAGGATAAAGACCCTGGCCCAATCACGACTGACAATAGTCGAGGTGATATCAATATGCATAATGCGGGGGGTGCAGCTACTTCAATATCGGGGGAAGCCCATGTGGCACTTCAACGGGGAAGACGACGCCACCCGCTGCGGTCGCAAAGGTCTGGACTCCGCCACTGCTCTGGCGAGAATACTGTCCGATTTATATAAAGGGGAAGAAGAGGAGTTCCTCCGCATCAAACCGCGGGATGGATTTTCCATGTACAACCCCCCAATCTGGGTGAGCCGTTACTCTTTACTCAAGTTTATCCATTCTTGCACCCTTCATCACAATTAGTGACCTTGATATTCTAAGCAGGAACTGAGGCAGGCCGTGGAAGAGTTCAATAGCCCTCCTCCGCAGCAAGAGGACCCTGGCCGGGCCTTCAACCCCGGACTTGAAGAAGATCCAGATATATCTGTGGAGCTTGTCGACGGGACGTTTTATCAGGCAAGCCGCAACGGCACCTTGGTGGCTATCATCGCCGATTATCCCGGACTACTTCCTGATTCGCGTGTAAGCAAAGCTGCAGCTCTCTGAAGAAGATTCCTTCCTTACGCCATGCCTTATGAACAAATATCTTATTTTTATAGAGACGACCATCAGAATGTGGTGCCGAGCCCTTGGGGGCTCGTCAGCAAAGGGCGTCCGGGCCAGGCAGGCTCCAGAGGAAGGCGGTTAGGGTCGAAACACCGTCGCAGAGGTATAGTTAACATCTGCTTTCTGATTATGATGTTTGAAATGTAACAGCGTCCATCGTGTCCTGGCAGAAAGAGTAATCGCCAGACTACATCCGGAGATCCTGCCAGTCACGCCTCCACCAGCCGGATCCCAGAACCGGCTTCGAGGGAGGAGGCCAATGCGGGGTCGATGCCGAATTGTCCTCCGACAGAGGATGCAGATAGGCTCTCCGCCACAAATTCCGAAGTAGAGAGTGCCATGAATCACCGGCGCCGACGGGCCGTACTTCGCAATAGTATCTTTTCCGAAGAGGCATTCAATGCTTTCAATTCGGGAGATGCATACATCCGAGCTACTCAAGACGGGCTTGCCCGAGCGACGGACCAGTATGCGAAAGATATACGGGTAAGAAAATTTGATAAGCATGTATAGCAGTAGCCCCTGAGACTTGAAACAGTTGGAACAACTGATTTAAGGATCATTGTATGCACAGGTTCTTGTAGAGAAGAATACCCATTTGTCTCAAGAGATGGAGGAGTGCAAGACCCAGCTGAGGGCCGCGGTTTGCCAAACTAGAGGAATCCCAGAAGGCCTCATCTGGTAACATTTGTCTCAATAGAGAAATTTTAAGGAAATATACCAGTTAGTAATTGGCTTGCTTTATAAGTCTAACAGAAAATTCCGCAGACAATCCCAGGGAGAATTCGGAGATCGTAAGAGATAGTGAGTTACATCTCCAAAGACAGCTAAAGGCTGCCGAGCGTGTGCTTACGCAGGTTAGGCAGGAGAAAAACAATCTCCAAGATGCCAACGTCCGGCTGGGTGTCGAATTAGCAGATGTTCGAGCTTAGCTGGCGGACTCCGTGAAGGAGAACAGGAGGCTTCGTCGCGGCATTTATGGTAAGTGCCTAAACGAACTGCAGTACAGTTCGGCGAGGAAGCATTTTAAAAGAGTTTATATCTGTAGGTATGCTGATGGGCCGTCCTGAAGAGGAGATGCCCGGGTCCGCAGGCGATTTACTGCAAGATCTTTCATAGCTGCACGAACGAGTTCGGCAGGTGATGCAGGGTATTGCCCAGGCCTTGTGGCCATCCACTTCCCTGCCAGGAGGCATGGGGGAGCTCGTGGATATGCTCCAAGGAGGACGGCGGCGCTTCCGGTTGTGGAAGGTATCAACCTGCCGACAAGGTGCAAGGGAAGCTTGGGCCATGGTGAAGACGCGATACACCAAGCTTGACCCGAACCATATGGACGAAGTCGGACCGGCGGGCCAGATGGGCAAGAGATTCCCGTGAGTGTGGTTTATGACCAGGTTGCGTTAGCCGCAAAGTATTCCCAACAGGATTGCAAGCTAGATAGCATGTTGGATGGTATAGAGGAAGAATATAGCCAGTCCAAGTGACTATGTAATTCAATGGACATATGTAGTCCCTAGCCGGATTAAAAATCTTTTGTCATGGCGGACCTTTTCACTTCAGCCCCCGGATCCGACAGTCCGGGGTGTATCCGAACACCCGCTCAGTTATGCAAAACCGGGGTATGCGTGGAAACCAGACGTAGGGGGTCATAAGTGCTTGAACAGACAAGTAACCAACTAGTTATGTTATATTACATGGGTAGTAAGAAACATCTTCCAGGGAGAATAGTTCCGTTAGGGGTTCCTTTCCCTGGGTACGCATGCATCGATGTGCATGTCCGAACTGCGAACAGAAGCGTAGGATACAAAACATCTGGGGATTCACGTTGTAATAAATGAAAGAAAAATATTTTGTTCACCGACCGAATATTCCCTTAAGAACACTAGCTTTTGGCTTCACCCAGTCTGAGGTACACATCTGGCTGAACCGGCAGTAACAATCACAGAGGTGCTCCCCTTATGCCCTAGCAGAATTAACGGGAACGTAGGGCATAAACACAAGAGCCAGGCAACCCAGCATGGCCACATCTTAAGTCATATCAATGCATATAATGGTGAAGAAAAGGGCACATATGGAAAAGGATGCATATGTGGTAGGCAGGAAGCCATAAAAGTAATTATATTTAGCTTCTGTATAGGAAGCCCCCAGGTATTGTGAGCACACATAGTGCGTCCAGAGTGATCTGAGCATCCGCACTGTATTTAATACTTTGTGTGAAGAAGGTAAAAAGGGCGAGAAAAGAAAAAAGGGAGAACATAATTAAAAGAGCGGGGGTATGGAGACGAACACTGAGTTCGACACTAGGCGTAGAATCTCCGGAGTCTGGCCGCGTGCCATGGGTTCGGCTCGAGTCTGTTATCGGATGCATTACGCAGGCGGTATGCTCCTCCGGTGAGAACTTTATCAATGATGAAGGGACCCTCCCACTTAGGTTTGAGCTTGTCCTTCTTCTTCTCCGGTAGGCGTAGAACGAGTTCGCCAATGTTATAAGTTTTGGCCCGCACTTCTCTGCTTTGATACCTTTGAGCCTGCTGCTGATAGAATGTGGAACGGGCTTTTGCGACGTCGCGCTCCTCCTCCAGGGCATCTAAGTTGTCCTGCCGATCTAGCTCGGCTTCCTTCTCTTCGTACATGCGCACGCGAGGTGAGTCATGGATTGTGTCGCAGGGTAGTACTGCTTCTGCGCCGTACACCATAAAAAATGGTTTATATCCGGTGGTACGATTCGGCGTGGTCCGCAGCCCCCAGAGTACGAAGTCGAGCTCCTCGACCTAGTGCATGTTCGATCCTGTCAAGGATCGCACTAGTTTGGGTTTGATGCCGCTCATGATGAGACCATTTGCATGTTCGACCTGTCCGTTTGTTTGGGGATGATAGATGGAGGCGTAATCGAGTTTAATGCCCATGTTGTCGCACCAAGTTTTCACTTCATCGGCTGTAAAGTTTGAGCCATTGTCAGTGATGATGCTATGGGGGACGCCGTAACGGTGTACGACCCCTGATATGAAGTCTATCACTGGTCCAGATTCGACCGTTTTAACTGGTTTGGCTTCTATCCATTTGGTGAACTTGTCCACCATGACCAATAAGTACTTTTTCTTATGGCTTCCCCCTTTAAGAGGTCCGACCATGTCCAGCCCCCAGATCGCGAAGGGCCAAGTTATGGGGATTGTTTGGAGAGCGGTAGGGGGCAGATGGCTCTGATTGGCAAAGAGCTGGCAACCGACGCAATGTTGGACAAGGTCCTGTGCATCTGCCCGGGCTGTCGGCCAATAAAAACCTGTACGGAAGGCTTTGCTGACAAGTGCCCGAGCCGCGGCGTGGTGCCCGCCTAGTCCGGCATGGATTTCATCCAAGAGTTGCCGCCCTTCCTCTTCGGAGATGCATCTCTGGATCACTCCGGTGGCACTTTTCTTATAGAGTTCTTCCTCATGGACTTTGTAGGCCTTGGAACGCCGCACAATACAACATGCTTCATTTTGGTCCTTGGGGAGCTCCTGCCTATTTAGGTGGGCCAAGAAAGGCTCGGTCCACGGGGCGATTACAGCCATGATTTCGTGGGCCGAAGGTGTTATTTCGGTGGCGGAGCCCCCGATTACGTCGGATGGTTCGGAATCTGGGGTTGTATTTGGAGCTGGACTAGTATTGCCAGACTCCCCTTCCCATACCACAGATGGCTTGAACAGCCTTTCCAAGAATATATTAGGTGGGACAGGGTCGCGTTTAGCGCTGATGCGGGCGAGGATATCCGCCGCTTGATTGTTTTCTCGAGCCACATGGTGGAATTCGAGCCCCTCGAACCGAGCTGAAATTTTGAGGATGACATTACGGTAGGCCGCCATTTTCGGATCCTTGGCATCAAAATCTCCATTTATTTGTGATATTGCGAGGTTTGAGTCCCCGCGCACTTCTAGGCGTTGAATGCCCATAGAAACTGCCATCCGAAGAGCATGCAACAGAGCCTCGTATTCGGCTGCGTTGTTGGAGTCTGTGTATAATATTTGGAGTACGTATTGGACCGTGTCTCCGGTGGGGGACGTCAGGACTACACCCGCTCCCAATCCGGCCAGCATTTTAGAGTTGTCAAAGTGCATGATCCAATTGGAGTACACGCCGTACTCTTTAGGGAGTTCGGCTTTTGTCCATTCGGCAACAAAGTCAGCCAGTACTTGTGACTTAATGGCCCACCATGGTTTGTATGTTATGTCGAAAGGAAGGAGCTCGATAGCCCATTTAGCAATCCGTCCCGTGGCGTCGCAGTTGATTATTATGTCGTTGAGTGGTACTTTGGAGGCCACCGTAATCTAACACTCTTGAAAGTAGTGTCGTAGCTTCCGGGATGCCATGAAGACTGCGTATGCTATCTTTTGATAGTGTGGGTATCGGGATTTGCATGGGGTGAGGACAGTGGACACGCAATATACCGGCTTTTGGAGCGGGAACTTGTATCCGTCTGCTTCTCGTTCGATGAGCACTGCGCTTACAACTTGATGTGTTGCAGCTATGTACAATAGCATAGGTTCGCCAGTATTTGGCGCACTCAGAACTGGATTGCTGGCCAATAGGGTCTTTATTTCATCCAGTCCAGCCACGGCCGCATCCGTCCATATGAAGTGTTCGGTGCGTCGAAGAAGGCGGTAAAGAGGTAGTGTGATAGAGGCTAAGGTTTTCCGATCTTTCGATGAGATGATAACTATCGATTTGGTGGAGCCGACTTTGACGATCCGACTACAAACATGCACGATGTTGCGCCTTAGCAATCGCTAAACCAATCTCCTGAGGTTACTAACGATGCCGGAAGCACGGTCAGCCCGACCACGAAGGTCTATTCCTACAAGCAATCGAAGAACGAGCAAGAATATGATAAAGCAATCTGAATATTGCAAATATATATGAAGTATTGATAATGGTGGGGATCCGTAAGCGGTCTTGGTCTGGTCGTTGGACACAAACGAAGTACACAAAGTTGTAATGGCTAACTTTTAACTAAACAAATCCCAACGGAAAAGCTACTAGATGGATCTACTTATATAGGAGTAAGGGGTGGCGGCCAAGTAGGTGGGAGGACGTCCCAAGGCAGCCTAAAACTAACCCTAGGTCGTACAAGGCCAATGGGCCCAAGTGGAGGTGACGTAACACCTTTGGCTTGTAGTTTGACTCGGATTCTGCTGCAGCATCAGATTGTTTCGTCCATAACTCAACGCTCCGGACGAATTTTAAGGTGAATCCAATTGGTTTGTAAAGAGCACGAAATCTACTTTCCAACAAAAAAAGATTCACCCAATTCGGAGTTCGTATGAAAAAGTTGTTGACGTTTTGAGTCAGGTATGTCTGTGCAGTCCGAATCTGAGCCCAGAACGTGAGAGACTTGGACTCTATCTTCTCTTGGGCCAAAAGTGACGTGAGAGAACTTTTTGAACAGCACATAAACATCTCGTTCTTCCTTATCTTCATATGTGGATTGTACAAATGTTCCATACACCTGCAATTAGACAAAACACAAAAGTGTGTGAAGTATTTTTGTTCTGGATAACATAAATAGATTATTGAATAGTTTGCACTAGAAATCACCTGACAAATATGCATGTATGCAATATTTTTGGTCATACCCAAGGTAGTCATGTCCTCATCATAGTGCCTTTTCTCCTAATCGGGAGATAAAGCGGCTTAAGCCAGCCACACATTCAGTTAGTTTTTGGATATGCTTGAAGTCTGTTGGGATAGCCAACTGCGACAGAGCTAGGATTTTTGCTGGATTTGCTTCGATTCCTCTATTGGAAACGATGAAGCCGAGCAATTTCCCAGAGGGTACGCCGAAAACACATTTTTCTGGGTTGAGCTTGATGTCGTATGTTCGGAGGTTGTCGAACGTGAGTCTCAAGTCATCTATTAAAGTTTCGACGTGTCTTGTTTTTATGACCACGTCGTCCACGTATGCCTCCACTGTTTTGTCGATTTGCTTCTCCAGGCATGTCTGAATCATGCGTTGATAGGTTGCGCCGGCATTTTTGAGCCCAAATGGCATAGTGTTGAAACAGAAGGGGCCATATGGCGTTATGAAGACTGTTGCGGCTTGGTCGGATTCCGCCATCTTTATTTGATGGTATCCGGAGTATGCGTCAATGAAACATAATGAGTCGTGTCCTGCGGTGGCGTCGATGATTTGGTCAATGCGAGGGAGGGGGAAGGGATCCTTGGGGCAGGCTTTGTTGAGGTCTTTGAACTCGACACATAGGCGTCAGGATTTATCCTTCTTTGGTACCAATACCAGATTTGCCAGCCAATCCGGATGTTTTATTTCTCTGATGAATCCGGCCTCAAGTAGCTTGGCTAGATCTTCTCCGATGGCTTACCGTTTAGGTTCTCAGAAGCGCCTAAGAGTCTGTTTGACTGGCTTGTATCATTTCAGTATATTGAGGCTGTGTTCGGCCGTCCTGCGTGGGATGTTCGGCATGTCTGAAGGATGCCAGGCGAAAATGTCCCAATTCTCGCATAGGAATTCTCGCAGTGTGGCGTCCACTGTGGGGCTCAACTGTGTCCCAATGGAAGACGTCTTTGTGGGGTCCGTTGGATGGACCTGGAATTTGACTATCTCGTCCACGGGCTTTAATGAGGTGGACTTGGGTCGTTTGTCGAGTATCACGTCGTCCCTGTCCACCGTGGCGCGCAGTGTTGTTAGTTCTTCGGCCGCTAGGGCTTCGGATAATGCTTCCAGGGCTAGTGCTGCAGTTTTATTTTCGGCGCGGAGTGCGACGTCCGAATCACTGGCTAGAGTGATGATTCCATTGGGTCCGGGCATTTTAAGCTTCATGTACCCATAATGGGTATAGCTTGAAAGCTCGTGAATGCGTCCCGCCCTAAAAGCGCGTGGTATCCGCTGCTGAAAGGGGCCACTTGAATGTGATTTATTCGGACCTATAATTCTCCGGGGTGCCGAATACCACATCGAGTGTGATTTTTCCCGCACACTGTGCCTCCCGACTAGGGATGATTCCCCTGAAGGTCATGCCGCTTTGCTTAATGCGGCTTTTATCAATTTCCATCTTGTTGAGCGTTTCTTCATAGATCAGGTTTAATCCGCTTCCGCCGTCCATTATTACTTTAGTGAGCCGAAAGCCATCCACAATTGGGCTAAGGACCAAAGCGGCTGGTGCCCGGACTTTCTGGAATTGAGGTTCGTCACTGGCACTGAAGGTTCTAGCAGTGTCGCTCCACGGATTTACTTTTGCCACATGGCAGATTTCAGCGAAATTTCGATGAGCTCGCTTGCGCCTATTATTTGAGGCGAAAGTCTCGACGACTGTCAGTACCGCATTGTTGTCTTCGGCGGGATGTTGCTCTCCTTTATAGTTTACAAGAAGATCCTCGCCGCTTTTTGCTACCTGCCGGAGTATCCAACATGCTCTAAGGCTATGCATTGGCGTAGTATCCGGTGTGCTGTGAATTTTGCATGGCCCATTGAGCCATTCTTCCAATACGGTTCCACGCCCTGGAGTGGGCTTTTGTTTTTTGGGAATTGGGTCAGGTAACTTACGAGAGTTTTCCCTTTTAGTTCGGACGAAGGGTTTATTGAGAGCCGGATTATCCCAGAAGTCTGTTTGGGTTTTCCAGACACTTTCCATCGCACAGTACTTCTGTACTATGGCTGCTAAGTCAGCAAAGTGTACTATGTCACGGTGACTTATAGCATTGAGGATCCCTTTGTTCGTGCAATTTTTGCAGAAAAGTGAGATTGCGTCCTCCTCACGATAGTCCTTGACCCTGTTTATTACAAGGAGTAATCTGGCCCAGTAGTGATGTACTGTCTCTTTGGGCTCTTGTCTGATATGGGAAAGACGGCATAAGTCAGGGTGGGTGGGCGCAGTTAAGTCTGAATTCTGACCCGATTTGACATCCAGGGGCAAAGGAGCTTCCGGGCTTGGCGGCTCGGACTCCGGGATGTTGCCCAATTTTTCTGGCCCGTTACGTGATTCTAAGTCCGGGGTCTGGGTCATGTCCTCCCGCGAGCGGGTATCCGTCTCAGAGAGCTCGGTAGTCCGGACATAGTTCGTCCTCAAAGTCGAGGGATAATCCATGTGTGGTTCTTCCACTACCGCTATCTCATGAGTGACCGGTGGGGATTTGATATCCCTTTGGTCGGGTTTAAGCCCAATCCGATCGTAGTCTATAGCGACTCCTAGAGCGGCGATGCGATCCAAGAGCTCATTAAGGGAGGAGAGCTCCATTGGATCCATCTGTTCGGCGAGTTCCGAATTGACGTGGAGGCTATTTTTGATGACCCGAGAGGTCATCGTCGGCGCGGCAGCCGATCGGGCGGGCATGACGAAGCCGCCTAGTCGGAGAGTTTGGCCTACCGCCAGGGCTCCCCCCAGAGGTGATGTTGTCCTTGACAACGAGACGAGCCTTCGAGCCTTGCAGCGAGGACACAAAGGAACTCTCAATGAAAGCACCAATGTCGGTGTCAAAACCAGCGGATCTCGTGTAGGGGGTCCCGATCTGTGTGTCTAAGGCTAATGGTAACAGGAGGCAGGGGACACGATGTTTTACCCAGGTTCGGTCCCTCTCGATGGAGGTAAAACCCTACTTCCTGCTTGATTGATCTTGATGATATGAGTATTACAAGAGTTGA
This sequence comes from Triticum dicoccoides, assembly GCF_002162155.2. Classification (NCBI taxonomy): domain Eukaryota; kingdom Viridiplantae; phylum Streptophyta; class Magnoliopsida; order Poales; family Poaceae; genus Triticum; species Triticum dicoccoides. The sequence goes on from NC_041389.1 coordinate 54,443,234, forward strand.
TCTACCACGAGATCGTAGAGGCTAAACCCTAGAAGCTAGCCTATGATGATTATGATTATTCCTCTATGGACTAAACCCTCTGGTTTATATAGACACCGGAGGAGGCTAGGGTTACATAGAGTCAGTTACAAAGAAGGAGATCTAATACCGAATCGCCAAGCTTGTACTCACGCAAAGGAGAGTCCCATCTGGACACGGGACGAAGTCTTGAGTCTTGTATCTTCACGGTCCAACAGTCCGGCCAAAGTATATAGTCCGGCTGTCCGAATACCCCCTAATCCAGGACTCCCTCAACCCTCCCTCACTTTTACTCCCTCCTGGCCGCCGCCGCCGCCGTCTCCTCCTCTTCCTCCTCTCTCCTGTAGCAGATCCACCTCCCCTTCCTTTTATTCATCGTCCACGCGAGCATCGACGATGCGTGGTTCTAGATCGGACGTCTCCATGGAGAGCAGGGATGAAGAAGCAGGAGAGGCCTGCGGTGGGGCAACCCGAACCGAGGAGAACCCGGCGGCAGGGAAAAGAAGCAGCAGTGGCAGCGCTAATCTCAGTGAGGTGGAGCTGCTCGGAAGATGGAAGGGGACTGGCGACTTGCGGGAGGAGCAGGCCGGCCCTTGTTCGTCCTGGAGACTCTTCCGACGCCGCAAGCCAGGGCAGCTCGACCACAAGTGAGCGGGTCTCTTTCCTTTCTCTTTTCCCGTCTCTCTCTCTCTCTCTCTTTCTTTTTTCTTCACTTTCTACCCTGAAGAAGCCCACATGAGCAGTAAACCATGGAGGATTTGGAGGCTGCTCACGTTTGTAGCAGTAAACCATGGAGGATATGGGGGATGCACGACCTTAGAGCAGTAAACCATGTCAGCCAAGGGGAATAAGCAACGCACAGTCATACTGCTCAAAACATGGATGTTTGGGATTTTTTTTTCTTAAGATCTATATGATTTTTGTCTGAATAGTTAAAGTCAGTTTACAATTGTCTAAAAAAATTGTGAGAAGTAAGATGGTTGGCTTCTCATGTAGAAGTCAGTTTACAATTACTATTATTTTTTTAATTGCCACTATTTTTCCTTTTCAATTTTATTTCAAGATATGTGCTTTTATCAGGTTTACACAAAAAAGATTCAGGAAATCTAGATTGGGGGAGCAACAAAAAGCTTCAGATGTGTAAACTAATATATATGTTACATAGCTTTTTTGTGTTGGCAGCATAGTCTAGAAATTTAGTGTAGAGAAACTAAAATAGTTCAAGATAAAAATGTTGTTGTACAAAACGAATTGCTTGTCTCCGTTTATCTTTTCATTTTGTTACAAATGAAAACATAGTCGGGAAAAATCATGGAACGGTTTCTGTCATGAAGCATGAGAATGATAGTACCTGAAATTGCGAGAGCTGGCCTTCTTTCTTTTTTCACAAGTACTCTATTTTTCGTAGCTAATAATGATGGTTGCAGCTTATAATTACTGAACTATCCGGCATGGTGCGGACATGTTGTAATTACATCCTTCGAAATTTCTATGCAACATTTGGTTCATTTGGTATTCATAAATTTATTTATATCCAGTAGGAAGCAAGATGCATGAAGTTCCTGTTTTCCTGGGTGACCTTAGTTTCCTAATAATATCTTCATAGCATACAGATGGTTGCCAATTAGCTTATATCAGTTTTCTAATAATATCTTCATAGCATACTTTTTGGGATAATGGTGACCAAAACGGACGAGACTTGCCTGCTCCCCACGTGTGTGCCCATCCGTGCTCCCGCATATGTGGCATGATTTGATTGAAACAAAATAAGGCTTGGCTCCACCCCCTTAAAATCAGGGAGGAGATGATTAGATTAGTAAGGAAAAGGTAAAAAGACAACCGTAGGATGAAGTGGGAGCACAGATGGGAGCATGGGGAGGGAGCAGGCAAGCCGGATCCGACCAAAACACCCCGGTTTCTCTAATTTGTAGGAATGAAAATCTTGAATTGCTTTTGATGGATTTCTCACTCATCAAAATATAGCCACCAGCCTACACATAGAGGTCGATTAATCACTTTGGTCAGCAGTTCTGTTTTTCTATGTTGCGGAATAGGAATGTCGTATGATCATTTATTTCCTCTATGTCATTTTAAGTTCTACACCTTATCTTTTATTATGATAAATCATCAATATCATACGTCTGTTACTCTTCCTGATTCTACATATTGTTTTTAGTCATAGATTTTAGAGTGTTCTTTTTTCATTTTCTTGCAAAAGCAGAGGTGTTTAAAAAACTATAGCTATTTTACTGCTTTTCGGATGCTATCAAATGCTTATACTAAATTTCACAGGTATGTTCATGTCTTCCTATATTTATACAATGTATGCTGTGTAGCTCAATGCTCCCTACCTTTGGGATTAATCTCTCTTGCATTCCTTTACTAATACTATTATCTTGTGCTTCTAAATACTACAATCTGATCAAAGCCTTACACCTCTGCAAAATGGTGAGGTCTTCATGGCACTAAAATCTGGTAGTTACCTCCGTTTTCTGCCGTCAACTGTTAATGAAAGTAGTACGATGCCTAATTTTGCCTTCTTTCAATTTTTCTTCTTAAGGTAACTCTAAACTTAGGTTGATGCCTTCGGTAACTTTAATTTTGTGTCCTGATGCCATGGCCTAATTTTTTCTATTGTACTTGAGCACCCCGTAGCTAATATAATGTGAATAGTAGTTTAGTTTGCTACTTATACAACAATAGATCCATTTTTGTAGCTGCCAGATAGTATTCTTCCTATCCCAAAGTGAAAGCATGGTTTCTCGTGTTAAAACCCCAAGATATTGTATAGTATCTGATGACCATCATCACAATATTAACAAATGATCAGTAATTGTTTTTTTTTTTGAGAAAAAGCCCTGCGCTTATAGATTATCAGGGTTTAGGTTACAGTCATTTGAAGCGAGCTGTCTCAGCACATAAGGAACATTAGCGATCAGTAGACTGTCTCCATGAGCTCTTGCATAGGCAGCCAGTTTGTGAGCCAAAACATTGCTTTCTCGATTGATTGCCGAGACTGACACCGATGCAAAGGAATCCATCATATCTTTCACATCCGAAATGAGTGGGAACAAGGCCGACTTGTTCTATGGTTCAGATTGGAGCAGGTTTGAGACCGCAACGCAGTCTGTCTCAATGCAGATGGCACCTCTGTATACTTTCTGCAGTTCCAACAACCCCACTTGCATGGTCGTTAACTCTGCCTCATCAACATTCTTGCATGGGAGTACTCGCCTACAAATTGACAGTGCCACAGCCCCGGTCTAACCTCTGACCACAGCACCCATGCTGCTATGCCTTGTTTCAGCACTAAAAGAAGCATCTGCATTCACTTTCCATACGCCAGTCCCGGGTGGCTTCCACTGGTTGGTTTTAATGTGTTGCAACTCATGCAAAGGATCAGCTATAGCCGACCAGATACTCTTCCCTCTTTCATCATTTTTCTCCCAATGCCTTCCCTTAAAATCCTTCCAGTAAATCTGTAGAAAGGCGACAGATACAGAAATCAAAGCCTTTCCTTTTTCATGGACACAGTCGTTTTCTAAGGAACCATGCTCGCCACAACAGCAAAAGCACTTTACCCCTAGCTTCTTCATTGCAAGTAGAGAGAAGGATCTCTTTTTTGACTGCCCGTTGGCACGAGGGTTGTTGCGCTCTGTTCAAATTGCCTTTAACATTACTCCTCCGACTTTGGTCAACACGTTATTCGGGGTGTGGCTTGCTGGGATAGAGTCCGAAACAGCTAGACACATTCGTGTAGGAGTATGTGCGTTGTTATGGGCAATTTGGAATTGCATAAATGATCTGGCTTTTAACAGAAAAACAACTATTCATTTTTTGCAGGTCGTATTCCGAGCTACTGCACTGATCCGTATGTGGTCCTTACTCACTCCGACGGAGGCCAGGGAGCGTTTGGTTACTGGATCTGTCCGGTGGGAGATGGTAGCGTGGGATATCTTCCACCGGTTTGGATGGCGGTCATGTAATAGGATAGGCAATTAGTTTACCTATCTTTTATTTTGTCTGCCGGTTGTGGCTTATTGGGCTTATTGTGTTGGCTTTGAGGCTCTGTATGAGCTAGCCTTTGCTTTTGTTTGCAGACTTTGAGACCTTGTTGAACCTTTTATTATTTAATAAATGTGACCGTATGCATCGTTCTAATGCAGAGGTCGGGGAGTCCCCCCTTTTCGAAAAAAAAGTAGAGAGAAGGATTTGTAGCCAATCTTCACCGGAACTATAAAAGGACTTCTCATCTGGTAGCGATCCAAATTTTCCTAATCTCTGCTCTTTAGGCTCTCGCTTTAGTGCATTCAATCACAACATGAAAATCATTTTCCTCTGTACATCCACAAATGCAGCAACTTACATCCTTCTCAAGAGTCATTTTGAATTTATTTAGCTTTGTGGGTAGAGAACAAGTCACTACTCTCCAGCCGAACATTTTGATTCTCTTCGGTATTTTCACCTTCCAGATCATGTCCCAAATACTCCATATGTTTCAGATTCTTAGAAGGATGTAACACTGGTCAGTAATTGTAACTGCAAACCTCAGTCTCTTAGTTCTGTTTAATACCGGACCATATGTTTCTCTTAATCACTCTCATGATACTTGTGTTTAATCTGATCTCTGCCTATTTCATGGACCAAGGGAACTTTTTGTTCATCTTTGTTTGTAGGATCTATGGAAGGAGTTCACGACTCGGACTCGACGAGAAAGGTTTGTGCTTCATCTTTTTTTTATGGCAAAATAACTTCTCTTTTTTAAACCATTAGTACGTCATATATCTATCACATTATAATAGAGTAAGTCAACAATAGCCCTTTTATTTGAATGAACAAGAATCTATTGTGTGCTGCTGAGCTATGTGCCCCTTTTCCAAATGTTAGAAAGGTTATCTAACTTAGTTGTCGCATAGAAGTTGGTTTGGGTTACTAGGCTCATTTGATGTTCGCATGACTTATTTGAACTCGATGTCGGCCTCACCGGCATCCTGAGGTGACACAGCGACAGCTGTGCTCGACACCCTCTTTCGTGACTCGGCGACAGCCTAGCGTCATAGGCGGCTCATACCGTGGTCCAGCGGATGGCGACCCATTTGGGTGGGCGACGACGACCGCAGCTGGTGCACGAGCTCACACTCGACCCGTCCATACTCAACTCTTCATCTCGGTATGAGCCCCTTGCAGCCTGTTTGAAGTTCTCTCTTTCCCCCCTTCTCCATTTGTTTAACCTGGTTCTGCTCGAGTGGATGCAGAGTGCTGACTGAGAGTAGGATGCTCTGTACCAGCATATGGAAGTATTGTGACCACTATTGTTCCGGCTGTGAGGTATAATGCTAATTGGGCTTGTGAATTTATCGTGTCTTGGAACAGATTGCCTAATTGTTGGGGTTTTCTTAGTATGTAGTTTCTTTTACTTATTTTTTATTCTTACAATTCAGTGATCCTTGATTGCAACCTGGTGTCATCCTATTCCTACTCACAGGTTACAGTAGTGCACTAGCTGACAGGGAATAAATCTTGGTTTCAAAGTTCTCTCTCTCCGTGGCCAGCTGAGCCGGGTCTACTTAACTTTGCTATCCGACAAATATAGCTATTTTATTTTCCCATTCAATTAGGCAATCTTTTGAGGAGGTTAAAATGAGTTATATTATGGGCATGCTTGATGGCTATTTGTATGTTGGGTCATGTTAGTGGTGTTCTTTATTTGTTCATGGGTCAGATTGTTTGTGTGGTCTTATGGTTTGGACGTTTGTCCTGACAGTTTTGATATGTTTATATAGTACTTTTGGAATGGGATATGATTCTTTTTGGGTTTTTTAGTTTACGCATTCCTTCTAAGAATCTTGATATCCGGCTGTGTTGTTGTAGATTTGTAATTTCTTTGCTTGGGATCCATCTATTCAACCATGTTGGAGTAGGCTATATGATTTTTTTAGTTCTGACCACATATGCTTCTTCCTTGGCGTGTTCACCAAGGTTTGCTCCCTTCCTTTCTCACTATTGATGCATTAGCTTTGTTTCATTATACTCTTATGATGCTCTGCGCCTGTGATGATCCACCACCAACTGAGGTATATAAATAAGTTGTGTTTCCTACATTTGTGCTAATCCACACGACTTGCTGGTCTCCAACTTATTTCTTTTCTGACCATCTGCATTTGTGTATGTAGTCATGGACACCGACTTAAAAAATGAACAAGGCTACCCCTTCACCTGCAGGTGCAGGGTACTATGTCTGCACTTGGCTTTTGATTTCAATTCGTCTTGCTTTTTTGTACTAAATCTTTGATTCATGCTTTTTCTCTCTTCAATTGTAAATCATCTTACAATACCCATGGTGCCGCACGTGTTTTATTCACCAATCCTGTCAAGAGAAATCAAAATCAAGACGCCGATCAGCCTAGCCTTGGGCTGCTCCTTTTATGCCTTTTGTTTCCTGTATACATTCATCGTTCTTTGATGTACCTGAATTTCTTTTTGTTGTGTTAGGTTGATAGTGACACTGCAGATGGAGCTTCTCTGACCGCTACCGAAGACACCGTTGAACAGCTTAACCAGACAAAGACAAAGTGATATTATGTAGGCATGGTTAAAAAACTAGAGCCTTTGGCTGGTCAAGTAGCCTTGCCAAAGCGTTTGTGTAATCTCTTCAAGTGGTATGAAGCAAATTCTATGTATGTAACACCCGGGAAGCAGATAATAATTATATAGAAGCAGAGAATCAACCTTGCTAGAGCGTTTGTCAAATCTCTGCTCGAGTAGCCTTGCCAAACTTTATCTGTTGTGTTCTTTACATGTTGTTTCAGTACATTCTCTAGCGTAAAATTTCCTTTCCAGTCAAGCAAAGTTTTCTTTACGATTTTTTTTAACTTAAGTTTTTTTTCATGAAGTTTACTTATGGTCGCTCACTAGGCTCGGTATCAGTTAACGAAGGACACCCTATTGTGGCCTCTCTTGGATCAACAAATGATGTGGTGATACACTCACCCCCAATATCCACAAAAACGACTTGATATATATCATATTCTCCTTGCAACCCCTTTTCACTGGTTAGGCCTAGCCCAACAAACATAAGTGGGCCGCATGAGCTCTGTGTGAAATCTATAGCATTTGATTTGAGATAAATAGTTAGGTTCTTCTACTCATCATAGAGCATCCAACATAGCAAAAGCCAAAAAGACCTTTAAACCATGCCTATATACCATATCATGCAGATTCTTGATTTTATTAGTTTCACATGCTAAAGTATATAGTTTGAACATAGGTACTCCTTAATAGGTTTAGAATTATTACCCTCAGTGCTTGCTAAAACTCGATTACTAACAAATGCAAAGATTTCTGTTATAAAAGGTTTATAATCATTACCCTTGATGCTTGAATTTGGATCTTGCACCTTACTTGGGTAACATAGAGCCAAATGGCACATTTTCCAAATACACGTTCAAAACACTTTGGGTTTGACATGTTCTTTATCCTTGATCAAACATAAAGTTACTAAAAATGGCAAATATTTTCAACACGAACATGGTTTCAAATGGGTCTCTGCGCCATTTGGCGCACCGGGTCATCTAGTGGTAATAAAAAGCAATAATGCAAAGGACATTTTGCACAAATAATCATTTTTGTAATCCAGGGAAACATCCAAGCAGAGTATGTTTGAGATTGAAGACCCATGTGAAAATAAAACCTAGATGCATATGCTAATCAAAATTGTTATCGTTGATGGTAATTTTTGTTGAAATCTCTAAAAAGATAAATATTTAAAAACGGAGGGAGTAGAAGATTGTTCAGGCTTGTTGCTTCCGGCTGTACTGCTCAGTGCCTTGTGAAAGCATGTGAATTTTTATATTAAAGAGAACAGATAAACACGTATTAAATTTCTAAGAGAGTGCTCGGATACGTTTTAGAGGGTGCTTGGATACGTTTTAGTCCCATGACTAAAACACTAGTAGAAAAGGGGGCTTTGGTCCAGGTCGGGTTAGCCCATTAGTCCCGGTTCAATCCAGAACCGGTACTAATGGGGCATTAGTCCCGGTTCGTGAGCCCAGGGGGCCGGCCGGGCCACGTGGGCCATTTGTTCTGGTTCATCTGGAACTTTTAGTCCCGGTTCGTGCCATGAACCGGGACTAAAGGGTGTGATGCCCATTAGTACCGGTTGGTGGCACCAACCGATACTAAAGGTTAGACCTTTAGTCCCGGTTCGAGCCACGAACCAGTACTAATGGGGTTTGAGGCA
>NC_041389.1:54451942-54550062 GCF_002162155.2 Triticum dicoccoides
TCGCCTTTTCAGTTAAAAAAAATAAAAAAAATGATGAAAATATCAAAAAATAAAAGAAAATAAGTTTCCCATGTGATATGTGGTCTAGTTGTTGGGAAAATTTACAAATATGAATTTCGACTTTATTTGCAAAATCTCTCTAGAATTTAGTAAAATGGGCATAACTTTTGCATACGAACTCGGATGAAAAAGTTTTTTATATGAAAAATCATCTACTCGAAAAGTTACATCCGAATTTAATGGGGGGAACCCCGTTAAACATTTTCAAAATCCTCAAAAACCTAACAGAAAAAAAGTGACGGGGCTTTTAAGATCTGGAGGCAAAAAAATTCAAAAAATCAAGAAGTATTATGGTCAAACTACTTACTCAAGAGGTATTAGTGTTACTAAATAATTATTCAAGAATATTAGTGTTACTACATAATTATTTCAGTTTTTGAATTTTGGTCAAATCTGGTCAAACTATGGTCAAACTGTGGTCAAACAATGGTCAAACTAATTATTCAAGAAATATTAGTGTTACTAAATAATTATTGTTTTTTAAAACAATAGTTTCAAACTCAAACAGTGAAATGTGTCACTTCATGCTCAAGCAAAATTCCTGAGGGTTAATAGGATTGACATCTTACTATTGTCAGGAAAACAACAAGTGCAGACTTGGAAACGAGGGAGAATAGAACCCGGAAGTTAAGCGTGCTCAGGCTGGGGGAGTGGGAGGATGGGTGACCGTGATTTGGAATGATGAGGGGTGACTAGAGATTAGAGAATAAATTGAGCAGTGATGAGGGGTGGTGATTAGAGATTAGAGGTTAAAAGAATTCAGAAATTTGAAAATAAAAAAAATTCAAAAAAATCATAAAATTTCCTTTAGTCCCGGTTGGTGTTACCAACCGGGACTAAAGGTGGAGCTCCACGTGGCCGCAGCCTTTAGTCCCGGTTCGTGTAAGAACCGGGACTAAAGGGGAGAGGCATTAGTAACGACCCTTTAGTCCCGGTTCAAAAACCGGGACTAAAGGGCCTTACTAACCGGGACAGAAGCCCCTCTTTCTACTAGTGAAAGTAGTGGGACTAAAACTTGCTAGCCTCACTCATGCTTGGATCCAAATACTAAAGAGACTAAAATCAAGTTATTGAGCATTTATTATCCTCCAAACCCTCCAATCCAGAACTCGCATGGGTTAAAGGAGAGCAATTGAGGAGAGAGAGGGCTAATACATATTTTAGTAGGTTTCGTATGACTAAAAAAAATTAGCCTCAAGACTAGTCCTAGCCTCTCTTTAGTCAGGGGTGCTTGGAACTTTAGCACCTAAAAGAGACTATTTTTAGTCAGTGCACGCACTGTCGGCGAGCCAACCGTGCCACTGCCAGTGCCAGCCCGTCGACACGCGCCTCGACGCCGGAGTAAGCGCACTCAAGGCATGGCTGGCCTCCCCACGGACGGGTATTCCGGACCCACGCAAGTGGAGGCCGTCCTGGCCACGTTCAGCAAGTTCCTTGCATTGCCGCTGCCGCAGGCCGACGCACCCGCCTGCGATCGGTTCCTTAGGGCGTCCGAGCAAGCGCTGCTGGCGCTCGAGCAGAGTGTTGCGGAGCTGCGGGCGGGCGTCCGGCTGGGGGGCAAGACGATGGTCCCCGGCTCCCCGTGTTGCTCCTGGCATGCAGGCACGCCTCGAGACATGCCATGCTGGCGCCCGCAGGTACCGTGGACGACGGTGAGGTCATCGGCGTGGTGCCAGAGGCAGCGAAGGCTCGCCGTGTAAAAAAAAAACGCCGCCGGCACCACTTCCGCCACCGATGGCTGTCCTCCGCACTACCTACCGCCTGGATCCCTTCACTTATGAAGTCGGTCGGCACTCGGCACCGCACACACCAGCTGCTCGAGCACGCGGCGATTGCGTCGACCTCGCATCGCACCGTCACGGCCTGGGTACCGCCTTCCACACGGATGCGGCCTCCGCGATCCTGCTTCCTGCATGCGCCACCACCTCGGCCGCTTACAGCGAATATGAAGGCCGGTGCTGAAAATGGGTACGGAGAGCCGGCGGCGTTGTGGGAACTCGGACAGACGGGCGACGGCCTGTGCCACCGTAACAGCGTCAGCAGCAGCCGAACCAGCCCGACCACGGCCAGCAACCAGCTGCTGCTCCACTCGCTCCTACGCCCGTAGCCGCAAACAAAGACCACCCTGCCGCATCTGAATCCCCTCCGCCCCGCGGAGCAGCCATAACGAACTAACACTGGCCTCCTCGCCGCATCATCGGGAGCATGCGCACCAGGAAGACGCACCCTCGCCGCAGCCGCGTCGCGCTGACTGTCGCAGAGGAAGCTCGCAGCGCGCATGATGAAAGATCACTTCCGTTGTTTCCTTGGGCTGCGCTCATGGACGCTGCGCCAGGTCACGAAGCTCGCGATGCTCTGATCCGGAGCCGCGTCTCTCCGGGCGTCCTCTTCAGTCTCCGGTCACCGCCGCTGGAAGACCGGATCACCATATCGAAGGTCGCCACCGCGACAACCCTCCTATGCTGGGTCGGGCTCTCCTGCTGGGTTCCCTGCACGGACTATCCTGCAGGGCCAATCAACAGCTGACAGCTGTCCTGGTGGACCCCACAACTAACTAAACAACCTTTTCTTCTCATTAACTCCTGAATATATGCTCCGTCCGAGAGATTCTCATGCGGTGAGGTCGGTCGCCTCGGACCATGGCCGGCGGCAAAATGGAGCTGTCGCGGCTAGCGCCAGCCACCTCCGGCGGGCTGCACCGCCTGGGGCTGCGGCCTTAGCCGGCGACCGGCGCCATGACGGGAGCCTTCGTGGGTCGCGGCTACAGCCACCCGTCTCCGACACGCCCAAGCCTAGCCAAGGCAGCTGCTTTCATGGGCCATCGTTCTCTGCTAGGGCCGACCAGCTCTCTGGGAGAAGATGGATGGAAGTGCAGCGCGTGTGATCAGTCGGTTGTGGCTGGTGGTCAAGATGCCACTGGAGGTCGTGCGGTCAAGCTTGAAGATGAAGGCTTGAGGCAAACCCACAGGCAATGCGTCATCGACCTTTGTACTCACCTTACTCCGCGTAGTGAAGTTTGAAGTACACGAGCTATCCAGATTCATCTATCCATTCTTCCCTATTTTTCAATCAAAACGAGTGGCGGCGAAGAAACAAAGCCCCGGCCGGTGCAGCGCACGGAGGCAGGCAGCGCTATTCGCGACTGCTTCCATCTTGCCACCAGCCACGGTTCCAGGCGACGAACCTCACCGCGACGGAATCCTATCGCGCAGAGCATGGGGATAAGGCAAGGCAAAATGTATTCAGTAGTTAATCTCTATCTCTACTACTATTAAACAATCAAACAAGAATTTCCTTACGTGCACTCAACAATTAGTCCCACAAAACGCACTAGCCAATCAGCACCACACAATTAGTCCCACGAATCTAATCTAACAGCCATCTTTCATCTAATACCTCTAACGTGTGCACGTAGCAATTTTCCTAGACTGACCGTGCTCCACCTCCACCATCCATCCACCAGCACAGAAATACCAGTCCCGCGTCCGTCCCCTACAATCACGCATCCATCCACCAGCACAAAAATAGCAATCCCGCGTTCGTCCCCTACATTCACGCCGTTGTCATCGGAAACTAAGGAAACTAACGAAATCAGATCCCATCGCCCTTATCCTCGATGCCGCCCACCAACACTGTATCCTGCACGCCGACCTCGCGGCACTGCACCAGCACGTCGCACCATCGCCATCGCCATCGCGGATTGTTGCCGCGAGCAGCGTGGCATCCATACGCGAGGTCGCCAGAGCAGGGAGGCCAGGCGACGGAACACCCAGGACCCTGCCCTCGCAGTGTGGCATCCGTCCGCGAGATCCCCAGTGCCAGGAGCCCTGCACGTCCCTTGAACCAGCCAGATACACCTTGAGCCAGCCGGATACACGCAGCTGTAATTCTTCCCTGCACTTCTTTAGGTTCAACATCTTCCTTTGACCTGTTGCAGCATAACTCGGAATTAGAATTTTCAGAATAGAGTTAGAAACTACAAACAGTTGCACATCAGAATGCTAGAAGCCGTTTGTTTTACATATGTAATTAGTGGTCAGTGTTTTGGCTAACTGAATCATGCACCCTATCCCCTAGGCCTGGTGTCCACAAAATTTGGTGTTTAGAATTTAGAAAAGGTGGCTTCATTTGCATCCCCAGCATATACATAAAATCTAAAGATACGTGAGGACAAAGAATAGAACTCTATTGCCCCACCAGAATTAGATATTACCCCCGTCTAAAAAATGCCATACGACCACTAAATCGCAAAGTCATCTTGACAAATTAATTCTCTACTTGTCAAAGGAACAGTCTATGTTTGAGGATCAACAGCAGGGCCAATATCATCATCGGCGTCACCATGGACGTCAAGGGCAGGGCCAACAACTGAATGTGGTCCAGAAAGGGGATCTGTCATTCCAAATTCGTATTAATGTCAATAAAGCTCTGCTGAAACACAATATCAACAGAAATGACAGCGTACTATGTTTGCATCTGCTTCTGGTGTTCATAATTAATTTCCACAATTTCCATGCTTCTCAAAATTTAATGACATTAATATTCACATGAAGGCAAAGGTATGTCATCTCCCAATAATGCGGGGCGCGCACCCCATTTCAGGGTATAAGTAACAACCAGTTATTCAGTAACTATCATCAACCTTTTTGTAAATTCTGATGCTGTTTTTGCTGTTGCTTATATCCTAACTTGTGATATGTACTTATGCAAACCCTAAAGAATTAAAGAGGCAGAGGAACAGAGAGTATTATGCATACAATAAAGATGATATTCTTAGAAGGCGTTGTGAGGCCCGTGAGAAGAAACGGGCTTCAACACCACTGTTTAAGTACCACATGCTTATGTATTGTTCAGATAACTGATGAGATGCCATGCACCAAACTAACAACAATGTGCCATAGATGTGGACCTAATGAAATGCAGAGGCAAATGGTTGGGGAACAGTATTCACAAAACATGAAAGAGGTATTCATTATTCAAGAGACAATGTCAAGCCTACAGTGATAAAAAAATGGCCGCTGTGATTGCCGATATCAATGAACAAGAAAATGAAACACAAACACTGTGTCCATGTCCACTGGTAATGATGATCAACAAATTAGATGCAGCCCTATGTGGTCATACTAATTATCTTTATGACACATACATGCAGACCCTAAGGAATTGAGGAGGCAAAGGGACAGGGAGCGGTATGCACAAAACAGGGATGAGATATTAAGACGACAACGCCTATCCGGTGAAAAGAGAAAGACTACTACTGGCCTCCTCAACGATGATAACACTGTCACACATGCCAGCTACAGGACAATCCGGTGTCACACAAAAGTTGACATGTGCCATTACAGGTTGTGGGGTACCATAGAATATTTATTGCATGTTCTTAGCTCATCGAATATGCCCAAAAAAGGGTACTAATGTGGTGCTGAATTTGTTTGGCAGGCTTATGAAATACACAAAATTCATCTCATGAACGCGTCCCTCACAACAAGGGCAATAATTTAACATGCGAGGATGAATCCAATTGGTTGCACACGAATGATGCATATCAGAGGCAACAAATAACAGGAAGCTCAAAAAGAGCTATTTTTGTGCCTCTTGGACAGAAAATGCAACCAATTGGGAGCATCATCAAAGATATTGCACAAGGTATATTTAATTGGCTTTGCTATAATGTTTCCTGACATTCTGATTGTAATCCTCTTCTGGATGAAAATTAATTGTGCATGCAGGGCGTGTCACCCAAATTTCAGGGGTTGAGGTACCCCAACTGAGCAATATACGTGACCCAGATTGCACAATTGAAGGGAGGGTTCTGAGCAGCAGTACAACATGCGGAGGTCTTCGTGGTCATCCTAATCAATTAGATGGAGGTCGCGAGCAGCAACTGCTCCTACTCGTGACCTAATCGAACAGAGAAATCAAGATGGGGTCCGACATCAGAGCATCTGGATCGAGGGGAGAAGAAGAGTTCAAACCGGACCTTCATGGCGTCCCGAGCAGGGGGGAGGTGAATAGCCTCATGGCGGCGACGAAGAGTGCATCAGGACGAGGGAGGGCCCCGGCGTCGCCGGCGAGCATGCCGAGCTCGAGCGCTCCGTCGTCTCCAGGAGGAGGGAGGGGCGAATCCCACGCCTCCGCATCCCGCTCGCGGAGATTTGGCGGCGGCGGCTGCAGCTGGGCGCGGCGCCGGCGGTAGAAGCAGCTTGGCGTGGCGCGGGCCGGCTTGACGAGGTGGACATGGGTAGCTAGCGACCACGAGAATGGGGAACGGCGGGGAGATATGCCTAGCGGGGACGGTGGAGTGAGTGTGCAGCGTTGTGAATTTTTTTTCTTATTAAACGGATGTGTCCGATTGAGCTGCGTAGGTCTAATTTTTTATCACCATGACTTACGTTATATCACAAGGATTTCACAAAGATTTTTTAGTCGTGATCTTGTGATGATTTTAAAAGCTTTTATAAATCTTTTTGTAAAAACTGATAATGGTTTTTATTTTAATTTCATAATCATAATATGTGTGTTGGATCACAAATATGTCGCACTTTTGATAATACCATTTGAGTGACATGATAACATTTTGTAGCCATTTAATTTTTTTAATTATTTTATTATTATATCATGTGAACTCATTTTGTTTGAGACGTGCGTTGCATGTGCATGCTTACTAGTGAGAAGGGAAGGTTGTTTAGTTAGTTGTGGGGTCCACCAGGACAGCTGCCAGCTGTTGAGTGGCCCTGCACCCTATGCTGTATGCCGGCCGCATTGCATGCAGAGCCACACCGCACAAATAGCAGTTGCCGGCCCCACAACATGCAACAATCCAAGACAGAGGATGTACTAGTAAAGATTGGGATGATGACATAATTAATCTATTTTTTGATGATAATTTCAAGAGGAATATTTTGTAAACTCCTATCATTAATACAAATATGGAAGATACTTTATGTTGGACTCATACTCCTAATGCCCAATGTACTATTAAAAGTGTTTACGTGATCAAACTCAATTTAATCTGAAAGCAGCAACATGAATGGTAGATATAAGGTCTGCATATCCGGTCCTTTTTAGTTCGCATACAAGGTTTGTCTGAAGTCAAACCTCGTAAACTTTGACCAAATTTATAGAAAAAAATACCAACATTTAGAATGTGAAAATCAACAACATTAGTTGCGTCATGACTTTAGTTTTCATATTGTATAAATTTAGTATTGTAGATATTAATATTTTTTCATATAAATATGATCAAACTTTATGAAGCTTGACTTCAGACAATTTTTATACGCGGAGTAAAAAGGACCGGAGGGAGTATGAAATAGTAAAATTCCCTATTTGTAATGGATATGTCTTCTCCGTGGACAATTATGAACAGCTAGTATTATTTATTCATTGCCCTCGTGGCCTGCACCATCTTGCCGCACCATGCCTCTCTTGCTCGCTCGCAGGCGCTCCCGGACCAGTTCATCACGAATCGCCAAAGGATAGGGGTCCGTTACTCACAGCATCACAACAACCAAATTAATGGTAATTAACTGATGTATTTTTTTCCTTTAATCATCTGGCAAACCAACGTCTGATGTTGATCACACAAAAGAAACTTTTGTGTGATAATATATTTCTAGCAGTAATGATCAGACATAATAAGATAAATGTATAGCCCAGCTTTTGAAAAAAAATCGTGCATGCTCATTATATTTGTAGTAGTAATCGGAAGTTGTGATGATCGGTCAATTTTTGCATCAAACACATATTTCTAGACAAATATTCAAGGTTTTGTTGTGGCTTGCATTCATGTGTTGTTGTTCCCAACGTGTTTTTGTGACAAGAAGAGGATTAAACACGAGTCACGATCGTCAACTCATCATCTTTGTAGCAGTAATCACTCTTAACCTTGTTTTCTGTTTTGTTTGGTGATTACAGTTTAAATTCTTGCAACAGTGCAAAGGTGGACAGCTTAGCCGTTTAATCATAATTGTGTTGCTCAACCGCGACACTCTGTATTTCAGGACTACTACTTGAACATGCCCTTCCAAGTTTCAACATTAATCTTCCCATCCATGGAATGCGGAATAGCTTATGGGTTTTCTCTGCAGGCAACCAATCTTAAACATGTTTCTCTCTGAAACCGTCCCAAGGGAACGACATTCTTCTTTATCTTTCATTGATCAAGTAGCAGGAAAAGGCCTTCTTACTCTTTACTCCGATTTGCTATTTTTCGGAACCAGGTGAAGTATCCTCCACATAGGGCATTAAGGTAGCACTAGGAGTGCACTTCTGTTTTCGCTCTTACTCGCTGCTATACATACGATCAAATTTCGTATGATCTTTGTACGAGAAGACTGGTCGTATGAAAAACGTATGAAAAAATGTCGTACGCAAAGAAGTTTCGCTATCATATATGCATGGAAACTAATTTACCATTTTTGATTATTTGGTGTTACTATGTAAAATAGGAAGCAGAGCCGCCACATACTCTTGTTTCCATTCTCAAATTGTAAAATAAAGTAACTTTCTTCTGGATGAAGCAAAAAAAATAAATCCATCCCTGCTTAAGTGCCTACACTGTTGCTGACAAGTATGCGCTTTTCTGTGTTGTTTGTATAATTTAGAAACAATATTGATAATGGTCAGTGCTAATCATTGTTTGGAGTCAATTACGTCGGTGGTGCTAGAACTTGGCGTAAACGTTCACTTTGGTGCTAGAAGTTGCGGCATACATTCAAGTGGTGCAAAAACTTGGCTTCAACTTGCAAATACGGTGCAACTCTCATTTGTATACGGTTGTCATGTTGATGAGGCATGACAGCGTGGCATAGGGCCCACCGTCAGTGGCTGCATGGTGAAAACTGGAAGTGTGGCGTGCTATTTTTGCAAATCTCACGAAAAGGCCCTGACAAAGTGTGTGGCATCCAGTCGGTCCCACTTGTTAGTGGAACATCACAAATTTTATTCGAATGAAAAATATGCCGCCAATGGATTCGTACCGGTGACCTTGGTTCAAACTGCATGCGCAGCTAACCATCAGCCCAGAGCTCACAACATGACTTGGAAGCATACACACGTTTTATATCTTGGAGTTAAGTAACATAACTCAAGAATTTTAATTCTAAAAAGGGTTATGCCCATGGGGTTTCGAGCCAGCTACAAAAGTAAAACAATTAGGAGAGCATGCCACAGCAACTATGTACTCTCATGTGTAAATATAATTGTTACAGTTTATGTCTATAACAGTACGTGCTCTTGGGCTACAATTTATGTAAATTGTAATTGTAAATAATATACATATAAATAAAATATATTAGACTAAAACAATGCTCATCTATTAATTTTTAAGAATCCATCAAATTAAATTATGATTGATTGTATAATTAAAAAGTTTTTGCATATTAAATAAAATATGAAGTAATTTTAGAAAATATGTGTATCTAAAAAATTTTATCATATCAGTTCAAAAAAATTACAATTTTTTTTAAAATATATTCATGTCGTATATAAAGTTGTGCAAGCTTTAATGTTTTTATGTTTTTTCAAAAGTGTTCATGCATTTTAGTAAAATTTGTGTGTTTTCTAAAAACAGGTTATGTATTTTTAAATCAATATAAATATTAAAAAACTAGTCTAGTATGCCTCGGAGTGCAGGTTCTCAAATGAATACGTATTTACAATTACAGTTTTCAGTTTTTCGGGCTAAAATAAGGGGAAAAAAAACTAGCATGTTCAAACTGAACCGCACTAACTGCAGTCTGTTTAGCCAAGCGGACGTACTGCCTTTTTTTTGCGGGTGAGTGGGGATACTGTTGTAGACATAAAGGTTAACAATCCTATATTAAGGCATGAAATGGCATTTGTTTTTGTTTTTTTTTGCGAATAAAATGGCATTTGTTGTATATTTGCTAGGTCCTCCTCGTGGTAATTGTTAGGTCGCTGGAACTCATTTGAACGAAAAATCTTATTTTACATTATTTGGCGAAGATATAGAGACTGATTATGCTTATAGAACATCAGTTGTTATCTGGTGTGTTTGCTAGCCGCGCTCTCGGTTGACAATAGAACACTGGTTCGAATCCTTGCCTGGCTTTTACTTTTCTTTCTAATACCAACAAAATTTGTGATGTTTGGCTGACAGGTGAGATCACCTGGTGCCACACATACAAAACGAAAAAAAATTGAGTTCTTTTTTGCAAAAAGAGAACACATGCCATATGGTCACTGACAGCGGGCCGTACGTCATGCTGTCATGCCTCGTCCGGCGTATACAAACGAGATTTGCACCGTATTTGCACATTCAAGCCAAGTTTTTACAGCACTTTAATGTATACCGCAAGTTCTAGCACTAAAGTGACCATTTACGCCAAGTTCTAGCACCACCGGTGTAATTGACTCCATTGTTTGTATCTTCTTGGAGGGCTCCTGCCGGGTTCATTAATGTTTTCTCTCCTGAAGCGACAACAAGTTTCCAAGTTTAAGTCAGATGACACGAGGAGGAGTGAGTACTTTAGGATGGTTCCTCATGTATATGCCATTTAGGTTATATTTGAAATTTAGTCATGTACCATTTTGCCTTGACTCCTGTAGTTTCTTAATTGATTGGCCAATGTTGTTTTGAATGTACTAGTTAACTATTTCAACGGGTAAATGAATACTTATGATCTTATGTTTTTCTTTGAAACTTATATTCATTTTGCTTTGTGACTTTTATTTTCTATGAAGAAATTAGTATTAGATGAAGCAACAGTGTACATATTTTCTATTTCTCACCCACTGGTAGAACAGTAGCCACATATTTGCCATAAAAACACAGTTATTGTTGAGATACTAATTATTGTATGGTTTCATGACCCTCATAGCTATAGAATTGGAAGCAAAGATATAATTCCCTGATAACTTGTGACATGTGTTATTTTCATAGATCAAATACATTAGCCATGGATTCTGGCTATCAAGAGAAGTATGCAAAAGTTTCCTAAGCACATTACTGATAATATCACTATGTGACGATTAACTTCTACTCCCTCCACCTTAAAATAAGTGTCGCAGATTTAGTACAAAGTTAGTACAAAGATGGAGGGAGTATCTAGGAGAGCTCGAAAACAATGACCTCATGCTAATGGCTGGCTATATCTATATACCATATTTAGTACCAGAGAGTAGTTTTTCTATCTCAGAATACTTCTACTTCTTTGTTATTTAGATTCTACACGTTATGATCCAGGTTTATATTATTGTCCATTGTAGATGTTACAAGTTCTCTAGCTGTTATTTTGTTTATTCAGGCTTTGTTCATGAATCATGACGACTTCTTTTTAATTCCTTTTGACTTCATACCGAGATAGTTTGCTGTGTATCCGTGCTATAGAACATTTTATAATATTTTTCTTCATATACTCCCTCCGACCCAAAATAAGTGTCTCAAGCTTAGTACAACTTTGTACTAGAGTTAGTACAAAGTTAAGACACTTATTTTGGGACGGAGGGAGTATATTGCAACAACATGTCAGATCCATTTTTCATTTCCTGATGCTATGTACTCCTTCCTTCCCATATTCTAAGGCGTATTAGTTTTCTGCACGGGAATTAATGCAGGTCAATCTTGTGAGGGAGAGAGAGGGATGGCTTGGGAACTGAGAGCTAACTACACAAGAGACCTATCGGGCAATATTTTTAGTTTCCAGAAAAATAGCGATTCATAGCTTGGTTGTAACAGCACAAGAGGGAAAGTCACCTGCGCTTAATATTATGGGATTGCATGCAAAAGCTAATACGTCCAAGATTTTGGGAAGGAGGGATTTTGCAAAGATTTCCCTTATCTGATCTGTAGCAAGACCTACAATACACATATGCAATATGTAACAATGTTTGCACTGTTGTACAAAAGAATCCATTCTGATCTAGAGATATCCATCATGTGGATGGATTATGATAAATATCACCATATAATTAACTTATGATAATTGAGACGTGCATTTGCACGTGCACAGTTACTAATTGACTGATAAATATACGATTAACAGATAGATAGTGTTCAAAAAGAATTACAGATAGATAGAAAGATGCAAGGATTGATTTATTGATTAATAGAGTAACAAGAATTTATCTACTAGTTTTTGCTGACCCTCCACATTGAGGTACCTTTGGATAACAAAAGCCTCGAAAAGGCCGCAAAGAAATACGCCAAGGTAGCAGAGCAGAAGCATGAGGATCCTCATGCGGGGGTTGTTGTGGTGGTCGACCAGACAGGCGATGCGAAGAAGCGAGACGCCGGCGCAGCCGATAAGGCACGTCACTGCCCATCTGCTACGCTCGTCGGCCTCCGGCACCGCCAGCTCCACCTCCTCCTCCAGCTCGTCGGCGGCCACATCACTATATCATTTCTTAGTCAAACAAACAAGACACGCGTATATTCATCCCCCAAAAAAGCAAGACGTACATGCAGAAATATGGATCTAGCTAGTGTGACATTTTCAATAAAGTATCGATCATGGACAAATTATAGTTGTAGATGTGTACTTACTACTTAGATGAATGCATCGACGGATGAGTGGATTTATTTTTGTTTCTTTTGAGAACTGAATGAATAACTTAATAGAGCAGCAAGAATTTATCTACTAAGGTTCTCCGGGCAAAGATACGTACCTGTCGTTTGCATAAAGCCACGCAAGGTCGTAAAGAAATACGGCGAGGAGGCCGAGCAGAAGGATGAGGAGCGTCAAGGGCGGGTCGTCAGTGACCAACTGGCAGTAGATGCAAACAAGCGAGACGCCGGCGCAGCCCACAGGGTGCCGCACTATCCAACGGCTGCGCTCGTCGGCCTCCGGCACCACCAGCTCGTCGTCGGCCATCGTCGGTACAACCTCCGTCAATCCATATATCGATCTACTTGGAAAATTTTCTTTTCTGGGGTGGCGCCGGGTAGGGTTGGGTTTGGTCTGGTGGTACAATGATCTGTTTGTTTGTTTGGGATCCATCTTTTTCTCAGGGAGGTTTGTTTAGGATCCATAGTCCAAGGGGTGAACCCGTGAAGAGATGATCCCCACGTCCGTAACTCGAGCCCGTGGGCGCCGCTCCACTGGCCTGGCCCGAGTCACTGGTAGCCAGTAGCAAATCATCTCTCGAAACAGGCTTTCGCCCCGCTTTATGGATAAAGCGCCAACCGAACAAGTACACGGCCGAACGATACAAGATGGTGAGGTAACCCTCTTACAAAGCCGATTCTGAGATAATCAGCACATGCAAAACGCACGCGACCACGACCAACAAAGAGCACCGGGAGAACTAGACACACCCCACAGTACGACCTAGCAAACCTAAGCTCCACGACAACGCCCTCAAGAGGGAAAATGGCGCAGACCGTCGCCGTTGCCGAGTCCACACCGGACAAAGGTCTTCACCCGGAGCCCTGACACGGAGAGAAGAACCACGGCGACGTCTTCAAGAAGAGCACGACACCCACGGGCGCCGCCGTCGTCCGCGCCAAGGTACAGAGCTTTCGCTCGGCAACTTCCCCGTGTCACGACGAGGTCGCCAGGCGTAATGCGGAAGTGCTAGATTCCCATATCCGGATCAGGACGCCGCCACTCCGAGCGAGAGGGAACATCCGAGCTACCAGCCGCTGCACCTCCCGTTGCCCACACAACCCCTGAGGAGAGCCACCACCATCGCAATGATGCCCGCCGGAGAGCAACCCCCGAGGACGATGAGTCAGCTCCAAGCCCTTGGCCAAGCGACTCACACGACGCCATGTCCATGGTCACCGACGCCAATCCGCGCACCGACACAACACTACCACCACCACCACCACCGCTGCCACGGATCTTCACTAGTAGCAAATCATGCATGCCGCCTAAAAAAATGCATGCCGCTTCAGTGACGTGTACGTAGCTCCTCAGCCTATTGCTGGCGTCGAGCGTCTGAAGCTCTCGCTGCTAGCTCAAATAGCCAAGGTGCCCATGCACCCCTCCTGCGTGTATCGGGTTATCACTGTTGCTCGGGGGAAACCCTTGGTCTTGTGTGAGTGAACGATGGCGATGCATTGGTGTTGTATTCCCTCTTGGGGGCTTCATATTTGGAGCTGGGCACTGGCGAGCGGGACCAGTGAAAGGCAGCAGTGTTGGCTTTGAGTCTTCTTTGGCAACTAAGCTGTGACAATGGTTAAGGTTGTTGGGTCTTCTCTGGCGTGTCCGCGGGATTGCCTCGGCTGGTTTGTTCGTGTGAAGTTGAAGTTGCGGTGTGGTGTCCCGGTGGCAGTACTATGATGAGCAGTAGCTGCTAAATAGCGAAGACTTTGTGCTTGGCATGCTGTTATGGAAGTTTGCTGTGACAGATTGAGACTCTGTAATATTGTGATGTAGTCAATATATATTTCTCGGTAAACTCCTTTACAAATAAAATGAAACTAGTTATGTCAGGTATCTTTAGAAAAATTTACTTGCAGCATGGTTGATAGTTTTTCATTTCTGTATAAGTTCCAAATGTATACATGTAGAGAAATTTTGCGCAGCTGAAATGGTTTGTTTGTTTAGAAATTTTGCACAACATGGTTGATAGTTTTTCATTTCTGTATAAGTTCAACTCTGTTTTACTTGCTTGGGAACTGAATTATCTCTTCCAACATATGTGTCTCTCTCAAATAGATTAGATTACCCATGTTCTCTGCTGTGTCACAAAAAGTGCCAATGACATTGTAGGTTGCTCTTTACTAAACACCGCCTTATCAAATCAACGACAACAACAACAAAAATGACACGCTCTCCTGGCGGGCGCGGCATGGTGCCGCACGCTTCAACAGTAGTATATAATAGATGTTATGTTAGATAACCTAAAAAAGATGTTATGATAGATCTAGTGTGGTAATAAAATACAACATTGACTGATAAAAATGAAATTAATTACATATAGATTGATGGAGGAGTTTTTTTTTCAAGGAACCGGCAGGAGCACTGCCTTTTCATTTCAGACGAAAGAGAGAGACTTTATGTACAGAGGTGACATGTTTTTCCAAGGAACCTGACTAAACCCCTACAAACGGATTATCGTACAGATCAGCCGATACCGGTCGCCACTTGGGCCCTGCCGAAAGCCATGGCCCTCTGTCTTATGTCATCGAACGCGAGGGCAGCCACGTCCACATGTGTTAGGTGGACCCCGTTGAAAATGCGACGGCTACGCTCCTTCCATATATTCCAGATGGTGTAGAGGAAGCGACCGCTGCGGCGTCAACTATCTTCCTTGGAGAGCGGGGCGATGAGCGAATTCCACCAATCTGAGATTCCCATGGCAGGCGGCAGCGACATCGAGGCCGTTGGCACCTCCCCTGTCCACTGTTGTACACGCGACCAAACCGCTACCGCGAACAGACAGCCTTTGCACAAGTGATTTGTTGTTTCCGGCGCCCACAGACAGAGAGGGCAGATAGGGTCATGTGGCCAGCCACAAATAGCTAGCATGTCCGTCATGAGGATCTTCCGATGGAGAACCAACAAGGAGAAGAGCTTGCACTTTGGCTCTGCATGGGCCTCCCAAATCTTGGACTGCGAGAACCTGGGGAAGGATCCGTAGAACTGGGCCGCGTAAGCTGAAGCAGAGGAGTAGCTGCCGTTAGGGGTCCAACGCCAAGAGATGGTGTCTTCACAGTCTGGGGTCAGCATGGTCTGCGAAGTCAGAGATGCCAGGGTAATGAACTCCTGCAGCTGTGCTGGTGTGTTCAGTCGGGGCGACTGATCTGATCCAGTTATTGTCCTGGAGCTCCTTCATCACCGATCTCTGCTTTCTCGTGGCGATATTGAAGAGCTTGGGGGCAAGAAATCGCAGAGGGCCCTTTCCCGTCCAGTCGTCATGCCAGAACAAAGATTTCCAGCCGTTACCCAGCACAATGCTGGTGGATGCCCTGAACAGCACCATGTCCACCTCATCGCAAGGTAGGGCGGAAC
Organism: Triticum dicoccoides; assembly: GCF_002162155.2. Classification (NCBI taxonomy): domain Eukaryota; kingdom Viridiplantae; phylum Streptophyta; class Magnoliopsida; order Poales; family Poaceae; genus Triticum; species Triticum dicoccoides. The sequence continues at coordinate 54,467,926 of NC_041389.1, forward strand.
CCACCCACTGTTGGTCAGGGTCGGTCCACATGAGCCAGGGCCAGCGCAGGCGAAGAGCTCTGCCAAATCTTTCGAGGTCCGTGATCCCGAGCCCACCGAGGGCCTTCGGCCTGCACACCGTCTTCCAGTTGACCAGGGAGTGGCCCCCGGTCTTGTTTTTGAAGTTGTTGCCGCTCCAGATGAAATTTATAGAAATCTTGCTGAGCTTGTGATTTTCCCAGGATGGAAGGGGGAGCGCAATGAGGTGGTGCGTGGCAATAGCGCACAAGGCAGACTTTGCCAAGGAGACCCTTCCTTGTCTTGCTAGGTTTTTGCCCTTCCACCCCGGCAATCTGCCCATTGCCTTGTCAAAGAGAGGTTGGAGGTCAACCCTTTTGAGCCGCCCAGTATGTAGGGGGAGGCCCAACCGCCCAAGTACTTGGTGGGGAAGGAAGCGATCTTCACGGGGAAGCCTGAAAGGATGTTGGTCAGATCGATCCCATGGCAGCGAATGGGGAACACCTCCGTCTTGGTTACGTTAGTGATGAGGCCCGAAGCCTCGCCAAAACAGGCTAGGATCTTTGCAATGGCGTCAATCTCTTCCTTGACCGGATTGGTGAAGATGTCAGCATCATCGGCATAGAGGGAGATTCTGCAGGCAGCCGAACGAGCCTTGATCGGCTTGAGGATCCCCTCCTGGGAGGCCGCACGAAGCATGAGCTGGAGAGGGTCGATTGCCAGGATGAATAGCATTGGAGACATGGGGTCACCTTGTCGCAGGCCACATGCGTGAGCAAAAGGGGTGCCCGGGTCCCCATTCAACAGGATCCTAGAGGAAGATGTTGCGAGGGTCATGCAGATCCAGTCCCGCCAACATTGACTGAACCCAAGTTGATGAAGCACCTCCAGCAGGTAGGCCCAGCCCATGGAGTCAAAAGCCTTTGAGATGTCCAATTTAAGGAAGAGGTCGGGCGTTTGAGTGCAATGCAGCTCCTTCACCAAGTTTTGAACGTGCAAGAAGTTATCATGGATGCACCGCTTCTTCACGAAGGCGCTCTGGCAATTGGAGACTAGCACAGGGAGCAACGGAGCTAGATGGTTTGCCAACGGCTTGAAGAAGATCTTGGAGATGCTATGAATCAGGCTGATTGGACGGTAGTCCCCAATCCAGGCGGTGTTTGCCTCTTTTTTGGCAGCAAGATCATGTTTGCCGAGTTTATCAGGCCCGCACAATCGCTGCGAAGGCTAGCCAGCTGCATAATTGCATTCACGACGTCAGTCTTGATGATCTCCCAGCAGGACTTGAAGAAGGCACCGATAAAACCGTCCGGGCCGGGTGCTTTGACCGAAGGTAAGGAGAAAACGGCCTCCTTAATTTCATCCTCGTCGAATGGGGTGTCCAACTCAGAAAGATCATGGTGTTGGATTCCGATGTTCTCCCAAACAATGCGTTTGGTCCGTTGCGTGGCTGTTCCTATTGGAAATATGCCCTAGAGACAATAATAAATTAGTTATTATTATATTTCCTTGTTCATGATAATCATTTATTATCCATGCTATAATTGTATTGATAGGAAACTCAGATACATGTGTGGGTACATAGACAACACCATGTCCCTAGTAAGCCTCTAGTTGACTAGCTCGTTGATCAACAGATGGTTACGGTTTCCTGACCATGGACATTAGATGTCGTTGTAACGGGATCACATCATTAGCAGAATGATGTGATGGACAAGACCCAATCCTAAGCCTAGCACAAAGATCGTAGTTCGTATGCTAAAGCTTTTCTAATGTCAAGTATCATTTCCTTAGACCATGAGATTGTGCAACCCCCGGATACCGTAGGAATGCTTTGGGTGTACCAAACGTCACAACGTAACTGTGTGGCTATAAAGGTGCACTACAGGTATCTCCGAAAGTGTCTGTTGGGTTGGCACGAATCGAGACTGGGATTTGTCACTCCGGTAAATGGAGAGGTATCTCTAGGCCCACTCGGTAGGACATCATCATAATGTGCACAATGTGACCAAGGGGTTAATCACGGGATGATGTGTTACGGAGCGAGTAAAGAGACTTGCCGGTAACGAGATTGAACAAGGTATCGACATACCGACGATCGAATCTCGGGCAAGTACAATATCGCTGGACAAAGGGAATTGTATACGGGATTAATTGAGTCCTTGACATCGTGGTTCATCCGATGAGATCATCTGTTGGGGAACGTTGTGGAAAATTAAAAATTTTCCTACGGTTTCACCAAGATCCATCTATGAGTTCATCTAAGCAACAAGTCAAGGGAGTGAGTTTGCATCTACATACCACTTGTAGATCACGCGCGGAAGCTTTCAAGGGGATGGTGATGATGGAGTCGTACTCGACGTGATTCAGATCACCGATGTCCAAGTGCTGAACGGACAGCACCTCCGCGTTCAACACACGTACGGGCCGGGAGACGTCTCCTCCTTCTTGATCCAGCAAGGGGGAAGGAGAGGTTGAGGAAGATTTCTCCAACGGCAGCACGACAACGTGGTGGTATTGGTGCAGCAGTACTCCGACAGGGCTTCGCAAGCACGTAACGGAGGAGGAGATGTGTTGGGGAGGGGAGGGGCTGCGCCTGGAAGATGTGTACAGCAGCCCTCCCCTCACCCCTCTATTTATAGGGGAAGGGGCATGGGGGGCCGACCCCTCTTGATGGGATCTAGAGGGGGGCGGCGGCCAGGGAGGGGGGACTTGCCCCCCAAGCAAGGGGGGCGCCCCCCTTAGGGTTTCCCCCCCAACCCTAGGCGCATGGGCCCAAGGTGGGGGGCGCGCCCAGCCCTCCAGGGGTGGCTCCCTCCCCTTTGCGGCCCATGTGGCCCTCCGGGAGGGGTGGACCCCCGGAACCTTTCCGGTGGCCCCGGTACAATACCGATAAGCCCCCGAAACTTTCCAGTGTCCGTATGACAACTTCCCATATATAAAACTTCACCTCCGGACCATTCCGGAACTCCTCGTGACGTCCGGGATCTCATCTGGGACTCCAAACAACATTCGGTAGTCACATACTAGTCTTCCTAATAACCCTAGCGTCACCGAACCTTAAGTGTGTAGACCCTACGGGTTCGGGAGGCATGCAGACATGACCGAGACCACTCTCCGGTCAATAACCAACAGCGGGATCTGGATACCCATGTTGGCTCCCACATGTTCCACGATGATTTCATCGGTTGAACCACGATGTCGAGGATTCGATCAAAACCCCGTATACAATTCCCTTTGTCAATCGGTACGTTACTTGCCCGAGACTCGATCGTCGGTATCCCAATACCTTGTTCAGTCTCGTTACCGGCAAGTCACTTTACTCGTACCGTAATGCATGATCCCGTGGCCAACCACTTGGTCACCTTGAGCTCATTATGATGATGCATTACCGAGTGGGCCCAGAGATACCTCTCCGTCATACGGAGTGACAAATCCCAGTCTCGATCCGTGTCAACCCAACAGACACTTTCGGAGGTACCTGTAGTGCACCTTTATAGTCACCCAGTTACGTTGTGACGTTTGATACACCCAAAGCACTCCTACGGTATCCGGGAGTTACACGATCTCATGGTCAAAGGAATAGATACTTGACATTGGAAAAGCTCTAGCAAACGAACTACACGATCTTTGTGCTATGCTTAGGATTGGGTCTTGTCCATCACATCATTCTCCTAATGACGTGATCCCGTTATCAACGACATCCAATGTCCATAGCCAGGAAACCATGACTATCTGTTGATCACAACGAGCTAGTCAACTAGAGGCTCACTAGGGACATATTGTGGTCTATGTGTTCACACGTGTATTACGATTTCCGGATAATACAGTTATAGCATGAACAAAAGACAATTATCATGAACAATGAAATATAATAATACTTTTATTATTGCCTCTAGGGCATATTTCCAACAGTCTCCCACTTGCACTAGAGTCACCAATCTAGTTACATTGTGATGAATCGAACACCCATAGAGTTCTGGTGTTGATCATATTTTGCTCGCGAGAGAGGTTTAGTCAACGGATCTGCGACATTCAGATCCGTGTGTACTTTGCAAATATCTATGTCTCCATCTTGAACATTTTCACGGATGGAGTTGAAACGACGCTTGATGTGCCTGGTCTTCTTGTGAAACCTGGGCTCCTTGGCAAGGGCAATAGCTCCAGTGTTGTCACAGAAGAGTTTGATCGGCCCCGACGCATTGGGTATGACTCCTAGGTCGGTGATGAACTCCTTCACCCAAATCGCTTCATGCGCTGCCTCCGAGGCTGCCATGTACTCTGCTTCACACATAGATCCCGCCACGACGCTCTGCTTGCAGCTGCACCAGCTTACTACTCCACCATTCAACATATACACGTATCCGGTTTGTGACTTAGAGTCATCCAGATCTGAGTCAAAGCTAGCGTCGACGTAACCCTTTACGACGAGCTCTTCGTCGCCTCCATAAACGAGAAACATGTCCTTTGTCCTTTTCAGGTACTTCAGGATATTGTTGACCGCTGTCCAGTGTTCCTTGCCGGGATTACTTTGGCATCTTGCTACCAAACTTACGGCAAGGTTTACATCAGGTCTGGTACACAGCATGGCATACATAATAGATCCTATGGCTGAAGCATAGGGGATGCCACTCATCTCTTCTTTATCCTTTGCCGTGGTCGGTGACTGAGCCGAGCTCAATCTCACACCTTGTAACATCGGCAAGAACCCTTTCTTGGACTGATCCATTTTGAACCTTTTCAAAATCTTATCAAGGTATGTGCTTTGTGAAAGACCTATGAGGCGTCTCGATCTGTCTCTATAGATCTTGATGCCTAATGTATAAGCAGCTTCTCCAAGGTCCTTCATTGAAAAACACTTATTCATGTAGGCCTTAATGCTGTCCAGAAGTTTTATATCATTTCCCATCAAGAGTATGTCATCTACATATAATATGAGAAATGCTACAGAGCTCCCACTCACTTTCTTGTAAACGCAGGCTTCTCCATAAGTCTGCATAAACCCAAACGCTTTGATCATCTCATCAAAGCGAATGTTCCAACTCCGAGATGCTTGCACCAGTCCTTAAATGGATCGCTGAAGCTTGCATACTTTGTTAGCATTCTTTGGATCGACAAAACCTTCCGGCTGCATCATATACAGCTCTTCCTTAAGATGCCCGTTAAGGAATGCCGTTTTGACGTCCATCTGCCATATCTCATAATCATAGTATGCGGCAATTGCTAACATGATTCGGACGGACTTCAGCTTTGCTACGGGAGAGAATGTCTCGTCGTAGTCAATCCCTTGAACTTGTCGATAACCCTTAGCGACAAGTCGAGCTTTATAGATGGTCACATTTCCATCCGCGTCCGTCTTCTTCTTAAAGATCCATTTGTTTTCTATCGCTCGCCGATCATCGGGCAAGTCTGTCAAAGTCCATACTTTGTTTTCATACATGGATTCTATCTCGGATTTCATGGCTTCAAGCCATTTGTTGGAATCTGGGCCCGCCATCGCTTCTTCATAGTTCGAAGGTTCACCGTTGTCTAATAACATGATTTCCAGGACAAGGTTGCCGTACCACTCTGGTGCGGAACGTGTCCTTGTGGACCTACGAAGTTCAGTAGCAACTTGATCCGAAGTACCTTGATCATCATCATTGTTTTCCTCTTCAGTTGGTGTGGGCATCACAGGAACGGCTTCCTGCGCTGCACCACTTTCCCGTTCGAGAGGTAGTACTTCATCGAGTTCTACTTTCCTCCCACTTACTTCTTTCGAGAGAAACTCTTTTTCCAGAAAGCATCCGTTCTTGGCAACAAAGATCTTGCCCTCGGATCTTAAGTAGAAGGTATACCCGACAGTTTCCTTAGGGTATCCTATGAAGACGCATTTTTCCGACTTGGGTTCGAGCTTTTTAGGTTGAAGTTTCTTGACATAAGCATCGCATCCCCCAACTTTTAGAAACGACAGCTTAGGTTTCTTCCCAAACCATAATTCATACGGTGTCGTCTCAACGGATTTAGACGGTGCCCTATTTAAAGTGAATGTAGCTGTCTCTAGAGCGTATCCCCAAAATGATAGCAGTAAATCGGTAAGAGACATCATAGACCGCACCATATCCAATAGAGTGCGATTACGACGTTCGGACACACCGTTACGCTGAGGTGTTCCAGGCGGCGTGAGTTGTGAAATGATTCTACATTTCCTCAAGTGTGTACCAAATTCGTGACTTAAGTATTCTCCTCCACGATCTGATCGTAGGAACTTTATCTTTCGGTCACGTTGATTCTCCACCTCATTCTGAAATTCCTTGAACTTTTCAAAGGTCTCAGACTTGTGTTTCATTAAGTAGACATACCCATATCTACTCAAGTCATCAGTGAGAGTGAGAACATAACGATATCCTCCGCGAGCCTCAACGCTCATTGGACCGCACACATCGGTATGTATGATTTCCAGCAAGTTGGTTGCTCGCTCCATTGTTCCGGAGAACGGAGTTTTGGTCATTTTGCCCATGAGGCATGGTTCGCATGTGTCAAACGATTCATAATCAAGAGACTCTAAAAGTCCATCAGCATGGAGCTTCTTCATGTGCTTGACACCAATGTGACCAAGGCGGCAGTGCCACAAGTATGTGGGACTATCGTTATCAACTTTACATCTTTTGGCATCCACACTATGAACATGTGTAATATTACGCTCGAGATTCATTAAGAATAAACCATTGACCATCGGAGCATGACCATAAAACATATCTCTCATATAAATAGAACAACCATTATTCTTGGATTTAAATGAGTAGCCATCTCATATTAAACGAGATCCTGATACAATGTTCATTCTCAAACTTGGCACTAAATAACAATTATTAAGGTTCAAAACTAATCCCGTAGGTAAATGTAGAGGCAGCGTGCCGACGGCGATCACATCGACTCTGGAACCATTCCCGACGCGCATCGTCACCTCGTCCTTCGCCAGTCTCCGTTTATTCCGCAGCTCCTGCTGTGAGTTACAAATATGAGCAACGGCACCGGTATCAAATACCCAGGAGTTACTACGAGTACTGGTAAGGTACACATCAATTACATGTATATCAAATATACCTTTGGTGTTGCCGGCCTTCTTATCCGCTAAGTATTTGGGGCAGTTCCGCTTCCATTGACCCTTCCCCTTGCAATAAAAGCACTCAGTCTCAGGCTTGGGTCCATTCTTTGACTTCTTCCCGGTAACTGGCTTACCGGGCGCGACAACATCCTTGCCGTCCTTCTTGAAGTTCTTCTTGCCCTTGACCTTCTTGAACTTAGTGGTCTTATTGACCATCAACACTTGATGTTCTTTCTTGATTTCAGCCTCTGCTGACTTCAACATTGAGAACACTTCAGGAATGGTCTTCACCATCCCCTGCATGTTGTAGTTCATCACAAGGCTCTTGTAGCTTGGTGGGAGCGACTGGAGGATTCTGTCAATGACCGCCTCATCTGGGAGGTTAATGTTCAGCTGGGTCATACCGTTGTGCAACCCAGACATCTTGAGTATGTGCTCACTGACAGAACTGTTTTCCTCCATCTTACAACTATAGAACTTGTCGGAGACATCATATCTCTCGACCCGGGCATGAGCTTGGAAAACTAGTTTCAGCTCTTCGAACATCTCATATGCTCTGTGATGCTCAAAACGCTTTTGGAGCCCCGGTTCTAAGCTGTAAAGCATGCCGCACTGAACGAGGGAGTAATTATCAGCACGAGTTTGCCAAGCGTTCATAACGTCTTGGTTCTCTGGGACGGGAGCGTCACCTAGCGGTCCTTCTAGGACATATTGCTTCCTGGCAGCTATGAGGATAATCCTCAGGTTCCGGACCCAGTCCGTATAGTTGCTGCCATCATCTTTCAGCTTGGTTTTCTCTAGGAACGCGTTGAAGTTCATGTTGACATGAGCGTTGGCCATTTGATCTACAAGACATATTTGCAAAGGTTTTAGACTAAGTTCATGATAATTAAGTTCATCTAATCAAATTATGAACTCCCACTCAGATTAGCCATCACTGTAGTCATCTAAGTGTTACACGATCCGAGTCGACTAGCCCGTGTCCGATCATCACATGAGACGGACTAGTCATCATCGGTGAACATCTTCATGTTGATCGTATCTTCCATACGACTCGTGTTCGACCTTTCGGTCTCCGTGTTCCGAGGCCATGTCTGTACATGCTAGGCTCGTCAAGTTAACCCTAAGTGTTTTGCGTGTGTAAAACTGTCTTACACCCGTTGTATGTGAACGTAAGGATCTATCACACCCGATCATCACGTGGTGCTTCAAAACGACGAACTGTAGCAACGGTGCACAGTTAGGGGAGAACACTTCTTGAAATTGTTGTAAGGGATCATCTTATTTACTACCGTCGTCCTTAGTAAACAAGATGCATAAACATAATAAACATCACATGCAATTATATAGTTGTGACATGATATGGCCAATATCATATAGCTCCATTGATCCCCATCTTCGGGGCTCCATGATCATCTCGTCACCGGCTTGACACCATGATCTCCATCATCATGATCTCCATCATCGTTTCTTCATGAAGTTGTCACGCCAACGACTACTTCTACTTCTATGGCTAACGCGTTTAGCAATAAAGTAAAGTAGTTTACATGGCGTTCTTCAATGACACGCGGGTCATACAAAAAATAAAGACAACTCCTATGGCTCCTGCCGGTTGTCATACTCATCGACATGCAAGTCGTGAATCCTATTACAAGAACATGATCTCATACATCACAATTCATCATTCATCACAACATCTGGCCATATCACATCACATGATCAATCGCTGCAAAAACAAGTTAGACGTCCTCTAATTGTTGTTGCATCTTTTACGTGGCTGCAATTGGGTTCTAGCAAGAACGTTTTCTTACCTACGAATAACGACAACGTGATATTGTCAACTTCTATTTACCCTTCATAAGGACCCTTTTCATCGAATCCGCTCCAACTAAAGTGGGAGAGACAGACACCCGCCAGCCACCTTATGCAACTAGTGCATGTCAATCGGTGGAACCGGTCTCACGTAAGCGTACGTGTAAGGTTGGTCCGGGCCGCTTCATCCCACAATACCGCTGAATCAAGAAAAGACTAGTAGTGGCAAGCAAGTTGACAAGATCCACGCCCACAACAAAATTGTGTTCTACTCGTGCATTAGAGAACTACGCATAGACCTAGCTCTGATACCACTGTTGGGGAACGTTGTGGAAAATTAAATTTTTTCCTATGGTTTCACCAAGATCCATCTATGAGTTCATCTAAGCAACAAGTCAAGGGAGTGAGTTTGCATCTACATACCACTTGTAGATCACGCGCGGAAGCTTTCAAGGGGATGGTGATGATGGAGTCGTACTCGACGTGATTCAGATCACCGATGTCCAAGTGCTGAACGGACAGCACCTCCGCGTTCAACACACGTACGGGACGGGAGATGTCTCCTCCTTCTTGATCCAGCAAGGGGGAAGGAGAGGTTGAGGAAGATTGCTCCAACGGCAGCACGACGGTGTGGTGGTGTTGGTGCAGCAGTACTCCGACAGGGCTTCGCAAGCACGTAACGGAGGAGGAGATGTGTTGGGGAGGGGAGGGGCTGCGCCTGGAAGATGTGTACAGCAGCCCTCCCCTCACCCCTCTATTTATAGGGGAAGGGGCAAGGGGGGCCGACCCCTCTAGATGGGATCTAGAGGGGGGGCAGCGGCCAGGGAGGGGGGACTTGCCCCCCAAGCAAGGGGGGCGCCCCCCTTAGGGTTTCCCCCCCCCCCCAACCCTAGGCGCATGGGCCCAAGGTGGGGGGCGCGCCCAGCCCTCCAGGGGCTGGCTCCCTCCCCTTTGCGGCCCATGTGGCCCGCCGGGAGGGGTGGACCCCCGGAACCTTTCCGGTGGCCCCGGTACAATACCGATAAGCCCCAGAAACTTTCCGGTGTCCGTATGAGAACTTCCCATATATAAAACTTCACCTCTGGACCATTCCGGAACTCCTCGTGACGTCCGGGATCTCATCCGGGACTCCGAACAACATTCGGTAGTCACATACTAGTCTTCCTAATAACCCTAGCGTCACCGAACCTTAAGTGTGTAGACCCTACGGGTTCGGGAGGCATGCAGACATGACCGAGACCACTCTCCGGTCAATAACCAACAGCGGGATCTGGATACCCATGTTGGCTCCCACATGTTCCACGATGATTTCATCGGTTGAACCACGATGTCGAGGATTCGATCAAAACCCCGTATACAATTCCCTTTGTCAATCGGTATGTTACTTGCCCGAGACTCGATCGTCGGTATCCCAATACCTTGTTCAGTCTCGTTACCGGCAAGTCACTTTACTCGTACCGTAATGCATGATCCCGTGGCCAACCACTTGGTCACCTTGAGCTCATTATGATGATGCATTACCGAGTGGGCCCAGAGATACCTCTCCGTCATACGGAGTGACAAATCCCAGTCTCGATCCGTGTCAACCCAACAGACACTTTCGAAGATACCTGTATTGCACCTTTACAGTCACCCAGTTACGTTGTGACGTTTGATACACCCAAAGCACTCCTACGGTATCCGGGAGTTACACGATCTCATGGTCAAAGGAATAGATACTTGACATTGGAAAAGCTCTAGCAAACGAACTACACGATCTTTGTGCTATGCTTAGGATTGGGTCTTGTCCATCACATCATTCTCCTAATGATGTGATCCCGTTATCAACGATATCCAATGTCCATAGCCAGGAAACCATGACTATCTGTTGATCACAACGAGCTAGTCAACTAGAGGCTCACTAGGGACATATTGTGGTCTATGTGTTCACACGTGTATTACGATTTCCGGATAATACAGTTATAGCATGAACAAAAGACAATTATCATGAACAATGAAATATAATAATACTTTTACTATTGCCTCTAGGGCATATTTCCAACATCATCGTGGAACATGTGGGAGCCAACATGTGTATCCAGATCCCGCTGTTGGTTATTGGCCGGAGAACGTCTAGGTCATGTCTGCATGGTTCCCGAACCCGTAGGGTCTACACACTTAAGGTTCGATGACGCTAGGGTTATAAAGGAAGTTTGTATGTGGTTACTGAATGTTGTTCGGAGTCCCGGATGAGATCCTGGACGTCACGAGGAGTTCCGAAATGGTCCGGAGGTAAAGATTTATATATGGAAAGTTGTTGTTCGGGTTCTAGGAAAAATTCGGGTTTTTCCGGTATTGTACCGGGAAGCTTCCAGAAGGTTCCGGAGGATTCCGGAGGGGTCCGGAGGTCCGGAAATTGTTCCACCACGTCCAATACAGTAGGATGGGCTGTAGGGGGGCGCCCTAGCCTTAATGGGCCAGGGGCACCAGCCCCCCCAAGGCCCATGCGCATGGGAAGGGGGAAACCCTAAGGGGGAGGGCCTCCACTTGACTTGGGAGGCACTCCTCCCCCCTTGGCCGCCGCCCCCAACCCTAGATGGGATCTAGGGGGGCCGGCCCCCTCTTCCCCCCACCTATAAATAGTGGAGGGGTGGGAGGGCAGCCGCACCCCAAGTTCTGGCGCAGCCCTCCCCCTCTCCCAAGTACTCCTCCTCTCCCGCGGTGCTTGGCGAAGCCCTGCAGGATTGCCACGCTCCTCCACCACCACCACGCCATTGTGCTGCTGCTGGATGGAGTCTTCCTCAACCTCTCCCTCTCTCCTTGCTGGATCAAGGCATGGGAGACGTCACCGGGTTGTACGTATGTTGAACGCGGAGGTGCCGTCCGTTCGGCACTTGGATCATCGGTGATTTGGATCACGACGAGTATGACTCCATCAACCCCGTTCACTTGAATGCTTCCTCTTAGCGATCTACAAGGGTATGTAGATGCACTCTCCTTCCCCTCGTTGCTAGTTTCTCCATAGATTGATCTTGGTGATGCGTAGAACATTTTGAAATTCTGCTACGTTCCCCAACAGTGGCATCATGAGCTAGGTCTATTGCATAGATTCTTTGCACGAGTAGAACACAAAGTAGTTGTGGGCATTGATTTTGTTCAATATGCTTACTGTTACTAGTCCAATCTTGATTCGGCGGCATTCTAGGATGAAGCGGCCCGGACCGAACTTACACGTACACTTACGTGAGACAGGTTCCACCGACTGACATGCACTTGTTGCATAAGGTGGCTAGCGGGTGCCAGTCTCTCCCACTTTAGTTGGATTGGATTCGATGAAAAGGGTCCTTATGAAGGGTCAATAGCAATTGACATATCACGTTGTGGTTTTTGCGTAGGTAAGAAACGTTCTTGCTAGAAACCCATAGCAGCCACGTAAAACATGCAAACAACAATTAGAGGACGTCTAACTTGTTTTTGCAGGGTATGCTATGTGATGTGATATGGCCAAAAAGAATGTGCTGAATGATATGTGATGTATGAGATTGATCATGTTCTTGTAATAGGAATCACGACTTGCATGTCGATGAGTATGACAACCGGCAGGAGCCATAGGAGTTGTCTTTATTTATTGTATGACCTGCGTGTCATTGAACAACTCCATGTAATTACTTTACTTTATTGCTAACCGGTAGCCATAGTAGTAGAAGTAATAAGTTGGCGAGACAACTTCATGGAGACACGATGATGGAGATCATGATGATGGAGATCATGGTGTCATGCCGGTGACAATGATGATCATGGAGCCCCGAAGATGGAGATCAAAAGGAGCAAAATGATATTGGCCATATCATGTCACTATTTGATTGCATGTGATGTTTATCATGTTTATACATCTTATTTGCTTAGAATGGCGGTAGTAAATAAGATGATCCCTCATTAAAATTTCAAGAAAGTGTTCCCCCTAACTGTGCACCATTGCGAAAGTTCGTCGTTTTGAAGCACCACATGATGATCGGGTGTGATAGATTCTTACGTTCACATACGACGGGTGTAAGCCAGATTTACATACGCGAAACACTTAGGTTGACTTGACGAGCCTAGCATGTACAGACATGGCCTCAGAACACAAGAGACCGAAAGGTCGAGCATGAGTCGTATAGTAGATACGATTAACATGAAGATGTTCACCGATGATGACTAGTCTGTCCCACGTGATGATCGGACACGGCCTAGTTGACTCGGATCATGTAATCACTTAGATGACTAGAGGGATGTCTATCTGAGTGGGAGTTCATAAGATGAACTTAATTATCCTGAACATAGTCAAAAGATCTTTGCAAATTATGTCGTAAGCTCGCGCTTTAGTTCCATTGTTTAGATATGTTCCTAGAGAAAATATAGTTGAAAGTTGACAGTAGCAATTATGCGGACAATAGAAAGCTTATGTCCTTAATGCACCGCTCAGTGTGCTGAACCCCAAACGTCGTCTGTGGATGTTGCGAACATCGGACATATACGTTTTGATAACTACGTGATAGTTCAGTTAAACGGTTTAGAGTTGAGGCACCAAAGACGTTTTCGAAACGTCGCGGAACATATGAGATGTTTCGAGGGCTGAAATTGGGATTTCAGGCTCGTGCCCACGTCAAGAGGTATGAGACCTCCGACGATTTTCTTGGCCTGCAAACTAAGGGAGAAAAGCTCAATCGTTGAGCTTGTGCTCAGATTGTCTGAGTGCGACAATCACTTGAATCGAGTGGGAGTTGATCTTCCAGAGATAGTGATGTTTCTCCAAAGTCATTGCCACCAAGCTGCTAGAGCTTCGTGATGAACTATAACATATCAGGGATAGATATGATGATCCTTGAGGTATTCGCGATGTTTGACACTGCGAAAGTAGAAATCAAGAAGGAGCATCAATTTTTGATGGTTGGTGAAACCACTAGTTTCAAGAAGGGCAAGGGCAAGAAGGGATACTTCATGAAACGGCAAATCAGCTTCTGCTCTAGTGAAGAAACCCAAGGTTGAACCCAAACCCAAGACTAAGTGCTTCTGTAATAAGGGGAACAACCACTGGAGCAGAATTACCCTAGATACTTGGTAGATGAGAAGGCTGGCAAGGTCGATAGAAGTATATTGGATATGCATTATGTTAATGTGTACTTTACTAGTACTCCTAGTAGCACCAGGGTATTAAGATACCGGTTCGGTTGCTAAGTGTTAGTAACTCGAATAAAAGAGCTACGAAATAAACGGAGACTAGCTAAAGGTGAGCTGACGATATGTGTTGGAAGTGTTTCCAAGTTTGATTTGATCAAACATCGCACACTCCCTCTACCATCAAGATTAGTATTAAACCTGAATAATTGTCATTTGGTGTTTGCGTTGAGCATAGACATGATTGGATTATGTCTATCGCAATACGGTTATTCATTTAAGGAGAATAATGGTTACTCTATTTATTTGAATAATACCTTCAATGGTCTTGCACCTAAAGGAGTGGTTTATTGAATCTCGATCGTAGTGATACACATTTTCATGCCAAAAGATATAAGATAGTAATGATAGTACCACTTACTTGTGGCACTGCCATGTAAGTCATATTGGTATAAAACGCATGAAGAAGCTCCATATTGATGGATCTTTGGACTCACTCATTTTTTGAAAAGTTTGAGACATGCGAACCATGTCTATTGGTGTATACGCATGAAGAAACTCCATGCAGATGGATCTTTTGGACTCACTTGATTTTGAATCACTTGAGATATGCAAATCATACCACATGGGCAAGATGACTGAAAAGCCTCGTTTTGAGTAAGATGGAACAAGATAGCAACTTGTTGGAAGTAACACATTTTGCTGTGTGCAGTCCAATGAGTGCTGAGGCATGCAGTGAATATCGTTATGTTCTTACTTCACAGATGATTCGAGTAGATGTACTTGATGAAACACAAATCTGAATTATTGAATGGTTCAAGTAATTTCAGAGTGAAGTTGAAGATCATTGTGACAAGAGGATAAAATGTCTATGACATGATCATAGAGATGAGTATCTGAATTACGAGCTTTGGCATGCAATTAAGACATTGTGGAAATGTTTAAAAATTAGTACCGCCTGGAACACCATAGTGTGATGGTGTGTCCGAACATCATAGTTGCACCCTATTGGATATATATGGTGCGTACCATGATGTATCTTATCAAATTACCACTATCGTTCATGGGTTAGGCATTAGAGACAACCGCACTCACTTTAATAGGGCACCACGTAATTTCGTTGAGACGACACCGTTTGAACTATGGTTTGGACAAACCTAAGTTGTCGTTTCTTAAAAGTTTGGGGCTGCGACGCTTATGTGAAAAGTTTCATCATGATAAGCTCGAACCCAAAACGGATAAATACATCTTCATAGGATACCCAAAATGGTTGGGTATACCTCCTATCTCAGATCCGGAAGCAAAAGTAATTGTTTCTAGAAACGGGTCCTTTCTCGAGGAAAAGTTTCTCTCGAAAGAATTGAGTAGGAGGATAGTGGAGACTTGATGAGGTTATTGAACCGTCACTTCAACTAGTGTGTAGCAGGGCACAGGAAGTTGTTCCAGTGGCGCCTACACCAATTGAAGTAGAAGCTTATGATAGTGATCATGAAGTTTCGGATCAAGTCACTAACGTACCTCGTAGGGTGACAAGGATGCGTACTACTTCAGAGTGGTACGCAATCCTGTCTTAGAGGTCATGTTGCTAGACAACAATGAACCTACGAGCTATGGAGAAGCGATGGTGGGCCCAGATTCCGACGAATGGCTCGAGGCCATAAAATCCGAGAAAGGATCCATGACTTTGGAAGAAATACTTGATGGTCGTAAGGCCGTTGGGTACAGATGGATTTTAAAAGAAAGACAGACAATGATGGTAAGAATCACCATTAAGAAAGCTCGACTTGTCGTTAAGATGTTTTCCGACAAGTTCAAGGAGTTGACTACGGTGAGGCTTTCTCACTCGTAGCGATGCTAAGAGTCTGTTGGAAATGGATTAGCAGTTACTGCATTATTTATGAAGTCTTGCAAGTTAGAATGTCAAAACATTGTTTCCTCGACAGTTTTCTTGAGGAAAGGTTGTATGTGATACAACCAGAAGGTTTTGACAATCCTGAAGAACGCTAACAAATATGTAGAACTCCAGCAATCCTTCTAAGGACTGGAGTAAGCATCTCGGAGTTGGAATGTACGCTTTGATGAGATGATCAAAGATTTTGGGTTTATACAAAAGTTTATGAAAACTTGTATTTCCAAAGAAGTGAGTGGGAGCGCTATAGAATTTCTGATGAGTATATGTTGTTGAAATATTGTTGATCAGAAATGATGTAGAATTTCTAAAAAGCATATAGGGTTATTCGAAAAGTATTTTTCAAGGGAAAACCTGGATTAAGCTACTTGAACATTGAGCATCAAGATCTATGAGGATAGATCAAAACCGCTTAATGGTAATTTCAAATGAGCATATACCTTGACATGATCTTGAAGGTGTTCAGTTCAAGATGGATCAGTCAAAGAAGGAGTTCTTGCCTGAGATGTAAGGTACGAAGTTAAGACTTAAAGCTCGACCACGGCAGAATAGTAGAGAGAAAGGACGAAGGTCATCCCCTATGCTTCAGACGTAGGCTCTATAGTATGCTATGCTGTGTACCGCACCAGAAGTTTGCCTTGCCATGAGTCAGTCAAGGGGTACAAGAATGATCCAGGAATGGATCATTGGACAGCGGTCAAAATTGTCCTTAGAGTAAATAAGGACATGTTTCTCGATTATGGAGGTGATAAAGAGTTCGGCGTAAAGGGTTACGTCGATGAAAGCTTTAACACCTATCCGAGTGACTCTGAGTAGCAAACCGGATACGTATAGTAGAGCAACCATTTGGAATAGCTCCAAGTGGAGCGTGGAAGCAGCATTTACAGAATGACCTAGAGATTTGCGAAGTACATATGGATCTGAAAGTTGCAGACCCGTTGACTAAAACCTCTCTCACAAGCAAAACATGATCAAACCCCAGAACTCATTGAGTCTTAATCACATGATGATGTGAACTAGTAAACTCTTTGGATGTTGGTCACATGGCGATGTGATGTGTGAATGTTAATCACATGACGATTTGAACTAGATTATTGACTCTAGTGCAAGTGGGAGACTGTTGGAAATATGCCCTAGAGACAATAATAAATTACTTATTATTATATTTCCTTGTTCATGATAATCGTTTATTATCCATGCTATAATTGTATTGATAGGAAACTCAGATACATGTGTGGGTACATAGACAACACCATGTCCCTAGTAAGCCTCTAGTTGACTAGCTCGTTGATAAACAGATGGTTACGGTTTCCTAACCATGGACATTAGATGTCGTTGATAACGGGATCACATCATTAGCAGAATGATGTGATGGACAAGACCCAATCCTAACCCTAGCACAAAGATCGTAGTTCGTATGCTAAAGCTTTTCTAATGTCAAGTATCATTTCCTTAGACCATGAGATTGTGCAACCCCCGGATACCGTAGGAATGCTTTGGGTGTACCAAATGTCAACGTAACTGGGTGGCTATAAAGGTGCACTACAGGTATCTCCGAAAGTGTCTGTTGGGTTGGCACGAATCGAGACTGGGATTTGTCACTCCGGTAAACGGAGAGGTATCTCTGAGCCCACTCGGTAGGACATCATCATAATGTGCACAATGTGACCAAGGGGTTGATCACGGGATGATGTGTTATGGAACGAGTAAAGAGACTTGCCGGTAACGAGATTGAACAAGGTATCGACATACCGACGATCGAATCTCGGGCAAGTACAATACCGCTGGACAAAGGGAATTGTATACGGGATTAATTGAGTCCTTGACATCGTGGTTTATCCGATGAGATCATCGTGGAACATGTGGGAGCCAACATGAGTATCCAGATCCCGCTGTTGGTTATTGGCCGGAGAACGTCTAGGCCATGTCTGCATGGTTCCTGAACCCGTAGGGTCTACACACTTAAGGTTCGATGACGCTAGAGTTATAAAGGAAGTTTGTATGTGGTTACCGAATGTTGTTCGGAGTCCCGGATGATATCCCGGACGTCACGAGGAGTTCCGAAATGGTCCGGAGGTAAAGATTTATATATGGAAAGTTGTTGTTCGGGTTCCGGGAAAAGTTCGGGTTTTTCCTGTATTGTACCGGGAAGCTTCCAGAAGGTTCCGGAGGGGTCCAGAGGTTCAGAAATTGTTCCACCACGTCCAATACAGTAGCATGGGCTGTAGGGGGCGCCCTAGCCTTAATGGGCCAGGGGCACCAGCCCCCCCCCCAAGGCCCATGCGCATGGGAAGGGGGAAACCCTAAGGGGGAGGGCCTCCACTTGACTTGGGAGGCACTCCTCCCCCCTTGGCCGCCGCCCCCAACCCTAGATGGGATCTAGGGGGGCCGGCCCCCTCTTCCCCCCACCTATAAATAGTGGAGGGGTGGAAGGGCAGCCGCACCCCAAGTTCTGGCGTAACCCTCCCCCTCTCTCAAGTACTCCTCCTCTCCCGCGGTGCTTGGCGAAGCCCTGCAGGATTGCCACGCTCCTCCACCACCACCACGCCGTTGTGCTGCTGCTGGATGGAGTCTTCCTCAACCTCTCCCTCTCTCCTTGCTGGATCAAGGCATGGGAGACGTCACCGGGTTGTACGTGTGTTGAACGCGGAGGTGCCGTCCGTTCGGCACTTGGATCATCGGTGATTTGGATCACGACGAGTACGACTCCATCAACCCCGTTCACTTGAACGCTTCCGCTTAGCGATCTACAAGGGTATGTAGATGCACTCTCCTTCCCCTCGTTGCTAGTTTCTCCATAGATTGATCTTGGTGATGCGTAGAAAATTTTGAATTTCTGCTACGTTCCCCAACAGTTCCGAGGTGCTCATGGAAGTGATCGAGGAGAGCCTGCTCCTTATCTTCCCTGGTAATAGCCAGCCTGGCCTCGGTCCTGATGGACTGGATGAAGTTCTTGCGCCTTCTGCCGAGGAGTGGATTACTAGAGCAACAAGAATTTATCTACCACCCTTTGTTGACCCTGGGGAGTAAGGTGCATGTCGACAAGAAAAACCATGAAAATACCGCAAAGAAATAAGCAGAGGCATCCGAGTAGGAGCACGAGGAGCCTCATGCGGGTGTCGTTGTCTTGGATGACTATCCAGGAGAAGCGAATTATTATGATTGAGATGCCGGCACAGCCCATAAGACACGTTGCTGCCAATCTGCTACTCTCGTTAGCCTCGGCACAACCACCTCCAGCTCGTCGGCGGCCATAGCTCTATATTACTCCGTAGTCAAGCAAACAAGACATGCAATGTTTCCCCAAAAAATGCGGAGTATATATGGATCTAGTGTGACATTCAGTAGAGCATCGATTCACAAATGTATGATTAATTGTACCATCTCTGTTCCAAATTACTTATCGCGGAAAAATAATTAGGGACAAAGGGAGTAGATGCTTGGATGGATGTATGATGGATGAAGGAATGAACTAAAATTTTCTTTCTTCGAGAAATGTATGAATAGAGCAGCAATAATTTATCTACTAGCCTTAATTTATTGTTCTCCAAATTAAGGTGTACCTGCCGTTAATAAAATCCGAGGCAAGGTCGTAGAGAAATAAGCCGAGGAGGCCTTGAAGAAGCTTGAGGAGCGTCAAGAGCGGGTCGTCATGGACGACCTGACAGTAGATGCAAACAAGCGAGACGACGGCGCAGCCCACAAGGTGTCTCACTGTCCATCGGCTACGCTCGTCGGCCTCCGGCACCACCAGCTCCTGCTGCTCGTCGTCGGTCATCGTCGGTACAACCTTACCTTCTGGGGTTGCGTTGGGTTGGCTTGGTGTGGTAGTGGGTACTTAGTAAAATCTGTTTGTTGGGATCCATCTTTTTTTCAGGGATGTTTGTTACTGTAGGAGACTAGACTGCGGGTGAAGAGGTGAGATCGACTGTGTGATCCGCACGTTCGTACCTTACCTTCCCTTTCGGTCCTCCTCGCAGCAAGGCCAACTCTAACTCGTCGACCCAAAGGACGCGAATTTGATCCGCTTTTTGTCCATTTGAATCGATAGTAGGACGGTGTCCGACCCCGTTCGTATTTTAGTGATCAGTGCACCTAACCGGTCCATGTATTTCATCCGCCCGGCCAAAACACAGCAATATTTTTAGACAATTTTTACACATCAATCTAAACATTGCCCAAAGTTCTTAAATCACATACTCCCTCCGGCCAAAATTATTTGTGGCATAAATGGTTAAAAATGGATGTATCTAAAACTAAAATACATCTAGATACATCCATTTCTCCAGTAAGTATTTCCGGGCGGAGAGAGTAGTATTTATTACATCACACCAATAAATAGTTTACAACCAAATAAAAATCTCAAGATTTACAAACCAAATGAAATTTAAATGTCACAAATACATTGAAAGAAAAAGAGCGGATACATCTAGTCCCTCCGTCACAGTTTACTGGTGCACTTTGATTCTCACGCATTTCCACAACCGGAGGGAATTTAGGCATGTTTGGTTTAATGCCCAATTAATTAGATTGTGATAACTGCAATCAAGCCCATAATTTTCTCTCCATGCATATGTGTATACGTAGGGTGGAATAATTGCATGCAAGTGTGTAGGCGGGCCATGCATGTGTGCACGCGGGATGGCGGCTCGTTTAATGGCCGTGGGGTTACTGCATGTTAATTTCTCCAGTAATTAGGCGTTGTGGTATAACCGTTGATGCTATTTTTCAGTCCAATCGCTAATCACCTTGCTCCCAGAGATTGTTGGAGCGCATCCAGTAAACTGTGACGGAGGGAGTATTAGTTGCCGAGGTGAGTCCACATATGCTCAACTAAATCATTTTGGAGTTGAATGTCAGTTGCCCAATCACGCATTTCATGATGAAATTAGGTGACCTCTACAAATGTTGTTAGCCCATACTCAGACACAACATTTTCATCCTGAAATTGAAACCCTTGGTCGAAGATTTGGTCCACACACTCATCCTATACGATCATGTTGTGCATGATCACACAAGCAGTCATCACCTACCACATCTTTTTGGAGCTCCGTGTTCTAGCAGCGTACCAAACGATAACCCATCGAGATTGAAGCACACCAAAAGCACGCTCCGCATCCTTCGTAGCACTCTCTTGTGCTTGGGACAACCTAACCCTCTACTCGCCTACTAGATTGAAGGTTGTCTTCACAAAAGTTGACCACCGAGGATAGATTCGATCAACTAGGTAGTATCCCTTGTTGTAATGTTAGCTATTGATCTCAAAGTAGACTTCTGCAAGTCTTTCGAACACCGGAGAGCGTTGAAGCACGTTGATGTCATTATGAGAACCATACCGAGAAAAGAGTGCCAAATCCAGAGATCTTGTAAAGCCACAACTTCAAGTATGACAATGCAACCTTTAACATACCCCTTATATTGCCCCTACAAAGCAGATGGACAGTTCTTCCACTGTCAGTGCATACAATCTATGCCACCAATCATTCCTGGGAAGCCTCTCTCCTTATTGATTGCCAACAGTCGGGTTGTATCCACAACATTTGGCTCTCCCAAGTACTCCGGGACAAACATTGCTACCACGGCCTTGCAGAACTTGTACAACGACGCAAGGCATGTGGACTCACTAATCCGGAGATACTCATCAACAAGATCACCGAGAATTCCATATGCAAGCATCCGAATAGCTGCAGTGCATTTTTTATAAGAGGAGAAGCCAATCTTTCCAAGGGCATCCTCCTTGCATATGAAATGCTCATCATACGCCATCACTTCCTCCCGAATATGGTTGAACACATGTCTCTCCATCTAGAAGCAGCGCTAGAAAAACTTGGGGGTTGAAGAGTGGGGACGTGCACTGAAAGTAATCGATGAAGTGTAGGCAATGGTCGCTCTCTCTGTTGTGATTCAACGGTAGAGCATGGCCCGGGATTTATCCCCTAAACCTCGGCCGCTGCCTAGCAATGTGGTCACTGACGACCATAGTCGCAACCATAAAATCTTCATCATCCGATGAACACATGAAGTTATTGAAAAAGAACTCATCCCCACTATCCATGGTACCTTGCGGGAAAAACGCCGAACACCTTGCAAACATGGTGGAGTAGTGGCCGGTCAAGAGCCCCGCGCCTCTCCCTCGTACAGGCAGCAAGCCTGTGAAAGTGGAGGCGACCGTGGAGCGAAGCCGGTGGTCATGGAGGCTAGGGGGTAGCATGGTCGTGAAGGTGCTATGACGGGTCGGTAGTGGCGAAAAGAGACCACCAATGCCGGCAAGAGCCGACATTGGATGTGTCGTGAAGGTGGGGGAAGAGCGTGGATGTGGGCGGCGGCTTGTGCAGTGTCCAACCGGCCGGAAGTGGGTGGCGGCGGCGAGGAAGGTGTGGCCGGTGTCGGATGTTGATGAGGGGAGGAGAATGGCCAATGTGCCACCACGGGCGGGCCAGGGGGACGACAAGGGCGGGCGTCACAAGCGTACGCTCCGGCGCAAACTTGGCCCAAATTTGGGGTGGAAATGGGTCACGGGCGGCCGAAAAATGGACGACCGCCCATTTGCATCTACGCGTTGCCGCGTTTTCTATCCATTTCGAGCAAAACAGACACACTTCGACAAAATGCGTCGGCGAATTGGAGTTTCCCTAACTCTCGCTTGATCCACGTAGAGATCATGGTGTCCGCATCCACTTCCAGGCTTGCAGGGGAGCACGCTGGCACGGGTCCTGCCGAAGTGCTTGAGGTAGTGAGGAGCTCGAGACTGTGGCGCCGATGCACTGGCATGGCTGGGAATAAATAACATAAAAGCAGTGAAAAACATGCAACCTACTGTTAGAAATACTAGCACATATGCCTGTGCATTGCAATGAGAGATAAAAATGGTGTGCTCCGCTGCGATGTGAAAATTGATTGTCATTAAGCAGGATTGCTGGGTTGAGGATAAGTTTTATGATGACATAAATGCTGAATCAATTGACAACTCGATTATTTATATTATTTGTTTATAAACTGTTCATGCATTCGTACCTGTTAATTGCTCTCATAAATTTTGATAAGTGTATCAAAAAGCAATCTGGCAAGGGACTACATCTAAGAACATGACAATTATATTCTCTAATACATGATAGCTATATAAAAAAATCACATAGATGATAGCTGCAACAAAGAACCTGTTTTTTTTTTTTTGAATGGTAAGATAAAAGAGGCCCTACGGTACAATAGCAACACATGCTCATTAGTCAACGTGCAAGCTAGTGGCCAGCGGATGATGGAAAGGATGTAGCAGAACATAAATTAGTTAACTAAGCTAATGTTAACAATCGACATTCAGTTCACGTGACGAGGAGAGAGCATTAGACATCGGATTAACTTGCGGCTCACTAATACGATTACTTAAGATGAGGCTAGCAAAGTGACACGGAAAGTTTGCATCCGAACGTCGTTCCCATGACCGCATTAATGGTGTGCCTTTCTGAAGTATGGATGGTTGCTGTGCATCATCTTATAAGGATAGTAGGAAAAAAAAGATGATTCTGTGCGTTGGTGTGAACGCCTACAAAGAGGCCCAAGGTGGGCCAACAAAACCCATGTCAGACGGACGATGGACATGCCCAGCTTGGACATGACGTACAAATTGACAAGAGGATCCCAAAAAGTGAAGAAAAAATCTTTTTAATATTAGGTATAGATATAGATATAAATACTACTGATCCGTTGAAACATTTGTCCATTTATCATGTCGCAGCGAGAGATCATGGATGCATCCACATCCATGTATCCCTACAAGAAGATGACCGTATTTTTTTTTTCTTTTAACTTGATGGGCACAATGTCTTGCAAGTAAGCAGAGCACGCATCTTGTTCTGTGGTAGTCCATTGCTACATGCATGCTGATTTAATCATGTCTTCTGGAATTTCCATTCCTAGTACAATGAACCCAAACAAGATAGTAATTCATCAACGAACTAGTACAATGAACCCAAACATCTCCAGACTTCCTCCAAAATGATACTTTAACAAACTGCCGCCAGCTTCCTTCCTAGTACTACTAATTTAGTGTACTGAATCTCCTAATCTGAGCGCTGAAACCACAGCCAGATTTCCATCTAAACCAGATAGTTCAGATAATCAACTAGAATAAATCCAAACTCATCCAGATTTTCTCTCTAACATGGAAAAGACTGACCCAATGTGGAAAATCGAAAAACCGCGTAACCACAATTGCTATTATAGCGAAAAATGGGAAGTCAGTTATGTTTACTTCATAGCACAAAATTTCATCATTAACAATTGTTTGGAAATAACAAGCTTAATTCAGTTTCAGATTATATCAATTGTCGATTATATATATTTCATAAAAAGACAAGAGCGATCATCACTACAACATGGAAAAATAGAACTTCTTCAGTCCTCCTGACAATGTGAATGGATGACTAATAGTGGATGATCAGCAAATTAAGAAGCATTAGATTGGAGAATAGACCTAGAGATGCATAAGCTGGCTGCTAGAATCATACCCAGTCACCAATTCTAGACGAAACTAAACAGATCATCTGTGGATTCCAAGACATCCATCTTGCCTGAAAAATGGTTTCCACTGTCAAGGTACAATAACTTGAATAACAAACGCAATGCTAACCCAGACTATGGGTTGCTACTTGCTATGAGCATACTGATAGTAGTAGTTGTGCGAATAGATATGATTCGGTCTAACTAGATCAATAGTACCAATCCTAGTAAGTATTTGATTGCAATTCATGTTTGGATCTTACTGACAGCGTCAATTCGACACAAATATCCATCCATGAACAATTCAAAATCTTCTGTCCAAGCACAAACCAATCAAGCAAATGCAAAACTGAAAGGTAGGGAGATTGGTAGGTGAATACATACCTGCCGCTGCCGCGGGGATCCGGCTTGATCCAAGCCACGGTGGAAGCACGCATGGTACAAGAGAAAAGTACTCGTCTTCGAGCGGAGAGGCCCCGATCACCTTCCCATTGTACATGTCCACCACGACGAGGACGTGCTCGCCGACCTTGATGTAAATGACACTGGCATCGAGAGGACGGCGATCTGCGGCGACGACTGCGCCGAGTTCTCCTGCCACGGGTAGCCTCCGTCCGCCAACACCTTCCTCAGCGACACCTGGTGCTCCAGCTTCCAGCCGCTGCCCTCGCCGTCGTCGAGCGCATAGGAGCTGAGAAGAAACGGCCCGTCCGGAGTCACCTCGGCGTAGCGCAGCTTCCCCTCGCTCACGCCGATGCGCCGGCGCTTGGCCAACTCCAGCATGGACAGAGCCCGTTCCTCGACTTTGCTGAGATCTCGTTCGTCCGCACATGCAGGCGCAGGCAGCACGCTGCCGCTCGGCAGCTCGACGAAGCGGATCTCCGGCCGGTCAGCGAAGGGGTCGACGGAGACGGCGCCCAAGGTCAGGTCGACCCACCACAGGCGGCCGGCGAAGGCAACCGTCTCCTGGTTCATCTCCATCTCGCGCGGGAGCAGCGGTCCGCCGGGCGAGCCCATCATCACCGTCTTCCACTTGCCTTCGTCGGAGAGGAACCGCTCAAGGGCGGTGCCGTTGAAGACGAAGTCGGCGACGGCGAACCTGTCGGGCGGCCCGCACCCGGGCCCTCCGTCGGCCTGGGTGAGGAGGCCCATGTGGTGGACGACGAGGATCTTCCGGCAGCCGCCGATGTCGGGAAGGCGGAGCATCTGGCCGGTGAGGGGGTTGCAGACGAAGCGCTGGATCTCGGGGTTCCCGGTGAGGTCCCAGGTGGTGCAGGGGCCCTCCGCCCGGAGGTCGTGGTAGCTGAGCAGGAGGTGGCCGTCGCCGCTGGCGGCGCCGACGTGGCCGAAGAGGACCTGGACGACGTTGCCGCCGAGGTATTGGACCTTGCTGCTGTCCGTGGTGGGGCGTGCCGTCGGGTCGATGAGGTGCGCCGGGGCGGAGATGCTGGAGACGCCCGGAGGGCCCACGGGGCGGAAGCACGCGGTCTGGGCCGACGACGACCGGTCAACCTCGGCCGAGTGGTCGATGATGACCCATGGTGGCGGGTGCGAGGAGGCAGCGCCCGTGGAGAGGGAGCGGCGAAGGCGGCCGGAGACGGCGCCGGCGGTGGAGAGGTAGCGGCTGGAGACGGCAGCGGTGGAGAGGCCCAGGAGGCGCCGGAGCGACATGGTGTGGTCCGTCCGTCCGTTTGGAGTGGTGGATGTTTGGGTGACTCGTGTAGTCCTGTGAACGGTGTGCAGTCTTCCCTTCCTGACAAAAGAAAAAGGTTGCAACTTTAATTCCAAGTTTAAAAAACCAAGTACAGTTTGCTTTCTACTGTCAATAGACTGTGGTACATATGTATCTAGACAAATTCAAGACAAGTAATTCGGAACGGAGAGAGTAATATCGGAACTGTGGTACATATAATTTCAGAGCGGTTTTGTGAAGATATTTTGACTGTCAATAGAAAAGGGGAACATGCGGAGAATCGTCTTCTTGTGGGCCCGTCATCATGCAGCAGTGTCACATAGGCATGGGTGGGGCTGCGGCCGAAGAAGTTTTGAATTTAGTCCAAAAGAAACTTTGAACTTCATTTATAGTATGGAAATAAATGGTTGCATATGGTGTGTGCCAAATAGCATTGCCAAATTGAGTTTCGGCTTTTGACAGCCTCATATTATGAAGACTAGTGTTATATCCAAAACAATGGGAACCGTGCCCTGATGCTAAACAACCTATGCAATAAAATACTACGTGAATCTCACTCAATTAGCACAAGCAATGTACGATGGGCATAAATGTGATAATTTTCTATTGCATTCTACTCTCTCTGTAAACTAATATAAGAGCTTTTAGATAACTAAAATAATGATCTAAATGCTCTTATATTAGTTTATGGAGGTAGTATTTTGCAATGGGGCCTGTTCCACATAAATTGGGAATCAAACACGCCATGGAGAAATGTTTCATTTGATATCAATGCCAAAATTCTGACCGTGTCATACATTTAGCATCATCACATTTTGGATGCCCTTAGGCAACTTGGAGCCTCGCCATATGTCGTGCTCCATGCTTGCACACGAACATTTCTCAAAAACAGAAATTTGCATCAAGATCATAAATAAACACAAATGTTAATGTACCAATGTCTGGTAGGAACAATTTTGGAGCAAATGTCGAGTGGACCGTTGGATTAATTGCATGAATCTTGGCAAACGACACCTCGCCACCTCATCATCGAGCAAGCGTTTTCTCTGGGGGTGCCCTCCTCCCCCCACCATTGCCTCTTCCCCTCTCCCGACGATTCGGTCGGTGTCGCGTGCAATAGAGGGGGGCGTTTGCATTGGCGCAATGGTGCAGTAGGGAGTGGCGCTGGCGGCTAGGACGCGCGGGCTGGCAATCGTCCATTCACCCACCAATCCACCGCCCGTCTCCTGTTGCCGGAGATGGGCATCTACCGCTGCGAACATCCTGATGGTGGGGATGGTGGCCAGCCGAATATGCTGATGCAGGCCCGACTGTGGAGCTTCGCGGTGGAGTAGTGCCGAGCTCAGGCAACGGCCATCGTCGCGGGGGTGGTTACAGCGCGGGAGACCGAGGTCTTACGGGCTCGGGGGATGCTTGGCCAGGCCGAGGTGCATGCGAGTCGCACGGTAGGCACGGCTGACGGTGCACAACGAGGCAGCAGCGATAGGGAGCGTCGTCGGCAGATGTGACATGAAGGCCACCGGTAGGCACGCGTTTGGAGGGCAGATAAGGCACAAAGAGCTATCTTCGGGATGGGCGGAGAAACATAGGTACTGCATTTTACCTACTGTACGTTTTCCATGGCTAGCCTCTCATGCTCTACATGTTCAATATGCAGTAACACCAATCAATTTTTAGTCAACAGAATGCACAACCGCCAAACTGTACATCACAATTAGTTTGCAATTTTTTCATGACAACTCTTCATATTTTTTGAATACAAAATAAAAAAGGCAAAAATTTGATGTCTTCCCATGGCAAATTATATTGACGAATGGTGAAGTAAGATGTTTTGCCATGGCATCTTCAATTTTTTCGCCATGGAAACTTAATTTTTGACCCATGACAATTAGTAGTTTTTTTCCTATTTTGTCACATGGTGGCTTAAGATACTCATGACAATTAGTAGCAGTGGCGTTGATTTTGTGGAGATATTTTCAGAGCGGTTTTGTGGAGATATTTTGACTTGTTTTACTGTCAATAAAAATGAAAGTGCTTTGTGCACGACTGGTGCATGGACGATTTATGAATGATGCGTAATCGAACAATGTCTTGCATAGGGCTCGATCCCACAAACGGCTTAATTAACAGTATCATGCGTAAATCGTGCAGAGAAAGAGCGGTACATGCAAAGAATCGTTTTCTTGTGGGCCCGTCACCATGCAGCTGTGTATGGGGCTACGGTCGAAAGGCCGCCAAGAAGTTTTGAATTTAGTTCAAAAAAGTCTTGAATTTCATTTATAGTATGAAAATAAATGGTTGTATAGAGAGCTCTTAGGCATCCACAATGTGTGCCAAATAGCATTGTCAAATTGAGTTTCCGCTTTCGGTAGCCCCATTACACATTTTGGAGACTAGTGTCATAGCCAAAACAATGGGAACCGAAGCTTTTTCGTGCTCCGGTGCCAAACAACCTATGCAATAAGATATTATACGAATCTCACTCGACTAGCACAAGCAAATGTACGATGGGCATGAATGTGGTAATTTTCTATTACATTCTATTCTGCAGTGGGGCCTACTCCACATAAATTGGGAACCAAGCACCACTACTAGGGATAACCCTAACAGTAGCGCTGGATATATAGCTATCAGTAGCGTTTGTACAAGCGCTACCACTAAGGCGCTACAGCTAACTGGTAGCAGTAGCGCTGGTTTTCCAACACTACTACTATACCTAATTACCAGTAGCGCTCGAATGGAACCGGCGTTATTGATAATAGTAAGTAGTAGTAGTGTTTCTTATGAAAAGCGCTACTTTTAAATTTTCATGTATTTTTGAAAATGCAGCTTATTGTCGCTGTATTTGTATAGGTTTTATATACAGTACTTTCATCATATGATTTTAATTTTATGACTATGATTATTTATTATATATATCAATGGGTGAAATAATTGTGGATTAGATTCAAGTGGAGGCAACATGTGGTGCACATCAAAAGTACTACTAATCCAAACTTATGTTGCCTCCACTTGAATCTAATTCATGCTCATTTCACCCACTGATACACATATAATAACTCATCATGCTCATATAACAACTTAGCATCATGCATCATCATAATAACTTGGTCATCATTTTCGTCCATGAGACATCATATAATAACTTGGTCACTAGTCATAATCACAACTTCTCCTCATCATCATCATCAACTCAAACACATGATAACACATTGTACATATGACCTACTCCTCTCTCATAGGAACTACTACCCTCTCTAAAGTAAAATAGCATAGAACAAGATAGGCCCTGACTCTCTAATATGGTGAATGGAGACTATCCAGTCTCCAATTCTTGCGCTTCGCACAATGTTGCTTCCAAGTAGGTCCCTATGATTGTTCCTATATTTTTTCCGTTCTTTGATTGTCATGCCTTGATCAGTTTTAGAAATCCGGTGTGAACAGTTGTGAAGCCTAGGCAGATATGGCCATAATCTAATAACATCAAGCCGACCTTTCAGAAACATCAGACCAAGCACACAATCCTTCGGGATTTTCTGTTGAAAAACATGATAATAACATTGTAGTTAGCAATGTAGTTTAGCTTTAGAAGAATATATGCAAAAGATGCACGGATGTCGTAATAGTAAAAAATTCTTACCATGCCTTCTCCATGGATGTTACAGTAGGTCAACACGTGCACTAGTGACACGTATTGACCATAATGTGCAGGAGTTTGATAATTGATATTGTAATTCTCAACATCAATAATAATTGAGATAAGATGATCTTTCTCCTGATAAGTTAATTCTGCGTCATCGGTGTAGTAGGTTCTGTCTACCATCTTCTGTACATTTTTTTAAGAATGAAAATATGCTGTCAATGAAAATAAGTTGTCAACTATTTTGAAATAAATAATATAAATTACTTAATAAATATGTTTGAGCAACTCACATGGCGATAGAATTGGAAGCGTATCAACAAGGACCCAAATGTCCATATTATCTTTGTCGATGTCAGGATCACCAAGATCCAAGGTGATAAGCATACCCTCATGAAAATCATACGTCTTGCAAAGTGTTTCCCAATTCAGGCAACCAAAATGGGATACAATCTCAGAATTGTATATATTTACAGCAAAATCATAACCATGATGGGTCCTTAGGTGAACTATCTTTGTTTCCATACTTTCATGATCTTCAAAATCCAGCCTCTCCAAGACATAGCGTCTTGCATGGCATGGGATAAGCTAGTCGAATTGTAAAAGACGAAAATTACACGTTAAATAAGCAGTAGTCGTGCTTAATTACGAAAAAACACTTGGTATTGTTGCATACCGTTTCAACATCGAAGGTCTCCTGGAGCTTAATACTGAAGCACCGACCTTCTACCAGGTGAGGCCTGTCGCACAGACCCCGTTCATCGCCGCACCAGTCGCACTCCGGGAGCCTATCATCGGCGTTAGACATTTCCTATGTTCATAATTCAAAGATTAAACTTGTGCAATTCAATATATGTACTACAAAAACTAAATTAGATCATTATTATTCATCACGGGTTGACTATCGGTCTGTCGAGTCTTTTCTTAAAAACTCTCAGCTCACGTGGTGTATATATTCGATCGTTGGTGATGGTCGCTCCTCCCTTCGTCCCTGAGTGCATTACACCAAAATGTCTAGCACACGGGAATGAAGAAGAAGCGACTCCCACGACAACAGTCGATATTCTTCCTCTCTGACATTTGCGACCGTCGGTGATGGTCGTTCTTCTCTTCCTTCCCATGCATTACCAAAAGGTCGATCACGAGAAAGAAGAGGAAGAATGACCCCCACGACAATAGTCGACATTCTTCTTCTCTCATATATATGGTGGAGTCCCGATAGACTTAAAGTCAACCCAAAATATCGTTTAACTATCTTTCTACAAAATTCGGGCCACTTGATATTTCCTATATATTCTAGCACAAGCCATGCCAAAACTCACGGAAAAATCGGCACGACCTTTGCTAAAAAGGACATATATCGACCGCCTGAAATTTGCCGGAATGGAAATTAATCAACACTCCAGTAAAACATAGGACACTGTGAGGTGTTCCCTACAAACATAGGTCACTTGGGAAAGCACTAGTACTATAGAACACTACATATCACATGTCTAAATCTCCATCATATTTGAAAGACCTACATTTGCAAATTTCTATTCCATGGAAATTGTCACAGCAACTCATGTAGCTACTGCTATACTACAACTATCAAAACATCTACATCATCATCGACATGGGGATTTGGCTGGTCTCACCTCAAGGTCGGAGGGGGTCGGTGACAGTGACAATGGCGGGGATGATGCAGGGGCTCCTTGATTTCTGCAAAAAAAATAAACAAAACATTATTATCCTCATCTTACGACTTAGTGAAACTCTATAAGCTATCAAGTAAATATCCAATTTGATTCCAAATAAAATTTGCAACTGTCTACAATTTGTTTCCTAAACCCTAAGAACATTATCATCCTCATTTTTTTACCTACTGTCTACTTCTTGAACCATAGAAAAATGCCCTAATTTCACATAACTTAGAGTTTGATTGCTGAAATATATTTCAAAATATACTATGAACCATAGAAAAAGGACCTAATTTCAGAATATAACAAGTAGAGGACATTTTTTACCAACTAAATGTAGTAAAATACAAACTATAATATAGAAACTATAAGCTATAAAGTATAAACTATAAACTATAAACTAGAATATTTTCAAACTATAAACTAGTACGGACCCTAGAAGGGAGGAGGGAGGAGGAGGAGTGAGGAGGGAGGAGGAGGAGGAGTGAGGAGGGTCGGCGGCGGTTGGAGGAGGAGGGCCGGCGGTGGCTAGAGGAGGAGGGAGGAGGGCCGACGGTGTCTGGAGGAGGGAGGAGGGCCAACGGTGGGTGGAGGAGGAGGGAAGAGGGTTGGCGGCGGCTGGAGGGAGGAGGGAGGAGCTCACCTAGGGTGTTGATGGAGGAGTGGAGGAGAAGGAGCTCTCGGACGGTGACAATGCGGCGACGACGGGAGGATCACGGTGACGTACGGTGAGAGAGGGAGAGTGAGTGAGTGAGGAGGGGGAGATACATGTGGAGAGGAAGAGGATGAGGTAGCCATAGCAGTAGCGCTTGTTTTGGAAACACGCTACTACTATACCTACTTAGCTGTAGCGCTTGTTTTGGAAACATGCTATTACTATACCTAGCCCGTCGGCAACAGTGGGACAATAGTGGGGCCCATTAGCAGTAGCGGTGCTGTCAAATAAAGCATCACTCCTAAAAGCTTAGTGGTAGCGCTCTATTTTGAACAGCGCTGCTACTACAGCTAGCGTCGGTGGGCTCGTTGGGTCCCACTTATTAGTAGCGCCTTTTCTTTTTCTAGCGCTACTGCTAAAGTGTTACTTATAGCGCTGCCCAGAGCAGCGCTCCTACTAATTAGCAGCAGCGCCTGCTATTTTCCAGCGCTACTACTGATGTCCTACCTATAAGCATTTCCCTAGTAGTGCACGCTGTGGAGAAATGTTTCATTTGACATGATGGAAATATGCCCTAGAAGCAATAATAAAATGATTATTATTATATTTCCTTAATCATGATAAAGGTTTATTATTTGTGTTAGAATTGTATTGACCAGAAACTTAAATACATGTGTGAATACATAAACAAATACCGTGTCCCTAGTAAGCCTCTACCAGACTAGCTCATTGATCAAATATGGTTAAGATTTTCTAATCATAGACATGAGTTGTCATTCGATCACGGGATCACATCATTAGGAGAATGATGTGATGGACAAGACCCACCCGTTAGCTTAGCATATGATCGCTCAATTTATTGCTACTGCATTCTTAATGTCAAATACATATTCCTTCGACCATGAGATCATGCTACTCCCGGATACCGGAGAAATACCTTGTGTGCTATCAAACATCACAACGTAACTGGATGATCATAAAGATGCTCTACAGGTATCTCCGAAGGTGTCTGTTGAGTTGACATGTATCGAGATTGGGATTTGTCAGTCCGTGTATCGGAGAGGTATCTCTGGGCCCTCTCGGTAATATAGCATCACAAGAAGCTTGCAAGAAAAGTGACTAAGGAGTTAGTTACGAGATGATGTATTACGAAACGAGTAAAGAGACTTGTCGGTAACGAGATTGAACTAGGTATGAAGATACCGACGATCAAATCTCGGGCAAGTAACATACCGACAGACAAAAGGGAAATACATATGTTGTCATAAAGGTTCGACCGATAAAGATCTTCGTAGAATATGTAGGCACCAACATGGGCATCTAGTTCCCTCTATTGGTTATTGACCGGAGAAGCGTCTCGATCATGTATACATCATTCTCGAACCCGTAGGGTCCGCACGCTTAATGTTCGTTGATGATATAGTATTATATGAGTTATGTATGTTGGTGACCGAATGTTGTTCGGGGTCCCGGATAAGATCACGGACATGGCGAGGAGCTCCGGAATGGTTCGGATGTAAATATTGATATATGGGATAATAGTGTTTGGTCTCCGGAACGGTTCCGGAATTCACTGGAAGGGGTTTCGAATCCGAAATGTTCGGGTACGAGAACACTTTATTTGGGCCAATGGGTAAAGCCCACGAGGCTTTAGGAAGGTTCAATTTGCAAAGGCCAGGGGGCAGACGCCAGGGACCCTGGCGTCTAGTCCTGGAGTCCGAGAAGGACTCTTGTCCTGCGTGCCAACCCGACTTTGAGGAGGCTCTTTATCCAAGAAACGACCCCAAGGCTCGACATATAAATAGAGGGGTAGGGTTAGCACCCGGAACACATCAAGATTCACCAAGCCGTGTGTCGGCCACCCCGCCCCCTCTAGTTTATCCTCCGTTGAAAGGATCAATACGGTCAACTAAAGGGGGGGGGGGTGAATAGGAGACTACAAATTTTAATCTTTCTTGTCGTTTTAAGGCTTAGCAGATAAATAGAGTTCACTAGATATGCAACTAGGTGAATGCAACCTATATGACAAGCAAGCTCCTAGATAAATATGCTAGGTAACAAACTAAGTAGCACACCAACAAGCATACAACAACAAAGTAAGGTGTGGGAAAGGATTAACCACAAGTGAGACGAGGACGCGGATTTTATCCCGAAGTTCACTCTTCCTTGGGAAGAGCTACTCTCCGTTTGGAGCGGTGCCGGAGCCAAAGCTTGCGAAACGCCACCGAAGGCTCACCGTAATCTCCTTCGAGTCACCCCGAACGGATGAGCCTTGAATCACTCGGGGTTGGTCTTGAAGGCGACCGCCACACCTTTACAAACTTCTCCGGAGCACACCACAAGCAAGGAAGCTTCTGGAGGAACCTCTAGCCGCCTAAGAGCCCAAGATCCAAGAGTAACAAGTCAATGGGGAAGAAATGTTGCGGGGAACGCGATTTGGTTTGGTCAAGTTGTAGATCGGGTCTTGCTCTCCCAATCCCCAAAGTTTCAACAAGTTTGGGTGGAGGGATTGAGAGTATTGAGCAAAATTGGGTGTAGCAATGGTGGAGCTCAACAAGACATTAGGGTTAGAGGTTGGAGGTGGAAGAAGGGAGTATATATAGTGTTCTTGGCCGGGTGTGGAAATCTGCCCGTTGGACCCCGTGCGCACGGGCTAAGTCAGCCCCATGTGCACGGGGTACCCAGAGAGATTCACACCACCCCATGCGCACGGGGGTCAAAAGACCCTGTGCGCACGGGGTACTCAGAGAGTTTACATAGTACCCCATGTGCACAGGGATCCAAAGACCCCGTGCGCACAGGGTACTCAGAGAGTTACGCAGTACCCCGTGCGCACGGGGGTAAAAAGACCCCGTGCGCACGGGGTACCCAGTATCTTTCTGTTGCAAGCTTTCTGAGTACCACTAGCACACACACTAGGTTTTTTAGGTGGTAGGAGTGAGTAGGTTAAGAGAGTAAGGTTCGACAAAGGCATTCCCACACAACATACATCCACACATACCCCTCTTAATAGTGCGGTCTTTCCTATGACTCGAAGTAAATCAGAAATTAAAACCTTTGAAGCGCCAAAAGACCACGCCTTTGTCCTTTTTGAAATGGGGGGGGGGTGGCTCGCACATCTCCATCGTGGAGCACTTGGAACCAATATCCTACGATAAACTTTAGTAACCGATATTAGTTCAACTAACCACATTGTCATCACACCAAAATATAGAATAAGTGCCACTTGCACTTTCAATCTCCCCCTTTTTGGTGCATTGATGACAACGTGGTTAGAGCATGGCATAGAGGATAAAAAGATAGAAAGCCATGGGACAAGTAATGATCATGATAGCTCCCCCTATATGTGTGCCCGAAAAGAATGCATCAAGAACACACATAGGAGGCTCTACCAAGATCATTATTGTCAAGACAAGAGATTTAAACATAATAAACCTATAATGGTGCCTAGAGCTCATGACATAGTGTGGTGAGCAATTATTGTGAGACACAAGTTAGGCAGGATGAAATAATTGCAATAGGTTCAAAATAAAGAAGCTAGAGTCTAACAACCATAACTGAGAAGCTCACACAACCACACAACCAGAAAGTAAATAAGAGTATCTCAAGCCAACTAAAAACCAACCAACAGCGAGAAACACGAGGCTTGAGATCTCAACACACACATGACCACACCACTTCTCCCCCTTTGTCATCAAGACAACAAAAAGGAGACAAATGGCGACACCCAGACCCTGCTAGACAAGAGGAGGGGCACTTGAGACATCATCATCATCATCATCAAAATGCCACCCAACCATCGGGAAAGATCAAGCAGTGGCCTCACTATTGTTTTCCTCTGACTCTGGACCGACCTCCTCACCGGCTGCGGCCCTAGCTGCCTTTTGCTCACGCCGCATAAGCTTCTCCTTGTTGATTTTCTTAATCTGACGGCGCTGGATAGACTGTCACATCTTGAACATGTTGCTCAAGGTCTTGAACAGAAACTTCTTCTCTCCCCTAGCAAATACGGCCCCGGAACCAACAGACTTGGCCTTACCACGAGGGATCCGTGCAGTACAGGACATGCCTGGAGTGAAAGTAGCACGATCCTCAGGCCGAGGGTTGCGCCCCTTCTTGGTAGGCACATAAGGAGCAGGAGCAGCTGGGGTCCAGTTAGAATTGCGCTTGGGAACAGAGGTCTTGAATGAGGCAATGTACTTGGTAGGATAGACGGTCTCAATCAAAGCCTGAATGAATGGAGCATAGATCAAGGACTTGTTCTCTTGCACACACTGACGGAGCTCATAGAACATGAAATCCAGAACATCCACTTTCTTCTTCTGATGAAGATACACAAAGACACCTAGAATGGAACTCTGAATGTTATGACAATCGCCTGCCTTTGGAGTGAGGGTATACCTCAGGATATGGCGCATGGTGTCATAGAGGGGCACGAGATCTTTGATGGACCAAGTGACAAACGACTTCTCTTGCTTGTGTGCAAAAGAAATCTCATCCTTAGTGCACTGCCCACTCTCTCGAACCTTGCCAAACTCACCAGATACAATCTCGTCATCAATGAACAGGTAGGGAATGATCTCAAAGAACTTAGCCATAGGAGCAGAGCACCGATGTGTTCCGGACATCCACGTGAGGGTGCGGGCAGAGTCATTGGAGAAATACAAAGTGGCAAAGAACTGCATCACCAGATCTTCATTATAGGGATGGTTGAACGAGACAAACAGAATGAGACCCAATCTTCCCAGAGCGGAGTACACACCAGGATACAATTGATCATTGTCACGCAAACTCTCAGTGTTGACTTGCTTGTGAGGAGCAAACACTTTGAGTTGGTCATGAGAAGCTCATGATAGAGCCTTTGCTGAAACTCGCTCTTGAAGCGGGGATCCACTCCCATACCAGCGACAGCCACATAAGGATGGCTCTGTCTCTCAGCCCAAATCTCTGGCTTGGTCCACTTGGCAAGAGGCATATTCTGGAGGTCACTCCCGTACGGAATGGCTTGCTCGGGACTAGACACCTCTTCCTTCTCTTCATTATCATCAACACGATCATCTTCCTCTTCTATCTCTTCATCATAATTGGGGTTGTCATAGTGAGCATCGTCTTGCGAGTCATATTCTTCCTCAGAATCATCGGAGGCCTCAACAACGGGCCGCTTCGAGGCTGCATGGTGAACATGGCCCTGACCAGACCCAGACCCCTGACCCATGCCTTGAGATAGCTGGCGGCGAGCAATGGTGAATTCCTTGGATCCTCCTTTTGCGCGCTTGCAACGAAGCTCAGCCCTCTTGTCAGCGGAGTCTGAAACACACGCGAACACCCAACAACACAAAGCACAAAACACAAATGAGTACAAGTGCAAGGAGGATTGGCAAGGATATAGACAAAAGTCAAGTAAAAAAAAGTTCCTGGATAGCCTGTGCGCACGGTACAAGACCATGGACACGGGGCCCCATGCGCACGGGGGTAAAACACCTCATGGACACGGGGGTCTCCCAGCGGCAGCCACTTCCAGATCGAGATCCGGGAGTGGATGCAGTAGGGGGACCAGAGGAACTAAGCACTTGAATTCTACCTAGATACTAGATGTGGCCAACCGAGTCTAGAAAGCAAAGAAACCCTAAAGCTAGAATACTTTATAGGAACTCATGGAGAGAGGGCACGGGGACCAACCGGAGGAGGACCCCATTTGGATGCAGATCCACGGAGCAGGAAGCCCGACGAAGCCTGGAGGTGCTCCGGCAAGCGGAGGCGACGGCGGCGGTGCTGGAGGTTTCGTGGGGAGTGGAGGAAGCGAATGGGTGGGAATGAACTCGAGCCCCCCCCCCCCATGCCCACCTTGTTAGAGCCAGAAACCGCAGACCCCATGCACACGGGCTAAGTGACACCCGTGCGCACGGGGGTCCCGTGCACATGGTACAAGCCCGTGGGCACGGGGTATTCAGGAATCTTGACATGAGTGACCTTTTGAATATAGGGCTGAGTGTAGACTCTTACCCCTTATTCACAAGATACTCGGTCTATATTTCTGAATACACCGCAAGGTATGTCCTATCACTATGAGAAGGGTATATGTGGAGCACTTGTACTAGAAGAGAAGCGAAAAACACCCACCAAAAAAAACTAGAGAGAAAAGACAAGAAAACCAACACACCACACACACACACGAAGCAAACACGGACACATCCCTTAAGAGAGGGTGGTGGCCAAAGCCACCATGTTTGAGTTTATTTGGTATGGCACCGCGAAGATATGAACCTTGGGCCCAAGACCAATACTCATCTTTGAATCACAAGTACCATCTAAAATGGCTAATGTGAAAGATTGTGTTTGATTTATGCACTTCTAGGATAAGATAACTCATGAGTTGAGCTAGCTCCCCCTAGACATGTGCCTACATGTAAGCAAGATAATACATGAGAATGTGTGTGTGAGCAAGGATTTCATCCCAAGTTACTTATATCCACGATATTTAGCTCATGCCTTAACTCGCGGAATCTTGCTTCTTCAAGAGGATTGGTGAAGATATCTGCTAGTTGATTCTCGGTGTTGACATGGATTAACTCAATATTTCCCTTTGCCACATGATCTCTGATGAAATTATGGCGAATCTCAATATGCTTGGTCTTGCTATGTTGAACCGGATTCTCAACGATCTTGATTGCACTTTCATTGTCACACCAAAGAGGCACTTTGTCACATTCGACACCATAATCCATCAAAGTTTGCCTCATCCATAATAACTGAGCACGACAACTTCCGGCGGCAATGTACTTGGCTTCGGCCGTAGAGAGAGATATACAATTTTGCTTCTTTGAAGACCAACTTACCAATGATCTCCCTAGGAATTGACATGAACCGGAAGTGGACTTGTGATCAACCTTGTCTCCTATTGGAAATATGCCCTAGAGGCAATAATAAAAGGATTATTATTATATTTCCTTGTTCATGATAATTGTCTTTTATTCATGCTATAATTGTATTATCTATAAATGTAATACACGTGTGAATACATAGACCACAACATGTCCCTAGTGAGCCTCTAGTTGACTAGCTCGTTGATCAACAGATAGTCATGGTTTCCTGACTATGGACATTGGATGTCATTGATAACGAGATCACATCATTAGGAGAATGATGTGATGGATAAGACCCAATCCTAAGCATAGCACAAGATCATGTAGTTCGTTTGCTAGAGCTTTTCCAATGTCAAGTATCTTTTCCTTAGACCATGAGATCGTGTAAATCCCAGATACCATAGGAGTGCTTTGGGTGTACCAAACGTCACAACGTAACTGGATGACTATAAAGGTTTACTACGGGTATCTTCGAAAGTGTCTGTTGGGTTGACACGGATCGAGACTGGGATTTGTCACTCCGTATGACGGAGAGGTATCTCTGGGCCCACTCGGTAATGTATCATCATAATGAGCTCAAAGTGACCAAGTGTTTGGTCATGGGATCATGCATTACGGTACGAGTAAAGTGACTTACCGGTAACGAGATTGAACAAGGTATTGGGATACCGACGATCGAATCTCGGGTAAGTAACATACCATTGACAAAGGGAATTGTATACGGGGTTGCCTGAATCCTCGACATCGTGGTTCATCCGATGAGATCATCTAGGAGCATGTGGGAGCCAACATGGGTATCCAGATCCCGCTGTTGGTTATTGGCCAGAGAGCCGTCTCGGTCATGTCTGCGTGTCTCCCGAACCCATAGGGTCTACACACTTAAGGTTCGGTGATGCTAGGGTTGTAGAGATATTAGTATGCAGCAACCCAAAAGTTGTTCGGAGTCCCGGATGAGATCCCGGAAGTCATGAGGAGCCGAAATGGTCCGGAGGTAAAGAATTATATATTGTAAGTCGAGTTTGGGCCATCAGGAAAGTTTCAAGGGTCACCGGTATTGTACCGGGACCACCGGAAGGGTCCCGGGGGGTCCATCGGGTGGGGCCACCTATCCCGGAGGGCCCCATGGGCTGAAGTGGGGAGGGGAACCAGCCCCTGGTGGGCTGGTGCGCCCCCCTTGGCCCCCCCTGCGCCTAGTGTTGGAAACCTAGGGTGGGTGGGCGCCTCCACTTGCCTTGGGGGGGCAAGGCACCCCCTTGGCCGCCGCCCCCTAGGAGATCCATCTCCTAGGGCCGCCCCCCCTGGGGACCCTATATATAGAGGGGGGGAGGGAGGGCAGCCGCACCCTTGCACTTGGCGCCTCCCTTTCCCCTTGCTACACCTCTCCC
Organism: Triticum dicoccoides; assembly: GCF_002162155.2. Classification (NCBI taxonomy): domain Eukaryota; kingdom Viridiplantae; phylum Streptophyta; class Magnoliopsida; order Poales; family Poaceae; genus Triticum; species Triticum dicoccoides. The sequence goes on from NC_041389.1 coordinate 54,508,278, forward strand.
TCCCGCAGACGCTTGGTGAAGCCCTGCCGGGATCCCTGCTGCATCCACCACCACGCCGTCGCGCTGCTGGATCTTCATCAACCTCTCCTTCTCCCTTGCTGGATCAAGAAGGAGGAGATGTCACGCTGACCATACGTGTGTTGAACGCGGAGGTGCCGTCCGTTCGGCGCTAGGATCTCCGGTGATTTGGATCACGACGAGTACGACTCCCTCAACCCTATTCTCTTGAACGCTTCCGCTCGATCTACAAGGGTATGTAGATGCACTCCTCTCTCTCGTTGCTAGATGAACTCATAGATTGATCTTGGTGAAACCATAGGAAAATTTTTATTTTCTGCAACGTTCCCCTACAGTGGTATCAGAGCTAGGTCTATGCGTAGTTTTCTTTGCACGAGTAGAACACAAATCTGTTGTGGGCATAGATGTTGTCAACTTTCTTGCCACTACTAGTCTTATTTTGCTTCAGCGGTATTGTGGGATGAAGCGGCCCGGACCGACCTTACACGTACGCTTACGTGAGACAAGTTCCACCGACTAACATGCACTAGTTGCATAAGGTGGCTAGCGGGTGTCTATCTCTCCCACTTTAGTTGGAGCGGATTCGATGAAAAGGGTCCTTATGAAGGGAAATAGAAGTTGACAAATCACGTTGTGGCTTTTTCGTACGTAAGAAAACGTTCTTGCTAGAACCCTATTGCAGCCATGTAAAAGATGCAACAACAATTAGAGGACGTATAACTTGTTTTTGCAGCAATTGCTTTGTGATGTGATATGGCCAAAAGTTGTGATGAATGATGAATGATATATTGTGATGTATGAGATCATGTTCTTGTAACAGGAATCACGACTTGCATGTCGATGAGTATGACAACCGGCAGGAGCCATAGGAGTTGTCTTAATTATTGTATGATCTGCGTGTCAATGATTTAACGCCATGTAATTACTTTACTTTATTGCTAAACCGTTAGCTATAGTAGTAGAAGTAATAGTTGGCGAGCAACATGATGGAGATCATGATGATGGAGATCATGGTGTCATGCCAGTGACGAAGATGATCATGGAGCCCCGAAGATGGAGATCGAAGGAGCTATATGATATTGGCCATATCATGTCACTACTATTGGATTGCATGTGATGTTTATTATGTTTTTGCATCTTGTTTACTTAGAATGACGGTAGTAAATAAGATGATCCCTCATAATAATTTTAAGAAAGTGTCCCCCCTAACTATGCGCCATTGCGACGGTTCGTTGTTTCGAAGCACCACGTGATGATCGGGTGTGATAGATTCTAACGTTCACATACAATGGGTGTAAGACAGATTTACACATGCAAAACACTTAGGTTAACTTGACGAGCCTAGCATGTACAGACATGGCCTCGGAACACAGAGACCGAAAGGTCGAACATGAGTCGTATGGAAGATACGATCAACATGGAGATGTTCACCGATGATGACTAGTCCGTCTCACGTGATGATCGAACACGGCCTAGTCGACTCGGATCATGTATCACTTAGATGACTAGAGGGATGTCTAATATGAGTGGGAGTTCATTAAATAATTTGATTAGATGAACTTAATTATCATGAACTTAGTCTAAAATATTTGCAAAAATGTCTTGTAGATCAAATGGCCAACGCTCATGTCAACATGAACTTCAACGCGTTCCTAGAGAAAACCAAGCTGAAAGATGATGGCAGCAACTATACGGACTGGGTCCGGAACCTGAGGAATATCCTCATAGCTGCCAAGAAAGCATATGTCCTAGAAGGACCGCTAGGTGAAGCACCCATCCCAGAGAACCAAGACGTTATGAACGCTTGGCAGTCACGTGCTGATGATTACTCCCTCGTTTAGTGCGGCATGCTTTACAGCTTGGAACCGGGGCTCCAAAAGCATTTTGAGCAACACGGAGCATATGAGATGTTTGAGGAGCTGAAAATGGTTTTCCAAGCTCATGCACGGGTTGAGAGATATGTGTTGGAAATATGCCCTAGAGGCAATAATAAAAGCATTATTATTATATTTCTTTGTTCATGATAATTGTCTTTATTCATGCTATAACTGTATTATCCGGAAATCGTAATACATGTGTGAATAACAGACACCAACATGTCCCTAGTAAGCCTCTAGTTGACTAGCTCGTTGATCAATAGATAGTCATGATTTCCTGGCTATGGACATTGGATGTCATTGATAACGGGATCACATCATTAGGATAATGATGTGATGGACAAGACCCAATCCTAAGCATAGCGTGAGATCGTGTAGTTCGTTTGCTAGAGCTTTTCTAATGTCAAGTATCTTTTCCTTTGACCATGAGATCGTCTAACTCCCGGATACCGTAGGAGTGCTTTGGGTGTATCAAACGACACAACGTAACTGGGTGACTATAAAGGTGCACTACAGGTATCTCCGAAAGTGTCTGTTGGGTTGACACGGATCGAGACTGGGATTTGTCACTCCGTATGACGGAGAGATATCACTGGGCCCACTCGGTAATGCATCATCATAATGAGCTCAAAGTGACCAAGTGTCGGGTCACGGGATCATGCATTACGGTACGAGTAAAGTGACTTGCCGGTAATGAGATTGAACGAGGTATTGGGATACCGACGATCGATCTCGGGCAAGTAACATATCGATTGACAAAGGGAATTGCATACGGGGTTGATTAAATCCTCGACATCGTGGTTCATCCGATGAGATCATCGTGGAGCATGTGGGAGCCAACATGGGTATCCAGATCCCGCTGTTGGTTATTGACCGGAGAGCGATCTCGGTCATGTCTACATGTCTCCCGAACCCGTAGGGTCTACACACTTAAGGTTCAGTGATGCTAGGGTTGTAGGGATATGTATATGCAATAACCCGAATGTTGTTCGGAGTCCCGGATGAGATCCCGGACGTCACGAGGAGTTCCGGAATGGTCCGGAGGTAAAGATTTATATATGGGAAGTCCTGTTTCGGGCATCGGGACAAGTTTCGGGGTTATCGGTATTGTACCGGGACCACCGGAAGGGTCCCGGGGGTCCACCGGGTGGGTCCACCTGTCCCGGGGGGCCACATGGGCTGTAGGGGGTGCGCCTTGGCCTACATGGGCCAAGGGCACCAGCCCCACATAGGCCCATGCGCCTAGGGTTTGAGGGGGAAGAGTCCTAGGAGGGGAAGGCACCTCCTAGGTGCCTTGGGGGGGAGGGAAACCCCCCTTGGCCGCCGCCCCCCTAGGAGATTGGATCTCCTAGGGCCTGCCACCCCCCTTGGCCTTCCTATATATAGTGGGGGAGAGGAGGGACTTCAGACCTCGGCCTTTGGTTGCCTCCTTCTCCCTCTCCAACACCTCCTCCTCCTCCATAGCGCTTGGCGAAGCTCTGCCGGAGTACTGCAGCTCCATCAACACCACGTTGTCGTGCTGCTGCTGGTGCCATCTCCCTCAACCTCTCCTCCCTCCCTTGCTGGATCAAGAAGGAGGAGACGTGGCTGTTCCGTACGTGTGTTGAACGTGGAGGTGCCGTCCGTTCGGTGCTAGGATCTCCGGTGATTTGGATCACGTCGTGTTCGACTACATCATCCCCGTTCTTTGAACGCTTCCGCTCGCGATCTACAAGGTATGTAGATGCATCTAATCACTCGTTGCTAGATGAACTCATAGATGGATCTTGGTGAAACCGTAGGAAATTTTTTGTTTTCTGCAACGTTCCCCAACAATATGAAGTCTCCGACAAGTTCTATAGTTGTAAGATGGAGGAAAATAGTTCTGTCAGTGAGCACATACTCAAAATGTCTGGGTTGCACAACCGCCTGTCCCAGCTGGACATTAACCTCTCGGACGAGGCGGTCATTGACAGAATCCTTCAGTCGCTCCCACCGAGCTACAAGAGCTTTGTGATGAACTACAATATGCAGGGGATGGTGAAAACTATTCCTGAAGTATTGTCAATGCTGAAGTCAGCAGAGGTAGAAATCAAAAAGGAACATCAAGTGTTGATGGTCAATAAAACCACTAAGTTCAAGAAAGGTAAGGGTAAGAAGAACTTCAAGAAGGACGGCAAGGATGGTGCCACGCCCGGTAAGCCAGTTGCCGAGAAGAAGTCAAAGAATGGACCCAAGCCTGAGACTGAGTGCTTTTATTGCAAAGGGAAGGGTCACTGGAAGCGGAACTGCCCCAAATACTTAGCAGGCAAGAAGACCGGCAACACTAAAGGTATATGTGATATACATGTAATTGATGTGTACCTTACCAGTGCTCGTAGTAGCTCCTAGGTATTCGAATACCGGTGCCGTTGCTCATATTTGTAACTCAAAGCAGGAGCTACGGAATAAGCGGAGACTGGCGAAGGACGAGGTGACGATGCGCGTCGGGAATGGTTCCAAGGTCGATGTGATCGCCGTCAGCACGCTACCTCTACATTTACCTACGGGATTAGTTTTAAACCTCAATAATTGTTATTCAGTGCCAAGTTTGAGCATGAACATTGTATCAGGATCTCGTTTAATACAAGATGGCTACTCATTTAAATCCGAGAATAATGGTTGTTCTATTTATATGAGAGATATGTTTTATGGTCATGCCCCGATGGTCAATGGTTTATTCTTCATGAATCTCGAACATAATGTTACACATATTCATAGTGTGAATACCAAAAGATGTAAAGTTGATAACAATAGTCCCACATACTTGTGGCACTGCCGCCTTGGTCACATTGGTGTCAAGCGCATGAAGAAGCTCCATGCTGATGGACTTTTAGAGTCTCTCAATTATGAATCATTTGACACATGTGAACCATGCCTCGTAGGCAAAATGACCAAGACTCCATTCTCCGGAACAATGGAGCGAGCAACCAACTTATTGGAAATCATACATACCGATGTGTGCGGTCCAATGAGTGTTGAGGCTCGCGGAGGATATCGTTATGTTCTCACTCTCACTGATGACTTGAGTAGATATGGGTATGTCTACTTGATGAAACACAAGTCTGAGACCTTTGAAAAGTTCAAGGAATTTCAGAATGAGGTAGAGAATCAACGTGACCGAAAGATAAAGTTCCTACGATCAGATCGTGGAGGAGAATATTTAAGTCACGAATTTGGCACACACTTAAGGAAATGTGGAATTGTTTCACAACTCACGCCGCCTGGAACACCTCAGCGTAACGGTGTGTCCGAACGTCATAATCGCACTCTATTGGATATGGTGCAATCTATGATGTCTCTTACCGATTTACCGCTATCATTTTGGCGATACGCTCTAGAGACAGCTATATTCACTTTAAATAGGGCTCCGTCTAAATCCGTTGAGACGACACCGTATGAATTATGGTTTGGGAAGAAACCTAAACTGTCGTTTCTAAAAGTTTGGGGATGCGATGCTTATGTCAAGATATTTCAACCTGGAAAGATCGAACCCAAGTTGGAAAAAGGCGTCTTCATAGGATACCCTAAGGAAACCATTGGGTATACCTTCTACTTAAGATCCGAGGGCAAGATCTTTGTTTCCAAGAACGGATCCTTTCTGGAAAAAGAGTTTCTCTCGAAAGGAGTAAGTGGGAGGAAAGTAGAACTCGATGAAGTACTACCTATTGAACCAGAAAATAGTGCAGCTCGGGAAAATGTTCCTGTGGTGCCTACACCGACTCGAGAGGAAATTAATGATGATGATCAAGGTACTTCGGATCAAGTTGCTACTGAACTTCGTAGGTCCACAAGGACACATTCCACACCACAGTGGTATGGCAATCCTGTCCTGGAAATCATGTTGTTTGACAACGGTGAACCTTCGAACTATGAAGAAGCGATGGCGGGCCAGATTCCAACAAATGGCTTGAAGCCATGCAATCCGAGATAGGATCCATGTATGAAAACAAAGTATGGACTTTGACAGACTTGCCCGATGATCGGCGAGCGATAGAAAACAAATGGATCTTTAAGAAGAAGACGGACGCGGATGGTAATGTTACCATCTATAAAGCTCGACTTGTCGCTAAGGGTTATCGACAAGTTCAAGGGGTTGACTACGATGAGACATTTTCTCCCGTAGCGAAGCTAAAGTCCGTCCGAATCATGTTAGCAATTGTCGCATACTATGATTATGAGATATGACAGATGGACGTCAAAACGGCATTCCTTAACGGACATCTTAAGGAAGAACTGTATATGATGCAGCCGGAAGGTTTTGTCGACCCTGAGAATGCTAACAAGGTATGCAAGCTCCAGCGATCCATTTATGGGCTGGTGCAAGCATCTCGGAGTTGGGATATTCGCTTTGATGAGATGATCAAAGCGTTTGGGTTTATGCAGACTTATGGAGAAGCTTGCGTTTACAAGAAAGTCAGTGGGAGCTCTGTAGCATTTCTCATATTATATGTAGATGACATCCTTTTGATGGGAAATGATATAGAACTTTTGGACAGCATTAAGGCCTACTTGAATAAGTGTTTTTCAATGAAGGACCTTGAAGAAGCTGCTTACATATTAGGCATCAAGATCTATAAGGATAGATCAAGACGCCTCATAGGTCTTTCACAAAGCACATACCTTGATAAGATATTGAAGAAGTTCAATATGGACCAGTCCAAGAAAGGGTTCTTGCCTGTATTGCAAGGTGTGAGATTGAGCTCGGCCCAATGCCCGACCACGGCAGAAGATATAGAAGAGATGAGTGTCATCCCCTATGCCTCAGCCATACGATCTATTATGTATGCCATGTTGTGTACCAGACCTGATGTAAACCTTGCCGTAAGTTTGGTAGGAAGGTACCAAAGTAATCCCGGCAAGGAACACTGGACAACGGTCAAGAATATCCTAAAGTACCTGAAAAGGACAAAGGACATGTTTCTCGTTTATGGAGGTGACGAAGAGCTCGTCGTAAAGGGTTACGTCGCTGCTAGCTTTGACACAGATCTGGATGACTCTAAGTCACAAACCGGATACGTGTATATGTTGAATCATGGAGTAGTAAGCTGGTGCAGTTGCAAGCAGAGCGTTGTGGCGGGATCTACATGTGAAGCGGAGTACATGGCAGCCTCGAAGGCAGCACATGAAGCAATATGGATGAAGGAGTTCATCACCGACCTAGGGGTCATACCCAATGTGTCGGGGCCGATCACTCTCTTCTGTGACAACACTGGAGCTATTGCCCTTGCCAAGGAGCCCAGGTTTCACAAGAAGACCAGGCACATCAAGCGTCGTTTCAACTCCATCTATGAAAATGTTCAAGATGGAGACATAGATATTTGCAAAGTACATACGGATCTGAATGTCGCAGATCCATTGACTAAACCTCTTCCGCGAGCAAAACATGATCAACACCAGAACTCTATGGGTGTTCGATTCATCACAATGTAACTAGATTATTGACTCTAGTGCAAGTGGGAGACTGTTGGAAATATGCCCTAGAGGCAATAATAAAAGGATTATTATTATATTTCCTTGTTCATGATAATTGTCTTTTATTCATGCTATAATTGTATTATCCGGAAATCGTAATACACGTGTGAATACATAGACCACAACATGTTCCTAGTGAGCCTCTAGTTGACTAGCTCGTTGATCAACATATAGTCATGGTTTCCTGACTATGGACATTGGATGTCATTGATAACGAGATCACATCATTAGGAGAATGATGTGATGGACAAGAGCCAATCCTAAGCATAGCACAAGATCGTGTAGTTCGTTTGCTAGAGCTTTTCCAATATCAAGTATCTTTTCCTTAGACCATGAGATCGTGTAACTCCCGGATACCGTAGGAGTGCTTTGGGTGTACCAAACGTCACAACGTAACTGGGTGACTATAAAGGTATACTACGGGTATCTTCGAAAGTGTCTGTTGGGTTGACACGGATCGAGACTGGGATTTGTCACTCCGTATGATGGAGAGGTATCTCTTGGCCCACTCGGTAATGCATCATCATAATGAGCTCAAAGTGACCAAGTGTCTGGTCACGGGATCATGCATTACGGTACGAGTAAAGTGACTTACCGGTAACGAGATTGAACGAGGTATTGGGATACCGACGATCGAATCTCGGGTAAGTAACATACCGATTGACAAAGGGAATTGTATACGGGGTTGCCTGAATCCTCGACATCGTGGTTTATCCGATGAGATCATTGAGGAGCATGTGGGAGCCAACATGGGTATCCAGATCCCGCTGTTGGTTATTGGCCGGAGAGCCGTCTCGGTCATGTCTACGTGTCTCCTGAACCCGTAGGGTCTACACACTTAAGGTTCGGTGACGCTAGGGTTGTAGAGATATTAGTATGTAGCAAACCAAAAGTTGTTCGGAGTCCCGGATGAGATCCCGGACGTCACGAGGAGTTCCGGAATGGTCCAGAGGTAAAGAATTATATATGGGAAGTCGAGTTTCGTCCATCGGGAAAGTTTCGGGGGTCACCGATATTGTACCGGGACCACCGGAAGTGTCCCGGGGGGTCTACCGGGTGGGGCCATCTATCCCAGAGGGCCCCATGGGCTGAAGTGGGGAGGGGAACCAGCCCCTGGTGGGCTGGTGCGCCCCCCCTTGGGCCCCCCTACGCCTAGGGTTGGAAACCCTAGGGTGGGGGGGCGCCTCCACTTGCCTTGGGGGGCAAGGCACCCCTTTGGCCGCCGCCCCCCTAGGAGATCCCCTCTCCTAGGGCCGGCGCCCCCCCTGGGGACCCTATATATAGAGGGGGGAGGGTGGGCAGCCGCACCCTTGCACTTGGCGCCTCCCTTTCCCCTTGCTACACCTCTCCCTCCCGCAAACGCTTGGCAAAGCCCTACCGGGATCCCTGCTGCATCCACCAGCACGCCGTCGTGCTGCTGGATCTTCATCAACCTCTCCTTCCCCCTTGCTGGATCAAGAAGGAGGAGACGTCACGCTGACCATACGTGTGTTGAACGCGGAGGTGCCGTCCGTTCGGCGCTAGGATCTCCGGTGATTTGGATCATGACGAGTACGACTCCCTCAACCCCGTTCTCTTGAACGCTTCCGCTCGATCTACAAGGGTATGTAGATGCACTCCTCTCTCTCGTTGCTAGATGAACTCATAGATTGATCTTGGTGAAACCGTTGGGAAAATGTTATTTTCTGCAACGTTCCCCAACATCTCCGGCCCAATCCGAATCCGAGTATCCCATTAACTCAAAAGATGATCCTTTGGGATACCAAAGGCCCAAGTTTGGGGTATGAACCAAATATCGAAGGATTCTTTTCACTGCCGAATAGTGGCTCTCCTTAGGAGCGGATTGAAATCTTGCACACATACACACACACTCAACATAATATCTGGCCTAGATGCACAAAGGTAAAGCGATATACCTTTTGATCCACTTCTTTACCATTTGGATCAAGATGAAGTTGACCATTTGTGGGCATGGGTGTCTTCATTGGCTTGACATCTTGCATTTTGAACCTCTTGAGCATGTCTTGGATATAGCGTGATTGGTTGATGAAGGTTCCTCCTCTCAACTGCTTCACTTGAAAACCGAGGAAGAACTTCAACTCTCCCATCATGCTCATAGCAAATTCCTTAGTCATAATATTCTCAAACTCAACATTAATAGCATGGCTAGTGGACCCAAAGATAATATCAAAAACATATATTTGGCAGACAAACAACTCTCCTTTTACCCTCTTCGTGAAGAGAGTGGAATCTATTACCCCAATCTAGAACCCCTTCTCGCTTAGGAAAGCTGTAAGGTGATCATACCAAGCACGAGGTGCTTGTTTGAGTCTGTAGAGTGCCTTATGGAGTTCATAAACGTGAGAGGGGTGATCGGGGTCTTCGAAACCGGGAGGTTGCTTGACATACACCAGCTCCTTAAGAGGACCATTAAGAAATGCACTCTTCACATCCATTTGATATAATTTAAAATCATGATGAGAGGCATAAGCAAGCAAGATGCGAATGGATTTGAGACGGGCAACGGGGGCAAAAGTTTCACCAAAGTCCAAACCTTCAACTTGGGTGAAACCTTGTGCCACTAACCTTGCCTTGTTCCTTATTACTTGGCCATGTTCATCTTGTTTGTTTTTGAAAATCCACTTTGTCCCAATGACATTATGATATTCCTTGGGTCTTTCCACAAGGGTCCACACTTTGTTGCGGGTGAAGTTGTTGAGTTCTTCATGCATGGCATCTATCCAATCGGGATCGTCAAGTGCATCTTCCACCTTAAGGGGCTCAACACAAGAGACAAACGAGTGATGTTCACAAAAGTTTGCCAAACGTCTACGAGTTGTTACCCCCTTTTTGATGCTTCCATAGATGTTCTTGGTGAGATGTTGAAGATGTTTTAGCTTGGCGGCCACTTTTTGCTCTTTGAGGTCAAGCTCTTCTTCACTTGGTTTTGGATTGATGAAGAAGCTTGCCCTTGGGATTGTTTTAGCCTTGGAGACACCCTTCTCTTTGCAACCACAAGTTCTTGTTCTTTAGGAAGCGATGAGGATGAAGACACTTGTGGTTGGAGTTGATCTTGATCTTGATCATGACTTTGAGCTTGATCTTAAGCCTCAATAATTGGTTCTTCATCATTTGGAAGAGCTTACTCTTGATCTTGCTCAGGAATATGAGGGACTTGATCTTGTTCTTGGATAGGTTCATGATCTCCCTAAGCATCGTGTACAAGTGGTGTCGGTGATGACTTGCCTTGTGGAGACTCCACAAGAGGGGCTCTTACTCCTTCTTCTTCTACTTGGACATGGGGTGTTTCTTGTGGAAGAATGTGGCCTATCCCCATTGTCCTTATAGCTTGTGAAGGATCCTCATCACCTACAACACTAGGAGCAATTTGCTCCACACAGGAGCCATTATCTTCATCAAACTCCACATTTACCATTTCCTCAATGCACCTGGTGGATTTATTGAGAACTCGGTAAGCATGAGAGTTTGATGCATATCCAACAAATATGCCCTCATAAGTTGTAGACTCAAATTTAGCTAACCGGGATTTCTTGTTTAGAATGAAACACTTACAACCGAATACCCAAAATATTTGACGTTAGGCTTTCTCGCGATTAGGAGCTCATACGGGGCCTTGTTCTTGAGCTTGCGAAGATAAAGCCGGTTTGAAGCATGGCAAGCGGTGTTGATGGCTTTGGCCCAAAGCTTGTATGGAGATTTGTACTCATCAAGCATGGTCCTAGCCATCTCAATAAGAGTCCGATTCTTCCTCTCTGCAACACCGTTTTGTTGGGGAGTATATGGTGCGGCATATTGGTGCTTTATCCCCTCTTCACTCAAGAATTGATCCATTGTATAGTTCTTGAACTCGGTGCCATTGTCACTTCGAACTGCCTTGATCTCACAGTTATGTTGACGTTGAGCTTCTTTGGCAAAGTTGATGAAGGTTTCTTGAGTTTCATCTTTAGTCTTGAGGAAGAACACCCAAGTATATCTTGTGAAGTCATCAACAATGACAAGGCAATACCTCCTCCCTCCCAAACTATCATATCTTGGAGGCCCAAACAGATCCAAATGAATAAGCTCAAGGGGCCTCAAGGTGGTGATGACAATCTTCACTTTATGAGCTTTTTCATGAAGCTTTCTGGCAATGCAAGCACTACAAGGACGATCTTTGGCAAAAGACACATTGGTTAGTCCAAGGATGTGCTCCCCCTTTAAGAGAGCTTGTAAATTTCTCATACCCACGTGGGCTAGCCTACGGTGCCATAGCCATCCCACGTCAGCCTTGGCCATTAGGCATGTTGCAAGATGAGTTTTCTCTTTTGAGAAATCAACCACGTAAAGGTTGTCTTCAGCATGCCCAACAAATACCACATTGAGATTGCTTCTCTTAAAGAGGGTGTCGGTGTCAAAACCGGCGGATCTCGGGTAGGGGGTCCCGAACTATGCCACTAGGCGGATGGTAACAGGAGACAAGGGACACGATGTTTTACCCAGGTTCGGGCCCTCTTGATGGAGGTAAAACCCTACGTCCTGCTTGATTGATATTGATATTGTGGATGTTTACAAGAGTGGATCTACCACGAGATCAAGGAGGCTAAACCCTAGAAGCTAGCCTATGGTATGATTGTAAGGGTTGATGTTGTTGGTCGTCCTACGGACTAGAGCCATCCGGTTTATATAGACACCGGAGAGGGCTAGGGTTACATAGAGTCGGTTACAATGGTAGGAGATCTACATATCCGTATCGCCAAGCTTGCCTTCCACGCCATGGAAAGTCCCATCCGGACACGGGACGAAGTCTTCAATCTTGTATCTTCATAGTCTTGGAGTCCGGTCGATGATGATAGTCCGGCCGACGATAATCCGGCCGATGACGGTGTCCGGCTATCCGGACACCCCCTAATCCAGGACTCCCTCAGTAGCCCCTGAACCAGGCTTCAATGTCGATGAGTCCGGCGCGCATATTGTTCGGCATTGCAAGGCAGATTCCTCCTTCGAACAATTCATAGAAGATTGTGAACACCAGGATAGTGTCCGGCTCTGCAAAATAAATTCCACATTCCACCGTAGAGAGAATAATATATACACAAGTTCAATCTGTTGACGTTTTTTGTGGCATGACGTCACACCACTGCCAAGCCATTACTTGAATCGTTTTTTATTTTACCACCTCAGCGCATTTAGCGAAGCGGTTTCCTTGGCACGTCTTGTCGAAGCAGAGATCGTGTTCCCCCTTAATCCGGGATTCTCATCAATACGGACGTGGGTAACCCAACCGCACCATTGATGGTGGCGCTTGGGAGATAAGCAAGTTTTACCAGGCTGGTGGGGACGTATAGTCTTCGTCCGCCTATATATAAGGGATAAGGATTCACCTTTTCACCTACGCCTTCTTCCTCCTTTGCTTATCCATCTCCACGCACTCGAGCTCCAGCGCCCAAGTCCGCACATCTCGTCTCAACCTTCCCCAGCCATGTCTGGAGCGGGAGGCAAGTGGATGACCTCCTCCGTTACGGAGGAGCACATCGAAAGACTGCGCGGCGCCGGCTATCTGTCCGGCGACATCGCACACCGGCTGCCCGACAAGGGGCAGCTCATCCCCACCCCCAGGCCCCATGAGAGGGTCGTTTTTCTTCCCCATTTGCTCCGCGGACTGGGCTTTCCACTTCACCCCTTTGTCCGGGGGCTCATGTTCTACTACGGCCTGGATTTCCATGATCTGGCACCGAACTTCTTCCTCAACATCTCGGCGTTTATCGTCGTGTGCGAGGCCTTCCTCTGCATCCAGCCCCACTTCGGCTTGTGGCTCAAGACCTTCAATGTCAAGTCGAAGGTAGTGAAGGGCACTCAAGCGGAGTGCGGAGGCGCCATGTTGGGCAAGATGCCCAACGTCCTTTGGTTCGAAGGGGCCTTCGTGGAATCCGTCAAGGGGTGGCAATCGGGGTGGTTCTATATCACCGAGCCGCACGACTCTACGTGGGCGGCGGCCCCCGAGTTCAGATCTGGTATCCCTATGCAGCTCACCTCCTGGAAAAAGAAGGGCTTGCTGTGGGGTAGTTCGGAGGAGGTGACGGGACTCCAAGCCTGTATCCAGAAGCTGGTGAAGAAGCTCAGGCTGGTTAACATGGTCCAAGTCATGCTCGTCCGCCGGATTCTCCCATGCCAAGAGAGGGCATTCAATCTGTGGGAGTTCGATCCGGAACAGCACCAGGCGTTGAGCGGGCTCTTCGACACGACGTACGAAGGCGCCTGGAGGGTGCTGTTTAAGGGCGCCGAAGCCCCCGCATCCGCGACTGAAGATTGCGGATTTCGCTCGCAGCGCCAAGCTGACGAGGTAAGTGATTCTACCCCTTCACGGGACACTTGCTTTTCATAGTTTGACTATATGCGGGTTTTGATTTCCCCTTTTCCTTTGACAGGACTGGATGAAGAAGGCGGAGTAGATCAACTGCCCGGCTCCCATGCCAGAAAACCCAGTAGACGCCCGTCTAGCGAGGCTGCCGGTTCCGACACTGCACGTGGTGCCGGAGAAGAAGGCCAAGAAGGAGGCCACGGGTACTCGAAAGAGTTCCCGTTTTCATGTGTCCGACGACTCCGAGGCGGACTCCTCCCCCGAAAACGAGGAGGAGAAAGAGGACTCTCTCCCAAAGGAGGGAGAGAGGAAGAGGAAGGCTTCCCCAACAGGGGAGGCCGAAGGGTCCAAGAGGGGAAGGACTATTCCCCGGACAGCTCCGCCAACATCAACGTTGGCGAGGAAGAATGGCCTTCAAGGGCCAGGCCTCCGGCGAGATCGTAAGTATCCGGATTCCTGAATGATTTATAATTTCTTTTTATGTCACATAGCGTCCTTCTAATGCCGCATACTGCCTGCAGTCCGGCCGATGATGATCTCCCCGCTTCATCGAGCGGGTCGTTGGCTCCGTCGGATGTGGACTCCATCCCGACGGCCTCTACCCCTCGCGCCACTGAGGACGCCCGAGGTGGGGTCCCAAGAAGGGACCCATCAGGGGGAGGCTCCGAAGGCGCCACAAGGCGGCCTCCCGAACTTTGCGCCGGACTCCACATCGGAACCTGCAGTGGTTCCGGAGTCCGGCCGGTGGCCCCTTCGCAAGAAGGGCAAGACCGTGACGCCGGCGGCCTTCGTCCAACCGGAGGCGCCGGACAACTTGTTGGAGGCGCTCCAAGGCGCTTCCATCAAGGAAGAACACCGCACTATCATGAGTGCGGTGATTCAGAAGGTACAGCTCGCCAAGAGCGGGCTGACCGAAGCCTGCAGTAGCCTTCTAACAGGCCTTGAGGTAAGAAGTTAAAATTATGTAATGTAATACCGCATAGATAGTAGCCCCTGATGCTCGGTTTGGTGTTCGGAAAGAAAAGCCGGACTGAGGATCTAAAAAGATATACACAGGGTTGCTAAAAAGTTATGTCAATATGGGTTGCAGGCTGCGCTGCTGACCTCTGCCGCACTGACTGCGAAGGTCGGTGCTTTGAAGCAGGAGCTCGAGCGGTCCGAGCAAGAGCTCGGCCGTGCCAAAAAGCAGCTCCAGGACAAAGAAGGTGAGTAACACCACTTTGAACTTGTACCTTACAGAAAAGGATTTAGGTTGCAATAAAAGAATAACAAGGATAACATGGGTACTGCAGGGGCCACGAACGAGGTGGCAACCCTGAATGAGGCCGTGTCCACGGCCGAACGCAGTGCGGCTGCGGAACGGACAGAGCGAGAAAAGCAGGAGGCGCAGGTGGTGGCGGTTCGGCAAGAGCTCCAGGCTCTCATGGAAAAGCATGAGAGTTTGGAGCATGACTCAAAGACTCGAGAGTCCGAGCTTGCCTCGGCTCTTGAAAGTGCCAAAGCCGCCAAGGCCGAGGCCCATAAGGCCCTTCAGGAGGTGGAAGATGTGAAGAAAATAGCGGCGGGTAAGGCATTTTTCATGCAAAGCAAGCATGTTAATGTAAACTACCTGACACTTACCCGAATTCGGAGCTCTCCAGGGGCGTTTGCAGATTTGCCTTGTAGTGTATTCGATGCTGCCGCGTTCTACCATGGTGAGGAGGGAAGCTCAATGGAGAAGGTCTTCTGGTCTCAGTACGCTGAGGCCGGCCATCCGGTGCCCCCTAGCGACCAGCTGAAGCAGCTGGTCAAACTCCAGAAGGTAGCTGAGGAGGCCATGAAGGGCCTCATAGTCCGGCTGTGGCCTGGAGAGGCCATGCCTGGGAGCTACTTCGGCCTTGTGCGGCGGCTGGTGGATGCATGCCCCTGGGTGGAGGTCATCAAGCGCTCCACTTGTATTGAAGGTGCTCGTCGGGCCCTTGCCCGCGCAAAGGTGCATTGGGGCAAGCTGTATGTGGAGAAGCTAATCACTGACGCGCCGCCAACGGGCAAGGAATATCGTACGCCCAAGATGTACTATAAGACTGTCCTGAAGGGTGCCCGCAAGATTGCGGATGAGTGCCCCCGAGATGTAATTATTGAGTAAACTCGCTATGTAGTATCTTGTGCGCTGAAAACTTTGTTCGTATGCGCTAAGCAATGCTTGTTTAATTTAAAATATTACCTTCTGTGCGGCCGTTTGTTAAATTTGAGAGATGGCAAGTCGTCGGCTTCAGCCCCCATGCCGCGAGTGCTGGGGTGTTCGGGATAAACTTGAGCACTCTTGTTCCTATTGTTGGGTCCATCTAGGGAGGCGCTCAACACAACAAACAAGGCAACCGGACTTATAATGCTTGAACACTCTCACTTAGCCATAGAATTCTATAATTTTAAATTTCGGCGAAGCCCCTAGTATTCGGAAGACCGAATTCGGGGCGCTATCCACGCCTTCGTCGGACATTATCCGGAACTTCGCTCGAAGCGGCGTAGGTCTTTAAGGACCCGAAAAAACCTCTCAAACAGCGACCAGTCTCTCGCCTTATCATGACAGTCAGTTTTAGCTTTCTCCACTGAGGCGTTAACCCGGCTCAACCGGGGCGCAATCGCAGTGGTTCTCCCAGTGCTACCTTAGCCGATAGAACGGAAACGTAAGGTGCCAAACATGGGAGCCGGGCAAACCCAACTATTGACCCAAGACATGATTCAGAGCCGATTCATATAATGCTATAAGTTCGGGGTGCCGCACTTGTGAAAGTGTTCGGACTTATCACACCATCATGCGGGGAACGTAATCCCCTGGTGTATTCGGCCGTACCAAGATATACGGATGCAACATGTCGTAAATGAACATATATATATATATATATATATATATATATATATATATATAGAAAGTAATGCAATTATGGGCAAAAAGTGCTGCATTTTATTCAAGAAGGTCTGCTATGAGTGCGAAATGATACAAATAGTGCGGAAAGCAAGGGATTGGACGAATTAAAGGCGTCTCCCTCCAGGGGTAGGCCGCGAAATGGTGTATTTAACAAATTTAATGCTCGTAATGGATACCACCTGAGTGTTCGTCGCGGCCTTCGTCCCGCACTGGCTGTTGCATCATGAGTTCGGCAGGTTCGCCGCCAGACAGAGTCCTGTATAAAAAAATAGAAAAATAAAAGAAAAGAGCGACACACTTGGGAGCCCCTGGTGTGGTTGAGCCGCACTCTGGGTTTGTTGTGGTCATGCCCCTTCCCCTAGACCCATGGTATCTCCAGGGCGTAATTATGTACGCGGAGAGTTTGTCTTGCAATTGTGCGAGGGCGGGGGTTGGGGCCGCATTGCTACGCGTGCTCAGAACGTGCCAGGTGGTCTTGGTTGATTTTGCTCCGGGCGCGTTTGGCCGTGTCCGGCCGTTTAACGGCCGGACTCGAGAATTGCCTTAAAAGGCTGATATGTACTTCTGCCGTGAGAGCCGCTGTATGTTCCTCCGTTCGGAGGGAGCGTTCCGTGTTTCCATTGACCGTGATGACTCCACGAGGGCCTGGCATCTTGAGCTTAAGGTATGCATAATGAGGCACTGCGTTGAATTTTGCGAACGCAGTTCGTCCGAGCAGAGCGTGATAGCCACTGCAGAACGGGACTATCGAAGATTAACTCCTCGCTTCAGAAATTATCCGGGGATCCGAAGACCACTTCCAGTGTGACTGAGCCTGTACAATTGGCCTCAACACCTGGTATGACGCCTTTGAAGGTCGTCTTTGTAGGTTTAATCCTTGAAGGATCTATGCCCATCTTGCGCACTGTATCCTGATAAAGCAGGTTCAGGCTACTGCCGCCGTCCATCAGGACTCTCGTGAGGTGAAAACCATCAACGATTGGGTCTAAAACCAGTGCAGCGAATCCGCCATGGCGGATACTGGTCGGATGGTCTCTTCGATCGAAAGTGATCGGGCAAGAGGACCATGGGTTGAATTTTGGGGCGACTGGCTCCATCGCGTATACGTCCCTTAGTGCACGCTTCCGCTCCCTCTTGGGTATATGCGTTGCGTATATCATATTTACCGTCCGAACTTGAGGGGGGAATCCCTTCTGTCCTCTGTTTTTCGGCAATTAATTTGCCTGCCTGCCTGAATACCCAACAATCCCTGTTGGTGTGGTTAGCTGACTTTTCGGGGGTTCCATGTATTTTACAAGAGTGGTCGAGTATTCGGTCCAAATTGGACGGGCCCAGAGTAGTTCTTTTAAATGGCTTCTTCCGTTGACCGGGTTTGGAGCCTCGGAATCCGGCCTTGACTGCTATATCCTCATTGCTGTCGCCGTTAGTGCGGCGTTTGTTTTTGTTTCGGCGCGACCTGCCATTGCGGTCCTTGGTATCCGTACTGCCAGCATTTTTTCTGAGGTTGTTGCCGTGAGCTAGCCAGCTATCCTCTCCCGCACAGAAGCGGGTCATGAGTGATGTGAGGGCTGCCATGGATTTCGGCTTTTCCTGTCCTAGCTGCCGGGCCAGCCACTCGTCGCGGGTGTTATGTTTGAAGGCTGCGAGGGCCTCTGCATCCGGACAGTCGACGATTTGATTTTTCTTTGTTAAGAACCGTGTCCAGAATTGCCTGGCCGATTCGTCTGGCTGCTGGATTATGTGGCTTAGGTCATCTGCGTCCGGTGGTCGCACATACGTGCCCTAGAAGTTGTCGAGGAATGCGGCTTCCAGGTCTTCCCAGCATCCAATTGACTCTGCAGGTAGGCTGTTAAGCCAATGCCGAGCTGGTCCTTTAAGCTTGAGCAGGAGATATTTGATGGCGTGAAGATCGTCGCCGCGGGCCATATGTATATGAAGGAGATAATCCTCCATCCAAACCGCGGGGTCTGTTGTGCCATCGTAGGATTCGATGTTAACGGGTTTAAACCCTTCAGGGATTTGATGATCCATTACTTCGTTAGTGAAGCATAGTGGGTGTGCGGCGCCTCTGTATTGAGCAATATCACAACGTAGCTCAAGAGAGCGTTGTCTGCTGTGTTCGGCCCTGCCGGAGTAGTTGTATCCGGTGCGACGGTATTCGTCGTGGGTCTTGGGGCGCCCACGTGATCCATAGATAGATCTGGATTGTCTCGCCTTGTCCTCCAATATGTCCCGCAAGTCCGACGCGTTCCCCCGTGGCTTCACGCTTTTTGAGCGGTGCTGGGGTATGGTTTTGGTGGAGGGCTTACATGCCTCTCTATCGCGGCCACGAGGTGGTCGGTCCGCCGTATTGTGCGCTGGTGATGCCGGTTTGTATGCTTCCTCCTCTAGTCGGGGTAGCAACTTGCGTTTTGGGTAGCTTTTGGAGGGGCGTTCGAGTTCATACTCTTCGGCCGCGAGGACCTCGGTCCATCTGTCGGCCAGCAGGTCTTGATCAGCTTGAAGCTGTTGCTGCTTTTTCTTTAGACTATTTGCTGTGGCCATTAGCCTGCGTCTGAAACGCTCTTGTTCGACGGGATCCTCAGGCACGACGAATTCGTCGTCGTCGAGGCTTGCCTCGTCTCCGAAGGGAGGTATGTAATTATCATCCTCGACCTCTTCGTCTGCCGCCCTCTCGTGAGGGCTTGCTTCTGCCTCCTCCTGCGCTGAATCTTGCTGGAGGGGGTTATCTTCGGCACTTTCTGGGGTGTTGTTATCTCCTGTGCCGGAATCTCCATTCTTGCTGTGGCGGGATTTAGAGCGGCGCTGCTGACGTCGGCGCTTGGGTTGTTTCTTTAAGGAATCGCCCTCCGCTGCTTCTTCGCCGTCCCCGTCTTTTGGGGTGTCCACCATGTATATGTCGTATGACGAGGTGGTCTTCAAGTGTCTCGTAGGCACTGGTTCTTGATAGTCTCCGGCATCGTCGTCCATACCATCGATGTCTTCGGAGTCGTAGTCGAGTACATCGGTTAGATCGTCGATGGTGGCTACGAAGTGGGTGGTGGGTGGGCTTTGAATTTCTTCGTCGTCCGCGTCCCAACCATCCTGGCCGTAGTCCGGCCAGGGCTCTCCGGATAGCAAGAGATGCTTCAGCGAATTTAAGATGTCGCCAAAGGGTGAGTGTTAAAATATGTCCGCAGCGGTGAATTCCATGATCGGCGCCCAACCGGATTCGACTGGCAGGGGCGCAGGAGGTTCGGAGTCTGGCAGAGAGTCCGGCACCTCGGAGTCATGAGCTTTAAGCAGGGCAAGGTCAGTTGTCGGTGTCAAAACCGGCGGATCTCGGGTAGGGGGTCCCGAACTGTGCGTCTAGGCGGATGGTAACAGGAGACGAGGGACACGATGTTTTTACCCAGGTTCGGGCCCTCTCGATGGAGGTAAAACCCTACGTCCTACTTGATTAATATTGATGATATGGGTAGTACAAGAGTAGATCTACCACGAGATCAAGGAGGCTAAACCCTAGAAGCTAGCCTATGGTATGATTGTTGTAATGTATGTTGTCCTACGAACTAAAGCCCTCCGGTTTATATAGACACCGGAGAGGGCTAGGGTTACACAGAGTCGGTTACAATGGTAGGAGATCTACATATCCATATTGCCAAGCTTGCCTTCCACGCCAAGGAAAGTACCATCCGGACACGAGCCGAAGTCTTCAATCTTGTATCTTCGTAGTCTTGGAGTCCGGCGGATATTGATAGTCCGGCTATCCGGACACCCCCTAGTCCAGGACTCCCTCAGTAGCCCCTGAACCAGTCTTCAATGACGATATGTCTGGCGTGCATAATGTTCGGCATTGCAAGGCGGGTTCCTCCCTTGAATAATCCAGAGAAGATCATGAACACCAGGATAGTGTCCGGCTCTACAAAATAAATTCCACATTCCACCATAGAGAGAATAAAATGTACACTTAGTTCAATCTGCTGACGTATTATGCGGCGTGACATCACACCGCCACCAGGCCTTTTTTTGAATTATTATACCACCTCAGCATGTTTAGCGAAGCGGTTTCCTTGGCACGTATTGTCGAAGCAGAGATCGTGTTCCCCTTATTCCGGGATTCTCATCCATACGTGCGTGGGTAACCCAACCGCGCCATTGATGGTGGCGCTTGGGAGATAAGCGAGTTTTACCAGGCTGGTGGGGGACGTATAGTTTTGTCCGCCTATACATAAGGGATAAGGATTCACCTTCTCACCTACGCCTTCTTCCTCCTTTGCTTATCCATCCCCGCGAACTCAAGCTCCAACGCCCGAGCTCGCGCATCTTGCCTCGACCTTCTCCGAATATGTCCGGAGCGGGAGGTAAATGGTTAGCCTCCACCGTCAAGGAGGAGGACATCACCAAGCTGCGCAGCGCCGGATACCTTTCCGGCGATATCGCGCATCGGCTGCCCGACGAGGGGCAGCTCATCCCTACCCCTAAGCCTCATGAGAGGGTCGTCTTCCTCCCCCACTTCCTCCGCGGACTGGGCTTTCCGCTCCATCCATTTGTCCGGGGGCTCATGTTTTACTACGGCGTGGATTTCCACGATCTGGCGCCGAACTTTATCCTCAACATCTCGGCGTTTATCGTCGTGTGCGAGGCCTTCCTCTGCATCCGGCCCCACTTCGGCCTGTGGCTCAAGACCTTCAACGTCAAGCCGAAGGTTGTGAAGGGTACGCAAGCGGAATGCGGAGGCGCCATGTTGGGCAAATTGCCCAACGTCCCTTGGCTGGAAGGGACCTTCGTGGACTCCGTCAAGGGGTGGCAATCGGGGTGGTTTTACATCACCGAGCCGCGCAAATCCACATGGGCGGCGGCCCCCGAGTTTAGATCTGGCATCCCCACGCAGCTCACCTCCTGGAAAGAGAAGGGCTTGCAGTGGGGGAATCCGGTGGAGGTGACGGGACTCCGAGCATGTATCAAGAAGATGGTGAGCAATAGGCTCAGGCTCGTCGATGTGGTCCAAGTCATGCTCATCCGGCGGATCCTCCCATGCCAAGAACGGGCATTTAATTTGTGGGAGTTCAATCCGGAACAGCACCAGGCGCTAAGCGGGCTCTTCGATACAACATACGAAGGCGCCTGGAGGGTGCTATTTAAGGGCGCCGAAGCCCCCGCGTCCGCGACCGAAGACCGCGGATTCAGCTCGCAGCATCCAACTGACGAGGTAAGTGATTCAACCCCATTACGGGACACTTGTGATAATTAGATTGACTCTAGTGAGGTTTCATTCTGCCTCTTCCTTTGACAGGAATGGATGGAGAAGGCCAAGCTGCTCATCAGCCCGGCTCCCATGCCAGAAGACCCAGCGGACGCCCGTTTAACAGGGCTGCTGGTTCCGGCACAGCACGTGGTGCCGGAGAAGAAAGCCAAGAAGGTGGCCGCGGGGACCCGAAAGAGTTCCCGCAATCAGGCGTCTGATGACGACGAGGACTCCTCCCCCGAAGAGGAGGAGTACTCTCTCCCGGAGGAGGGAGAGAAGAAAAGGAAGGCTTCCCCCATCGGGGAGGCCAAAGGGTCCAAGAGGGGGAGAACTACCCCCCCGGACAATTTTGCCAACATCAGCGTTGGTGAGGATGAGTGGCCTCCAAGGGCCAGGCGTCCGGCAAGATCGTAAGTATCCGGATCCTTGATGTGTAATTTCTTTTATGTCGCGTAGTATCCTTCTAACGCCGCATTCTGCCCGTAGTCCGGCCAATGATGATCTCCCCGACTCATCGAGTGGGTCATTGGCCTCGTCGGATGTGAATTCCATCCCGACTGCCTCCACCCCACGTGCTGATGAGGACGTCGAGGTGGGATCCCAAAGAGGGACCCATCAGGAGGAGGCTCCGGAGGCGCCGTCAGGCAGCCTCCCGGACTTCGTGCCGGACTCTACATCGGAACCCGCAGTGGTTCCAGAATCCGGCAAGCGGCCCCTTCGAAAGAAGGGCAGGACCGTGACGCCGGCGGCCTCCGTCCAACCAGAGGCACCGGATAACCTGCTGGAGGCGCTTAAAGGCGCTTCCATCGAGGAAGAACACCGCACTATCATGAGTGCGGTGATTGAGAAGGTTCAGCTTGCTAAGAGCGGGCTGACCGAAGCCTGCAGCAGCCTTTTGACAGGCTTTGAGGTAAGAAGTTAAAATTATGTAATGTAATACCGCATAGACAGTAGCCCCTGATGCTTAGTTCGGTGTTCGGAAAGAAAAGCCGGACTAAGGATCTATAACAAGATATACGCAGGGTTGCCTAAAATATGTCAATATGGGTTTGCAGGCTGCACTGCTGACCTCTGCCGCACTAACGGCGGAGGTTGACATGCTGAAGAAGGAACTCGAGCGGTCCGAGCAAGAGCTCGGCCATGCAAAGAAGCAGCTCGAGGAAAAAGAAGGTGAGTAACACCTCTTTGAATAAGTACCTTACAGAAAAGGATTTTGGTTGCAAATAAAATTAACAAGGATAATATGTGTATTGCAGGGGCCACTAACAAGGTGGCAGCCCTGAGGGATGCTGTGTCCGCGGCCGAACGCAGTGCGGCCGCGGAACGGGCTGAGCGAGAAAAGCAAGAGGCACGGGTGGCGGAAGTTCGGCAAGAGCTCCAGGTTCTCATGGAAAAACATGAGAGTTTGGAGCGTGACTCCAAGACTCGAGGGTCCGAGCTTGCCTCGGCTCTCGAAAGTGCCAAGTCCGCCAAGGCCGAGGCCCGTAAGGCCCTTCAGGAGGTTGAGGACATAAAGAAGATAGCGGCGGGTAAGGCGTTTTTCATGCAAAGCAGGCATGTTAATGTGAACTACCTGACACTTACCCGCATTCGGAGCTCTCCAGGGGCGTTTGCAGATCTGCCGCGTAGTGCGTCTGATGCCGCCGCATTCTATCGTGGCGAGGAGGGGAGCTCGACAGAGAAGGTCTTCTGGTCTCAGTATACTGAGGCCGGCCATCCGGTGCCCCCAAGCGACCAGCTAAAGCAGCTGGTCGAACTCCACAAGTTAGCTGAGGAGGCCATGAAGGGCCTCATAGTCCGGCTGTGGCCTGGACAGGCCATGCCTGGTAGCTACTTTGGCCTCGTGTGGCGGCTGGTGGATGCATGCCCCAGGCTGGATGTAGTCAAGCGCTCTGCCTGTATCGAAGGTGCTCGTCGGGCCCTTGCCCGCATAAAGGTGCAATGGGGCAAATTGGATGCGGAGAAGCTTCTCACGGACCCACCGCCACCGGGCAAGGAGTATCGCACGCCGGATAAGTATTATAAAATTGTCCTGAAGGGAGCCTGCGATATTGCAGATGAATGCTCCCGAAATGTAATCTTTGAGTGAACTCGCTGTTTATTTATCCTGTGCGCTGAAAACTTCGTTCATATGCGCCATGAGCAACGCTTGTTTAATTTAAAATATTACCTTCTGTGCGGCCAGTTGTAAAATCTGAGAGATGGCAAGTTGTTAGCTTCAGCCCCCAAGCCACAAGTGCTGGGGTGTTCGGGATAAACTTGAGCACTCTTGTTCCCATTTTTGGGTCCATCTAGGGAGGCGCTCAACACGACGAACAAGGCAACCGGACTTATAATGCTTGAACACTCTCACTTAGCCATAGAATTCTATAATTTTAAATTTCGGCGAAGCCCCTAGTATTCGGAAGACCGAATTCGGGGCGCTATCCACGCCTTCGTCGGACATTATCCGGAACTTCGCTCAAAGCGGCGTAGGTCTTTAAGGACCCGAAAAAACCTCTCAAACAGCGACCAGTCTCTCGCCTTATCATGACAGTCAGTTTTAGCTTTCTCCACTGAGGCGTTAACCCGGCTCAACCGGGGCGCAATCGCAGTGGTTCTCCCAGTGCCACCTTAGCCGACAGAACGGAACATAAGGCACCAAAACATGGGAGCCGAGCAAACCCAACTATTGACCCAAGACATGATTCGGAGCTGATTCATATAATGCTATAAGTTCGGGGTGCCGCACTTGTGAAAGTGTTCGGACTTTATCACACCATAGAGTGGGGAACATAAGCCCCTGGTGTATTATGCCGTACCAAAATATACGGGTGCCAGATGTCATATAATGAGCATATATATATAAAATGTAATGCAATTGCGATCATAAAGGTGCTGCATTATTAATGAAAGAAAAGTCTGCTAGTAGAGCGGACAGATACAAATAGTGCGGTAAGCAAGGGATTTGGACTAAATAAACATGTCCCCCTCTAGGGATGAGCTGTGGATTTGGTGTATATAATCGAATTTAATGCTCGTAATTGAGACCACCTGAGTGTTCGACGCGGCCTTGTTTAGTCCCTGACTGTTGCACCATGAGTTCGGCAGGTTCACCGCCGGACAGGGCTTCTGGTTAACAGAGTCCTGTGTACAAAAAAGAAGAAAAATAATAACAAAAAAGGCACATTTGCGAGCCCCCGGTGTGGTCGAACCGCACTCTGGGTCCGTTGTGATCGTGCCCCCTCCCCTGTGCCCATGGTATCTCCAAAGCGTAATGATGTACGCGGAGTGTTATTCTTGCGATCATACGCGGGCGAGGGTTGGGGCCGCATTGCTACGCGTGCTCTGATCACGCCAGGTGGTCTTGGTTGGGATTGCTCCGGGCGCGCTTTGCTGTATCCGGCCGTTTAACGGCCGGACTCGAGAATTGCCTTAGAAGGCTGCTCTGTACTTCTGCCGCGAGAGCCGCTGTATGTTCGTCCGTTCGGAGGGAGCGTTCCATATTCCCATTGACCGTGATGACTCCACGAGGGCCTGGCATCTTGAGCTTTAGGTATGCATAGTGCGGCACCGCGTTGAATTTGGCAAACGCGGTTCGCCCGAGCAGAGCGTGATAGCCGCTGCGAAACGGGACTATGTCGAAGATTAACTCTTCGCTCCGGAAATTATCCGGGGATCCGAAGACCACTTCCAGTGTGACTGAGCCTGTGCAGTTGGCTTCCCCTCCTGGTATGACACCTTTAAAGGTTGTCTTTGTAGGTTTAATCCTTGATGGGTCTATGCCCATTTTGCGCACTGTATCCTGATAAAGCAGGTTCAGGCTACTGTCGCCGTCCATCAGGACTCTCGTGAGGTGGAACCCATCGACGATTGGGTCTAAGACCAATGCGGCGAATCCGCCATGGCGTATGCTGGTCGGATGGTCTCTTCGATCGAAAGTGATCGGACAAGAGGACCATGGGTTGAACTTTGGGGCGACTGGCTCCATCGCATAGACGTCCCTTAGTGCGCGTTTCCTCTCCCTCTTGGGTATGTGGGTCGCGTATATCATATTCACCTCCGTACTTGTGGGGGAAAACCCTTATGTCCTTTGTTGTTCGGCGGCCGGGTCTCTTCCTCGTCGTCGCTATTTAGCCCCTTGTCATTGTTTTCGGCAATTAACTTGCCGGCCTGCTTGAACACCCAGCAATCTCTATTGGTGTGGTTAGCTGGCTTTTCAGAGGTGCCATGTATCTGGCATAAGCGGTCGAGTATTCGGTCCAGATTGGACGGACCCAGAGTGGTTCTTTTAAATGGCTTCTTCCGTTGACCGGGTTTAGAGCCTCGGAATCCGGCATTGACTACCGTATCCTCCTTATCGTCGCCGTTAATTCGGCGCTTGTTTTTGTTTCGACGTGACCTGCCGTTGTTGTCCTTAGTATCCGGACTGCCAGAATTTTTACGGAGATTGTTGTTGCGGGCTAGCCAGCTGTCCTCTCCCGCACAAAAGCGGGTCATTAGCGATGTGAGGGCTTCCATGGATTTCGGCTTTTCCTGCCCCAGGTGCCGGGCTAGCCATTCGTCCCGGATGTTATGTTTGAAGGCTGCAAGGGCCTCTGCGTCCGGACAATCGACGATTTTATTTTTCTTCGTCAAGAACCGTGTCCAGAATTGTCTGGCCGATTCGTCTGGCTGCTGAATGATGTGGCTTAGGTCATCGGCGTCTGGTGGTCGCACATATGTGCCTTGGAAGTTATCAAGGAACGCGGCCTCCAGGTCTTTCCAACACCCAATTGACTCTGCGGGCAAGCTGTTAAGCCAATGCCGAGCTGGTCCTTTAAGCTTGAGTGGGAGGTACTTTATGGCGTGGAGATCGTCGCCGCGGGCCATATGGATGTGGAGAAGATAGACTTCGATCCACACCGCGGGGTCTGTTGTGCCATCGTAAGATTCGATGTTTACGGGTTTAAACCCTTTGGGGATCTGATGATCCATTACTTCGTCAGTGAAGCATAACGGGTGTGCGGCGCCCCTGTATTGAGCGATATCGCGACACAGCTCGAGAGAGCGCTGTCTGCTGTGTTCGGCCCGGCCGGGGTTATTGTATCCGGCACGACGGTATTCGTCGTGGGTCGTAGGGCGCCCACGTGATCCATAGATGGATCTGGATTGCCTTGCTTTGTCCTCCAATATGTCTCGCAAGTCCGGCGCGTTCCCTCTTGGCTTCGTACTTTTGGAGCGATGCCGGGGTATGGTCTTGGCTGGGGGCCTGGATGCCTCTCTGTCACGACCACGGGGTGGTCGGTCAGCCATATCGTGCGCTGGTGATGGAGGTACATATGCTTCCTCCTCTAATCGGGGGATCAGCTTGCGTTTTGGGTAACTTTTGGAGGGACGTTCGAGTTTATACTCTTCGTCCGCGAGGACCTCGGTCCATCGATCGGCCAGCAGGTCCTGATCAGCTTGAAGCTGCTGCTGCTTTTTCTTTAGGCTGTTTGCTGTGGCGATAAGCCTGCGATTGAAGCGCTCTTGTTCGACGGGATCCTCGGGTACGATGAATTCGTCATCATTGAGGCTTGCTTCGTCTTCGGAGGGAGGCATATAATTACGATCCTCAACCTCTTCGTCTGCCGCCCCCTCATGAGGGCTTGCTTCTGCATCCTCCTGCGCTGAGTCTTGCTGGAGGGGATTGTCTTCGGCACTCTCTGGAGTATTATTATCTCCTGTGCCGGAATCTCCGTTTTTGCTGTGGCGAGATTTAGAGCGGCGCTGCTGACGCTGGCGCTTGGGCTGTTTCTTTAAGGGATCTGCCTCCGCTGTTCCTTCGCCGTCCCCATCTTTTGGGGTATCCACCATGTATATGTCATATGACGAGGTGGCCTTCCAGTGCCCTGTGGGCGCTGGTTCCTGTTCGTCTCCGGCATCGTCGTCCATAGCGTCGATGTCGTCGGAGTCGTAGTCTAGCATGTCGGTTAGATCGTCGATAGTGGCTACAAAGTGGGTGGTGGGTGGGCTCTGAATTTCTTCGTCGTCCGTATCCCAACCATCCTGGCCATAATCCGGCCAGGACTCTCCTGATAACAAGAGATGCTTTAGTGAATTCAAGATATCGCCGAAAGGCGAGCATTGGAAGATGTCCACGGCGGTGAATTCCATAACCGGCGCCCAATCCGGATCGATTGGTAGGGGCGCGGGAGGTTCGGAGTCCGGCGAGGATTCCGGCGCCTCGGAATCACGAGTTTCGCAGGGGACAAGATTAGTGTTCGGCTCCATCGCCGTGGATGTTGGAGCCCCCAGGGCGGCATCTATCCACCAACCCTCGATCTGGGCGATCGGATCCGGGCCAATGGCCGGAGCGGACCCGTGTGCGGCCACCAAGGCACTGTTCGGTGGCAGAGCTAAATCATGCCCGTCGTCACAGTGCGGCGCGCTTGGCTGTGGCTCGAGTCCGTCGAAGATCAAGTCTCCGCGGACGTCGGTCGTGAAGTTTAAGCTTCCAAATCTGACCTGACGGCCAGGGGCGTAGCTTTCGATCTGCTCCAGATGGCCAAGTGAATTGTCCCGCAGGGCGAAGCCGCCGAATACGAAGATCTGTCCGGGGAGAAAAGTCTCACCCTGGACAGCGTTGTAGGTTGAAGATGCCATCAAGCCTATCGGTGACGACACAGAGGAACTCTCAATGGAAGCACCAATGTCGGTGTCAAAACCGGCGGATCTCGGGTAGGGGGTCCCAAACTGTGCGTCTAGGCGGATGGTAACAGGAGACGAGGGACACGATGTTTTTACCCAGGTTCGGGCCCTCTCGATGGAGGTAAAACCCTACGTCCTGCTTGATTAATATTGATGATATGGGTAGTACAAGAGTAGATCTACCACGAGATCAAGGAGGCTAAACCCTAGAAGCTAGCCTATGGTATGATTGTTGTAATGTATGTTGTCCTACGGACTAAAGCCCTCCGGTTTATATAGACACCGGAGAGGGCTAGGGTTACACAGAGTCGGTTACAATGGTAGGAGATCTACATATCCGTATTGCCAAGCTTGCCTTCCACGCCAAGGAAAGTACCATCCGGACACGAGCCGGAGTCTTCAATCTTGTATCTTCGTAGTCTTGGAGTCCGGCGGATATTGATAGTCCGGCTATCCGGACACCCCCTAGTCCAGGACTCCCTCATCAGTGTTCGGCTCTATCGCTGTAGAAGTTGCCGCTCCCGAGGCGGTGTCCAGCCACCCGTCCTCGATCTGCGCGATCGGCTCCGGACTATAGGCCGGAGCGGATTCGTGTGCGGCCTCGAAGGCGCTGTCCGGCGGCAGAGTTAGGTCGTGCCCATCGTGACAGTGCGGCGCACTTGGGTGCGGCTCGGATCCGTCGAGGATCAAGTCCCCGCGGATATCAGCCGTGAAGTTTAGGCTTCCAAACCTGACCTGACGGCCAGGGGCGTAGCTTTCGATCTGCTCCAGATGGCCAAGCGAGTTGGCCCGCAGTGCGAAGCTGCCGAATACGAAGATCTGTGTGGGGAGAAAAGTCTCACCCAGGACTACGTCGTTGTTTATTGAAGAGGCCATCGAGCCTATCGGTGACGGCACAGAGGAACTCTAATGAAAGCACCAATGTCAGTGTCAAAACCGGCGGATCTCGGGTAGGGGGTCCCGAACTATGCGTCTAGGCGGATGGTAACAGGAGACAAGGGACACGATGTTTTACCCAGGTTCGGGCCCTCTTGATGGAGGTAAAACCCTACGTCATGCTTGATTGATATTGATATTGTGGATGTTTACAAGAGTGGATCTACCACGAGATCAAGGAGGCTAAACCCTAGAAGCTAGCCTATGGTATGATTGTAAGGGTTGATGTTGTTGGTCATCCTACGGACTAGAGCCATCCGGTTTATATAGACACCGGAGAGGGCTAGGGTTACACAGAGTTGGTTACAATGGTAGGAGATCTACATATCCATATTACCAAGCTTGCCTTCCACGCCAAGGAAAGTACCATCCGGACACGAGCCGGAGTCTTCAATCTTGTATCTTCGTAGTCTTGGAGTCCGGCGGATATTGATAGTCCGGCTATCCGGACACCCCCTAGTCCAGGACTCCCTCATCAGTGTTCGGCTCTATCACTGTAGAAGTTGCAGCTCCCGAGGCGGTGTCCAGCCACCCGTCCTCGATCTGCGCGATCGGCTCCGGACTATAGGCCGGAGCGGATTCGTGTGCGGCCTCCAAGGCGCTGTCCGGTGGCAGAGTTAGGTCGTGCCCATCGTGACAGTGCGGCGCACTTGGGTGCGGCTCGGATCCGTCGAGGATCAAGTCCCCGCGGATATCAGCCGTGAAGTTTAGGCTTCCAAACCTGACCTGACGGCCAGGGGCGTAGCTTTCGATCTGCTCCAGATGGCCAAGCGAGTTGGCCCGCAGTGCGAAGCCGCCGAATACGAAGATCTGTCCGGGGAGAAAAGTCTCACCCAGGACTGCGTCGTTGTTTATTGAAGAGGCCATCGAGCCTATCGGTGACGGCACAGAGGAACTCTAATGAAAGCACCAATGTCGGTGTCAAAACCGGCGGATCTCGGGTAGGGGGTCCCGAACTATGCGTCTAGGCGGATGGTAACAGGAGACAAGGGACACGATGTTTTACCCAGGTTCGGGCCCTCTTGATGGAGGTAAAACCCTACGTCCTGCTTGATTGATATTGATATTGTGGATGTTTACAAGAGTGGATCTACCACGAGATCAAGGAGGCTAAACCCTAGAAGCTAGCCTATGGTATGATTGTAAGGGTTGATGTTGTTGGTCGTCCTACGGACTAGAGCCATCCGGTTTATATAGACACCGGAGAGGGCTAGGGTTACACAGAGTCGGTTACAATGGTAGGAGATCTACATATCCATATTGCCAAGCTTGCCTTCCACGCCAAGGAAAGTACCATCCGGACACGAGCCAGAGTCTTCAATCTTGTATCTTCGTAGTCTTGGAGTCCGGCGGATATTGATAGTCTGGCTATCCGGACACCCCCTAGTCCAGGACTCCCTCATCAGTGTTCGGCTCTATCGCTGTAGAAGTTGCAGCTCCCGAGGCGGTGTCCAGCCACCCGTCCTCGATCTGCGCGATCGGCTCCGGACTATAGGCCGGAGCGGATTCGTGTGCGGCCTCCAAGGCGCTGTCCGGCGGTAGAGTTAGGTCGTGCCCATCGTGACAGTGCGGCGCACTTGGGTGCGGCTCGGATCCGTCGAGGATCAAGTCCACGCGGATATCAGCCGTGAAGTTTAGGCTTCCAAACCTGACCTGACGGCCAGGGGCGTAGCTTTCGATCTGCTCCAGATGGCCAAGCGAGTTGGCCCGCAGTGCGAAGCCGCCGAATACGAAGATCTGTCCGGGGAGAAAAGTCTCACCCAGGACTGCGTCGTTGTTGATTGAAGAGGCCATCGAGCCTATCGGTGACGGCACAGAGGAACTCTAATGAAAGCACCAATGTCGGTGTCAAAACCGGCGGATCTCGGGTAGGGGGTCCCGAACTATGCGTCTAGGCGGATGGTAACAGGAGACAAGGGACACGATGTTTTACCCAGGTTCGGGCCCTCTTGATGGAGGTAAAACCCTACGTCCTGCTTGATTGATATTGATATTGTGGATGTTTACAAGAGTGGATCTACCACGAGATCAAGGAGGCTAAACCCTAGAAGCTAGCCTATGGTATGATTGTAAGGGTTGATGTTGTTGGTCGTCCTACGGACTAGAGCCATCCGGTTTATATAGACACCGGAGAGGGCTAGGGTTACATAGAGTCGGTTACAATGGTAGGAGATCTACATATCCGTATCGCCAAGCTTGCCTTCCACGCCAAGGAAAGTCCCATCCGGACACGGGACGAAGTCTTCAATCTTGTATCTTCATAGTCTTGGAGTCCGGTCGATGATGATAGTTCGGCCGATGATAATCCGGCCGATGACGGTGTCCGGCTATCCGGACACCCCCTAATCCAGGACTCCCTCAGAGGGTCACATGGAATTCACCAAAATGTGAATCATATCCGTCACGAGCCAATTGAATAGTTGAAACTAAATTGTAGTGAAGGGATTGGACAAGCATGACATTTGAAAGTGACGAATCATTAGAGATTACCACCTTGCCCAACCCCAATACCTTGCCCATGCTATTGTCACCAAAAGAGATGTTCGAAGAGGCCTTGAATGAATCAACGAACTCCACAAGCATCTCCCTTTATCCGGTCATATGATTGGTGCAACACTATCGATCACCCATTGAGTTCCACCGGAGACATAGTCCTATAAGAATCAAGCTTTGGTTATAGGTACCCATTTTGCAATGGGTCCTAGTGAGTTAGCAACAAGGGTCTTGGGGACCCAAATGGTCCAAGCATAATCATCATGGTTAGTCCCAACAAATTTTGCAAAGGTATAGCCATCATCTCCTCTCATGAGGACATAAGATGGATTGTTCTTGCCGGCAAAAATCTTGAGAGTGGCCTTATGCCTAGTGACCTTGCCACTCCCAACACCCTCTGTTTCCTTCTCCTTCTTCTTGTGCCCTTCTTGCACAAACACTACCTTTTGGGGAAGGGAAGGAGTCGTATCGATCTTCTTCTTGTTGTTCTTCTTCTTTTTCTTACCATTCTTAGATGCGAGATCAAACCCAACTCTCTCCTTGGCAACACACTCCTTTTGGTTGCTCAAGAGGTCATTTAGGTTTTTCTCCCCTTGTATGCATGATACAATCCCTTTCTCAATTTGGGCCTTCAACTTTTTATTCTCCTCTTGAAGGGAGGCGCATTCATGAACAAAGTTAGCCGTACAAGCATCATAATTTAAATCTATATGAGATACGGAAGTGAGAGCCTTAATGGTTGTTGCTTTTAGTCGAGCATAAGACTCGGTGAGGGAAATGAGGTCACCTTTGACAACCTTGGAACTAGTCACAAGGAACTCATGCTCCTCAACAAGTCTCGTGTGATCAACTAGAAGCTTTTCAACTCTAACGTTAAGAGCATCTTTGTTCTCAAGAGCTAGTTGCAAAGCATCATTGGTTTTAACAAAGTCAATTTGATGAGCCGATAAGGCTTCCTCAAGTGATGCTCTCATGACACTCTCTTCATTAAGTTCATGCTCGAGGAGATCAACTCTCTCTTATTCCTCTATAAGGAGGTTTTCAATGTTCTCAATAAAGTCATCGTGTTCGGCAAGTGACTTAAGGAGATCGCCAAAATGAGCACGAGCTTTACCATGAAGAGTTTTCATGAAAGCCATTAAGGATTCCTCATCATTATCCACCCCCTCATCACACTCATCCTCCACTATCTCACATGAGACATTGGGAGTGTAGTTGTCGGGTTTCTTGGATTTGGACTTTGTTTTTACCTCTTTGGCCATGAGGCACCAATGAGTGAAAGGCTTGTCCTCGTTTGGAGAGTCGAAGAGGCCGGTGGTGGAGGAGGAGGTAGTGGCATGCATGGCAAAGGCGGCCGTGCCCACTTTATCGTCATCACTGTCATCTTCATCTCCAGACATGTATTCTTCATGAACAAGAGCCTTTTCATCCTTCCTCTTTGCAAGCTTGGTGAACTTCTTCTTGAACACAAGCTTCTCAGACTTGTCTTCACATCTCTCATACGGACAATCATGAACAAAATGTCTTGGGCTGTCACAATTGTAGCATTTCCTTCGTCCAAAGGATCTTCCTTGAAGATTTTTTCCTTTGTTTGCCATAGTCCCGGAGTACTTCTTGACTAAGAGTGCCAAGTCTTCTGCAAAATCATTTGCCGGGCACGAGTTGTCAATGTCCTCCTCACATATCTCTTCACTCACTTCTTCCTCCCTTGAGGGTTGGCTTATCACTTTCTTGGCCTTCAAAGCAAGATTGGAGTTCTTGGTTGCTTGAGCTATTGCAAAGGTTTTTTTGGACTTGGTTTCCAAAAGAATGTGAGTAGAGAAGGTGGAAACAACTTGATCCGTGGTCAACTTGTGATAGTCCAGACGTTGATGCACCATCATGACCATGGTATGTTCCATGAGAACCATAGCATCTATGAACTTGTCCTTGATAAAGTCATCATTTGCCCAGGTGCACCCAAAGGTTCTCAAATTGAGCACAAGGGACTTCAACCTTCGGAAAACCTCTTCTGCGGACTCACCCTCATTCCTCACAAAGAGATTGACTTCTTGCTTGAGTAAAGCCAAACGAGATCTTCGAATTGCTTCATCTCCTTCGAGAGCTTCCTCAAGGCAATCCCAAATTTCCTTTGCGGTTTTGAGAAGAGCAATGGAGTCACTATAGTCTTCGGTCACAGCGATGCGCAACATGTTGTGTGCGGTTGCATTGAGTTGGTCATCAACTGCTTCCCTTGGAGTGAGATTCATTGAGTCCTTGGGGTTGAATCCATTGACCACAATCCACCACAGTTGAGTTGAAGCACTACGCATGTAGGACTCCATATCTAGCTTCCACTTAGCAAACACATTAGCTTTCAAATGGGCGGAGGCCCAACAGGATTAATGAGAGGATGTTGCAAAGTTTTAGGAGAGTAAAAGGGTTCCACGGCATTGTACTTGGGGACTTGAGTACGAGCCGGAGAAGCAACAGGTTCCCTCGAGTCCTCTGCATCATGAACAACATTTGGATCAAACGAGTTTGATGCGGAGGTTGATGGCTTCAAGCGAGCATCAATTTCCTCCTTGACCGAGGATGGAACTTCTTTCAACATAGAGGCTTTGAGGTCCGCAAACATTGAAAGAATATCGGCCGCGGTCAAAGGGGCACTGATACGTCTCCAACGTATCTATAATTTATGAAGCATTCATGTTATATTACTTTGTGTTTTGAATGATTATGGGCTTTATTATACACTTTTATATTAGTTTTGGGACTAACCTATTAACCGGAGGCCTAGCCCATTGTCGGTGTCAGAACCGGCGGATCTCGGGTAGGGGGTCCCGAACTGTGCGTCTAGGCGGATGGTAACAGGAGACAAGGGACACGATGTTTTTACCCAGTGAAAGGACATGTGGTGCCACCATGTGTGGTTTTGGTAATTGATGACAATCTCTATGGACTAATGGTTGCCTTGAGTTATATTTGAAGGGTTTGCCCATAGGCTTTTCTTGGAGTCCATTTGTTGGTTTCAATGAGAGTTTGTGATGACCAAGGTGCTATTAAGGAATTATCCAAAGATTGGTCATATGAGTGTTGAGCTTATTGCAAGCATGTCTTGAAGAAGAAGGTTGTGTGATCATTCATGTTTACCTTCAAGACATCATCCAAATGAAGAGAGTTGCAAAGATTCAAGGTTGATCAAGACTAAGTCAAGAGTGAATCAAGTTGATCAACTCACAAAGCGTAGAAGATGTACCGAGAGGGATCAAGTGATCCCATGGTATGGTAAGCATTGTCCATTGCACTTTATGTACTAACTCATGGTCTATGTGAGAGTTGTATGTGGGGTTAGGTACGTATCCATGGGCTTGCATCAAGAGTAAGATATCATACAACCCATGGAAAAGATGACATCAAGTGGTGATCGTCATCAAGATTGCCGTGTACAAGTTCAGGTGGAGCATCACGAAGAGATCAAGTGCTTGAATCTTGCCATCCATTGTGGTGTCAATGGACTTGTGAAGATGTGCCGAAGAGTGGCTCTCCCATAATGAACTATGGGGGAGCAATCATCTAGT
Organism: Triticum dicoccoides; assembly: GCF_002162155.2. Classification (NCBI taxonomy): domain Eukaryota; kingdom Viridiplantae; phylum Streptophyta; class Magnoliopsida; order Poales; family Poaceae; genus Triticum; species Triticum dicoccoides. The sequence continues at coordinate 54,543,799 of NC_041389.1, forward strand.
CTTCATCGAGCCAACGCAATCAAGAAAGGTGGTCCAACTTGAGGGAGTCAAGATCGTCTTCATCTAGCTCAAGTGGACCATGTGCAAGGCAAAGGTTTTCCCTTGATAGGTTTTCTATTTTACCGGTCTTGTGGTGGTAGTTGGGAGACCGAGTTATAGGATTGTTTGCCGTACTATCAAGGGGGGCTCTCAAGTTGGTAGCTTGATCGTATCGTTAGTAGAGAGCTCAAACCATTTCATCCTTGCATCATGTTTCTTGGTTCTTGTTTGGTTATCTTTGTGAGTCTTAGAGCTTATGGTCATCTTGAGCTTGAGTTCATCGAAAACGGAGTTCGCATGCATCTTCTATGATGTTTTCGGTGTTGGAGGTTTTACCGGTCTTATCCGATGAAGGATTCTCACCATTTTCTTATGGGACTTTTCTCATTTGCTTATTATTGATATTTCTATCAATATTGTGTTAGCCCATGTCGTTAGCTTTCCAACAAACTTGATTTCATTGAATTCGGAGTCCGTTTGCAAAAGTTGTGGCTGTTTTGGTAAAGGCTGCAGCGGTACTACCGTGACTAGAGCGGATGTAATTTTTTACTACCACTCCAGAGCGGTAGTACCGCGGTTTCTGAGCGGTAGTACCGCTCGAGAGCAGTACTACCGTGGCTCCTAAGCTGTAGTACCGCCCCGGACCAAAATCTCGTGTTTTCTCTCTCGTTTGGGCTGTTTTGACTGTGCTAAGCGATAGTAGTGCTCCTCCAAGCGGTAGTACTGCTTGTGCACGACCTGAGCACATAACGGTAGGTCCTATAAAAGGGGGTCTTCTTCCCCAATGAACCTAATCCTTTGAGCTCGTGTTCTTCCCCCATTGTTGACCTTCTTCGAGCATGCTAACTCTCAATCCCTCCATGGATTCTTGCTAGTTTTTGAGCGAAAAGAGAGAGGAGATCTAGATCCACATTTCCACCAATCACTTTCTCCTCTTTGTGAGGGGAACCCCTTGGATCTTGATCTTGGAGTTCTTGGTGTTCTCCTTCTTGTTCTTCCTCTCATTTTCCTCCCTAGCATTAGTTGCTTCGGTAGGATTTGAGAGAGAAGGACTTGGGCACTCCGTTTGCCTTTGCCATTGCATTTGGTGCATCGGTTTGAGTTCTCCACGTGATACGTGGAAGTTACAAGTTGAGAAGCTTATTACTCTTGGGTGCTTGGTGCCCTTGAGCTTGTTCCTCTTGGGTGCTTGGGCCCCCTAGACGGTTGGTGGTGTTCGAAGCTCAATCATTGTGGTGTAAAGCTCCGGGCAAGCGCCGGGGTCTCCAATTAGGTTGTGGAGATCGCCCCGAGCAATTTGACGGGTACCGGTGACCGCCCCCAAGGGTTGCCAAAGTGTACGGGTCCGGTGACCGCCCTCAAGGGTCCCTTAGTGGAATCACGACATCTTGCATTGTGCGAGGGCGTGAGGAGATTACGGTGGCCCTAGTGGCTTCTTGGGGAGCATTGTGCCTCCACACCGCTCCAAATGGAGATTAGCATCCGCAAGGGTGTGAACTTCGGGATACATCATCGTCTCCGCGTGCTTCGGTTATCTCTTACCCGAGCCCTTTACTTATGCACTTTACTTTGTGATAGCCATATTGTTCTTTGTCATATATCTTGCTATCACATAGTTGCTTATATTGCTTAGCATAAGTTGTTGGTGCACATAGGTGAGCCTAGTTGTTTTAGGTTTTGTGCTTGACAAATTAACCGCTAGGTTTATTCCGCATTTGTTCAAGCCTAAACCGTAATTATTTTTAAAACGCCTATTCACCGCCCCCCCCCCCCTCTAGGCGACATCCACGATCTTTCAATTGGTATCAGAGCCTCGTCTCTCTTTGTTGGGCTTAACCGCCTAGAGAGTAAAGATGTCGACTAGAGGATTAGGATTCTCTGACACTCTTAGTTTTGATGGCACAAATTTTGATGTTTGGGTAATTCACATGCTTAATCTCTTTAGGGTCATGGACCCAAATTTAGAGCGAATTGTAGATATGGGTTTTTCTCCTCCAAAGGATCCCCAAAGATTATCTTTAGAGGATGAGAAAAACTCTTATCTCAATGCTCAAGCTTCTAATGTGCTTTTTGATGCTTTGAGTAATGTAGTTATTTTTCAACTCATGCCGTTCCGGGATGCTCATGAGTTGTGGACAAAGCTTCAAGATAAATATGGTGTGTCCAATATTTGTGGGGATGATTGTTCCCCCTCCACCTCCGGTCGTATAGTCTTCTCGACTTCTTCTACTTCACCTACATGTGGTTTGCCACAAGGTAATGATATGGTGAGTAGTGTTGGTCATTGCAATGACGATAGTATGCTTACTGTGAATGATCCTTCGTCACTATCTTATTGCAAATGCTCCTTCTTTGGGCTTTAACACTTCGAGCACTCCAAAATTTTTACATGCTTGTGTTGATAGTCCTTGCATATCATGTAGAAGTTGCTTGACTAAATCTCATGATGATATGCTTGCTATGTCTTGTTGCCATGATAAAAATGCATCTATTTCCTCGAATTGTTGTGCTAATAATGTAGAGGGAACCGAACACTCCATGGAACAAGATGTGGTGTTTAATGGTGCCTCAAGGGATCCTACATCATCATCTATTGCGTTTTGCCTTATGGCTAAGGCGTCAAAGGTATCTCCTACTTTTTACCCCAATATGTCTCTTGATGATGATGTTGATGCTAATGATGATGAGGATAATGATGAAGAGAATGATAATGTTGCCTCCTTAAAAATTAAGGGGGAAATGGTTTTTAAAGCTCTTCATAAAAATAAAATTGCTCGTTCCAACTTCATGGAAATTATGTCCATTGCCATTGAGGGCAAGAAATATATTAAGGAGTTGGAATCCCATCTCGAGGAGCATGAGGTCACCATTGAGAAAATGGAAGCTCATGGGCGTGATTACGCAAATGAGATCGCGGAGCTATCTCAAGCTCTTGAACATGAACAAACCACCTCTGAATCTCTTGAGGAGACTTTTGCTCTAGAATTATCTAGAGTGAGGAAATCTCATGATAGAGCTCTTGAGGTGGCCAACGATTTCAAAACTAAAAATGCTAAGCGTGAAGTTTCTCATGCTAGACTCCTTGAGGATTTTGAGCACCTCGAAAATGGCTCAAGGGTCATCAAGGGTGAGCTCATCAAACTCACCGAGTCTCATGCTCAACTTGAAGCTTCCTATTTAAAAGAGCTTGCCAAGTTGCCTTCTCCTCTTGTTGTTAATGATGATGCTTGTGCTACTAATTCTATTACTTGTGAAGCATCCATTTTGAAGGAGAATGTTGAGCTACGGGCTCAACTTGAGGTTCTATCTTGCAATTATGGGAACTTGGAAGAAAGTCATGAAAAGCTCTCAAGCTCTCATGATGATCTTCTAGTATCCCATAGTGTGCTAAAGATAGCTCATGAGGCCATGATTGCTAAGGTAACATCTAGTGAGCCTCATGTGGATACTAGCACTACTTTTAGTCAAAATAGTATATTGCCATGTGCTAGTCCTTGTAATTCATCTACTCACAATGTTGGTACATCTTGTGATGAATTGCTTTCCTTGCCTTGTTGCTCTTACGATGAAGCTTATACTTCCTCTAGTACTTGTGTTGAGACTAACCATGTAGAGGAAATCAAAGAGCTCAAGGCCCAAGTCACTTCTTTGAAGAAAGACTTGGAAAAGTGTCATGAAGGTAAATCCACACTCAACAATATCTTGAATGTGCAAAAATCCCCCAATAACAAAGGTGGACTTGGATTCAACTCCAATAAGAAGAAGAAGTCCAACATGAACAAAAAGAAGGGCCAAGAACAAGTCAAGAATTCGGCCAAGATTGTTTGCTTCAAGTGCAAAGTAGAAGGGCATCATGTTAGATCTTGCCCATTGAAGAAGAAGGTCATTAGTGTCAAGCAACAAGGGAAGAGGGCACAAGTTCAATCACATGCTCAACCTCAAGTTGAAGAAAGGCCTCTTCCCAAGAAGGCTCAAGTTAATGCTTCTCAAGTTGAGAAATCAAGTGAGAAGAAAGTGAAGAGTAGATGTTGCTACCTATGCCGTGAGAAAGGTCACCTCGCTTCTTCATGCACTAGTGGTAACTTATCCAACCCAATTATTATTGATGATGTCTATTCTCTTGGGAAGGATAAGGTTGGCAATGTGGTTGCCAAGTTTGTTGGTACTCAAAGTGGTTTGAAGCAAAGAACCATTTGGGTAGACAAGCCTATTGTGACTAACCTCTTAGACCAACTAGCTCAAACTTGATCAATAGGTGTTGTTGGAGGGCATTGGAGACTTGGCTACATTATGAAGAATTAAGGGGACTTCATCTTTCTTGTTGTCTCAAGCCAAGTCAATTGGGTTGTCAAGTTTCTATCTTATATCCAATGTGCCTCCTTGCGGTAACTTGTACTTAAATTGTTTACATTGAAAGTTACTTGCCCCTTTGCATGTTTTGGTTTTGTTCCTTGCATGTGTTTGTATATGATGTGTCTCCAAATTGCCTTTGTGTATGTTGGTTTGCACATCATGTACTTGTATGTCGTTCGTTGAGCCTTAGTGCGTCTTGTTTATTTCTTAGTTGGCTCTTGTGAGAGATTAATGGAATATCCATTATGGGGGAGTGGTGTGCTTTGTGCACCTCACAATCCTATAAATGTGTGCACATGAGTAATACCATCTAGTATTGATATTTCAAGATTATCTAGTCGCTAGGTGGTATATCTCTCATGAGAAATTCAAATTCTAAAAATTCCATTGATTATCTCGTGTTGGATCCTCTTATTGCCTCTTGTTAAGTTTTCTTCATTGGTATCACATTATGGGGGAGTAATATGCTATGTGAATATTACAAGCCTAGAAAATGTGTACATTTGAGATATTGTCACCTATAATTGATATTGTAAATTATCTTGTTCCTAGGTGGCATGTTAGCTCTACAAGTTGCAATTTGCTTTTTGTTTGGAGTGAAGATGATGTCGGATATCCTTGCTATCTACCACCGGGAATTATTTCCAAATACTTCTTGTCTTTTGACAATTGGTAATCACTTATGTGTGGTAGAATTTAATTGATCATCTTTACATTGGCTTTTGTTTTTATTTGCCTTTTCTCTTGCCAAGGTTTCTGTCAACTCCCGTTGTCTTCCATACCACTTGTGGATCTTCTTAATTTCTTGTTCTTGTCTAGTGTTTTCTAGATATAGTGAAAGTGGTGATCCCACCTTGTGCATTTTGTATTCAAAAGGAAATTCTTTATAATGCACAACTCGTGGGGGAGCTATCCTATTTTCTTTAGAACACTCTTCTTGTGATCCTTATCAAGTGTGTGTTGGTGGAAGGCAAGCCGTTTTCTTTTGGTACCTTGTGCCATCATGAAACTTTGTTGGGAGCTTGGTTTGTTTGGAACCATCCTCTCTTTGGGAGTTTGACATCTTTAATTTAGTGTGTATCAATGGATATCTCATTACTTGATGTATCTTTAATGATATCTTCCAAGTGATGATTTCTCCGTTTGGTGTCCTTTTCACTTGGCATTTCTTTGTCTTTTGGTATTGGTTCTTGAAAGTTTTGAGCATGCATATTTACTTCATGTATTCTATTTGGCATGCTTTCTTTCGTTGACTCAATATATAGGGGAAACTCCACCTAGTCTCAATTTGGATGAGATGTGCATGAAATTCATTTTCATATCTATATGCACATATTTATGTGGAGTTTGTCCTATGTATTGGTGTTTCTAACTATTTGGACCCGATGAGTTTGGGTACCGTTTAGTTTGTGTTGTTCTTCTAGGAACATTTGGAGATGCATTGGATGCTCGGCTCACTCACAAGGAAGGTGTTGTCACCATGTGCATATTGGAGTCAAGCAAGGATGATCAATGAACTACTATCTACCTTCAATTGGTATCTACTACATCCTTCCAATGATATCTCGGTAACAAGTATCTATTCATGCTTTCTCCTCTTGCATTCAACCTTGTGTAGGTTGCATCTTGGCATGATATTCATTTCATATCTTGTGATACTTGTTTCCTTTCTCAAAGCATCCCAACGATGATCTCTTGTTGCTAGTTGTGATGCCTTTGATGGATGTGTGTTTGGACTTCATTTATATACAATAAGACCAAGTCTAGCCAAGTGCTATGCTTTCAAGCAAATATCTTATTGGTATATTTATGACTTCCTTGTGGATATCTTGTTCCTTCGTGTTGTAACTATTTCGGGTGTACATCCTTCTT